>NC_134468.1:30246743-30386743 GCF_964194025.1 Convolutriloba macropyga | reverse complement strand
ATAACTGGCATGCCGTCCCAACTACCGCTTGAAATGTTGATGGAGCCAGATAAAAAAACTGATAAAGAGTTTTACACATTCGTCTCCATATAACTGGCGGTGGAAAGCTTTCTACCAGATGAAGTAGGAACAATTACACACAACCTTTAACGCACTTTCTTTTAATGAGACAACAAATTCGGAAACTCCTAATTCGATTGATGCTACCAATCTCGAATTAATGAAAACGCAGAAATAACTCGGAAACAATATGCAGATATTTTCTAGGGGCAATAACAAAAGAAGGCCAAATAGGGTCTTGACGCGTTCAAACCAAAATCCCAACAACAAAAACTATCGCAGACAAAACTATTTTGCAAGCCGACCGCACCAGAATAGAGGAAGTTGGACTTATCACTTAACAGTCACAACGCTTTCAAATTTCCTAACGAGGAGGAGGTAGCCTGTTTTGTTACTGCTGTGGACAACCAGAACACAAAAAAGTGACTGCTGAATTCTACAGTAACTAGAACGTGGGGAAAACATCCAATTCAGCAGGTACGACTCTTCAAAAAACTGATGAAACCACATTCTCTAACGGCTATCGTCCCAGGAATTAAAACTAGCAAAATTTCTCTAATAGGAGAGAAACTTGTTTATGTACTTCTTTTGGTACATTCCACATTAACACTTTATTAGATAAGGGCGCATTTTCGAGCGCATTTTCAAATAAACTCTCCAAGTTGATACTGAAAAAGGAGCTAAGATCCTCAAATCGTCACAAGAATTTCCCGAATCAGTAAGAGTGGCAGATGGTAGAGTTATCCGTGTTCAAAAATGCGCTCAAATTCAAAGAACCATCGGGAGTTGTCAATTTACAGAAGAATTCTTAATACTCGGCTTTCAATTCTTTCTGCAAAAACAATATTGTAATACATCCTTTTAAAGGTCTTCTTTATTTACTGGAACTAAATATCTCATTGGCCGCAGCAACAAATTACGGTAGAAAATTGTCGAAATCACAGATTTTAGTCTCAAATATTACTATATCTTTAAATCAAAATGAAATTATTGAATGTGAACTGAATAACCCAGACAAAGCTTTTGAATATGCTTCAGGATCGATAGAACCCTGAATTCAATTTCAAAGTAAGTCAGGCCTTTCCATAATTTCTTCTTTTAGTAAATTAGATAGAAATTGACAAACTTACATTGGAATCATGAATCTCAACGCAAACAAAATAACAATTACCACAAATACAAGAGTAGCGAATTTTAAAGTTCTAACATCAAAACAAGTGTTATTTATCAAGCCAAGCCATCCAACAATTTGTAGTCTGATTAAAAATATAGAACACGATAATAGATATCCCATATCAGCACAAGACTTGCGTCAACAAAACTTTCAGGAAAGATCTGGTGGCTTTTGGTATCTGACACCCGAAAAATGTAAAGACACCTCGAATGTTATCAGGGTAGAAAAGAAAATTTTTTGAGTCTCTAATGAGGTTTAGGGAAGAAAAAATGCTTGATCCAACCATTAATGACGCCAAACGAAACAATTTCTAGCAAGTTTAGTTGGGATAAATCAATATTCAATGCCAGTCAAAAGCAAAAAATGGAAGAACTGCTGGTGCGCTTTAAAAAAATTTTGCACGACACCGATTTGATGTAGGAAAAAACACCGAGAGTCCGGTCAAATTGACACCTGAGTATAATCGTTACCTTTATTCCTCAAATGCGATAACTCCAATACACTTATGTGACGAACTAATTTTCGAACTCGCACTTATGCAACATTATGATATCATATGACGTTACTATTTTTGAAGTGTTCGTCACCGGTCTTCGCCAATCGAAAGTCAAAAGGAAAACTTCGAATTCTTACTGATCTTAGAAAAAAACCACTTACTGAGACATGACTACTTGAATAAATTTTTTCCTATTCCGACAATGGCTGAGGGGAGTGCTTATTTAGCAAATAAATCAATTTTTGCAAATATGGATTGCAGCCAAGCGTGCTTTGTGATGCAAATGACGGATGAGTTGAGTATTGAATTACTCGCATATGAATTTGGAGGGAGTACATTCGCTTTCAGGCGACTTGAGCAAGGCTTAAGCAGATCGCCTACATCCTTCAGCACTAGTGTAAACAAACACCTTCATGCATTCGTTGAAAGCGATAGATGATTTGATTATATCAATGATTTAGGATCAGGAACAATCAATGGATGCAATCATTGGAGAAATTTTAGTAAAAAAACAGAAAGCCAGTGGTTCAAATTGTCAATAGAAAAAAGCGAATTTGGAATACCTGAAAGTACTTTGCTTGGTCATACAAATAAAGGAAATGGTATAAAACCTAAAAAAAATAAGCTAGAAAAAATTCTAAAAAGTAAAACTAGCAAAACATGTAAAACAAATGAGAGGATTAATTGAAATTCTTCAGTACATTCAGAAATTATTCCCAAACTTGGATGAAAAACTGCAACCTTCTTTAGGCTACTACGGAAAAAAACACATTTTTTAACTTCATAACATCACTAAAGCCTTGAAAAGCTGAAAAATGACCAAGAAAAAGTGTGTTCATTGTCATTGAAGATGGCAAAACCAAATTGCTAATTCGTCACCATATGTGATGCAATTTTCTATTCATCAGGCTTTATATTACTCACTGCTCTATTCCCAATAATACCACTTCAACACAATTTCACGCAACAGTTGCCTTTGGTTCCCATTTGTTCTCTCCAGCACAGTTGAATCACTCAACCTGTTTCGAGGAATTTTTTATTGTACAGTATGCTTTTGAAACATTTGAGCGCTACATATGGGGGAATCATAAACAAATCAAATATTGTGTTAACAGACAAAAAAAATTGTCACAAGTCTCTTTCAAGCAATATGGCTAATTTTTGGAACGCTGTTGACTAGGTACTTCCATTCAACTTTGTTTTAGGCCATAGTCAAAGCAAAGCAAATGCAGCTGGCGATTACCTGTCTCAAGTGCATAAAAATCCGACAACAAAAAAGAAAATGAAGCCAGAAGATCAAATACCACTACACAGAAATCCAAATCGACGTTTTATCAAATACACCAGATAATTCAAAATTTTCAGTATATACTACTGAAGAATCTGCGCCAGAACCTACTCACTAGAAAAATCCAAAACCCATAGTTACAAATGCAGATAACGGAACAGAAGCAGAATTTACAAAGCTGAGTATAGTGCCTTATAATCAAATATGTGCAGTTTCGGAGGAAAACCCTTTAAATAAATTAAACTTGAGTGAAAGCCTGTTACCACTAATTTTTGAGAAAGAACAGCGCAATGACCCGGACGTAGTGAAAATTTAAACCTGGATACTCAATAAAAATTAAACCGGAAACGACATTATCAACGTATGACTTGAATAAATGCCATAAGCACCTTAGCCGACTAACACTAGAACATGGTATACTGTATAGAATGTGCTTTGGTCAAGTGGCGGATATTCCTATATTTTGAATGGAATGGATGTTTTTACAAAATACAGGTTTGATCAACCACTCACTTTAATATTAGCAGAAACAGTAACAAAGTTTCTTGTACAATAGTTTATTTGTGAATCATATATACCACTTTTAATAGTCACTGATCAGGGTTCACAATTTGTTCCAAAACTAGCCCTTTAACTCGCAAACATTTTAGATTCAAAGCGCGAGCTCCAGTAAAGCACGCACAAACTTTTGGTGTAATTATGTGATGTCATGGACCACTGAAGCGCTATTTAAGAATACATGAATACCAATTACAACACGATTGGCATAAGTACAAAGTCTTAGCAGCATTCCAACACTCTACTAGCTACCATACAACTATTGGTTGCCCACCGAAGCTTCTTTTTCAAGATGGAATTCAAATACAACCTATAGATAAAAGGTTTACCAACAGAACCTTTTACAATCACAGTATCAGGTATGACGACATATCTTATTTACTGAGAAAAATGACGACACTTTTCGGGCACGCAAAAGAGTTACTCGTGAAATCTTTCAAGAAATATAAAGAATAATATGATAGAAAAGCAGGAGCCGCTCCACTGAAATTACATGATTATTGTGTTGTGTTGAGCCCCAATCTGTCTAGCGAGCACGAGAGAATTAGCAATCTACGATGTAAATGGAATGCGCTATATCGATTTGAGAACGTTCTTTTCAGAAGCAATTACGTAGTCTGAAAACCTAATACAGACCATACGCAAATAATCCATACAATTCGATTAATACCTATCATAACACAGTAAGAATTCAAAGACATTGCTAAAATCGAAAGTAAACGTTTGACTCCAGATCTTTTAGTGCCTGAAACTTTGCGAGAAACCGAAATTTTCGACAGTAGTTTAGAGAAAATGCTTTACAATAATTGGGATATAAATGGAGTACCTAAGTAGAAAAAAATAACAAAGTCGAAACCGAAAGATCATGCAAAAGAAATTAATCCGAGAAGGAGAACGGTTAATTCAAGCTTTTTTATTAGCCAAACACAATCAAGTGCTGACTCATCAAATTCCATCTTTAAAACTCCCGAATCAATTAGAAATTATCCAGGACATTCAACAACAAGCTCGGAATTTTAAGTCCAGAGCCCGTCAGTACCAAAAAAGCGGCCTCACCACCTGAACCCCAAACACTGGTCTCAAATTTAGCAACAAATAATAGCAGATAAAAAGGCTGAAAGAACGGCACAATCAAGTAGTAATGAGTCAACTTCGCTTTCAACTGCTCGATAACCAGTTCAGCAAACTGTAACAGTGCAAACTAAATTCAAATCTCCGCAAATTTCCAACACGGTTTCACGATATGGGCGCGTCAGGAAGCAGACTCAGCACTTTCAACGTAGTTAGATATTTTTCTACCAAATAATTGTTCAGTTTTAATTTTTTTAACATTATCTCTTCCATAAAATAACGCATTCATATTAGAGTGTGTTTATATTCATATAAATTTTTTTCCTGATTTAGCTGCATTTCACATTGAATGAACAAAAACCACTCCAAACCTGCCTCTGGCAAAACTGTATTTTGCACAAATCAAAAGGGAACAAATGAAAATCTTTGTCCCAGATTATTCTTGTTTATAGCAAACTTATCATCAGAAAAACCCGCAAAAAGCAAATACTTCAAGTTAAAAAATCGAAAAAATCGACTGCATACGATTGTAGCTTAAGTTCATGTGCATTGACTGAACCCATACTCATTATCGAAACTTTTAATTGCTAGCAGCGTAAATTACAATTTTTTATGAAAACGTACTTTCATTAGGCATTTTGTTTATTTGGTCGCCGTTGAGCTTCCACTCCAGCCCGATTTGTTTGATATGCACTCCAGAGACTTGTTATGCTCTCGATATTTTTTGAATTCAGTTCATTCACTGATACACAGTCTCTGCTAAAACCACGGTGCAATCTTAACTCGAGGCTTTCTAAAATATGCAAACAAACCCTCATAATTATATACCTATATTCCTATTTTATTTTCCTAAACTGTATTTTACCTTTATTTTTATTTCGCTTTTCTTCAAATTTTGCTTTCTGATCAAGCAAGAAGAAACTGCGCTTACGACTTTTACTTGGACTAGCAGGGCGACCACGTTTACTTGTATTATTGGTAATAATAATATTTTGCCCAGAAGAAGCATAAGATTATAAGTGCTCCGTTATTCCACTGACTTTTCCAAATCTTTATCACGAACGCTACTCGAATCAGCAGCTCTTTTGATGCCATAAGTTATTCTTAAATAATTCAATTTCTTCGTATGATGATAATGAAAAGTTTCATGTGTTCGGCATGTTTTATCCTAAGAAATTTATTCTCTATAATTACATTACAAACGAGGAACGTTTCACTTGTTTACCCTTAAATCTACAAAAATTAAGTTACACTGAAATATTGAATTTCAGAGGCATTTTGCAAAAGTACAACAAATGAGCAATAATTAAGCATGGCCGTCAGCTTACATACAATAAACAGGCCAGAGAGAACAACCACCAGTCCTATAAAACATAGGGCTCCACTTCCTCAGAAACGCAGGGATACTCCACACTATCCGAGGTGAAGACAATCACCCCCAGACTCCAAAAAAATTGTTGCATATTTGCAATGCAGAACTTTTTGTTTCAAGGTCTACATTGATCTCATTACAGACCGAAGCCAACATATAGAGAAACACAAAGAAACGAAAACTGTTTCAATTGAAAACATAATACCATTAGGGGAGAGTTAATTTTTTTTGAAACTTTACGTTGCAACATAAGACACTGATAACAAATATTTCACTTCAGTTACCAGAAAATTGCTAAAATTATTCAAAAATTATATAAAGTTACATCTTCAAAATTGAGGTTTAGTCTAGACCACCAATATTTTTAGAAAATTGCAATGAGAAAAAAAACTCAGTCATTAAACATATACGACGAAACAGCAAAATTACACGCTACAGATCAACGGGATGATCGGCATGAGAAATGCAACAAATCAATCCCACAGTTATTTTGAAAACAAGTTATTACTGCATGATCTTTTTTTGAGGAATCTAGTCACCCAAAAATGTTATTTGCAGAGCTCGCAGATGTTTTGTGAGTCTCAATGCTTGAAGTTATTATTTTTGACACCAATGACTTGAGGAAAACTAAGTAGGTACAAACCATTCTTAGCCTGGCCACCTATAGATAAAAATGAAATCCTAACAAAAATCTGTAAAATTAATCGCAAAATGATTTTGCTAACATATCTGAGTCTAATAGTTACCGTCATCAATCCATCAAGTTATTGTGAATATCAAAACAACAGCATAGAAATTGTTTCTGAACGAAAACTTTTTTTGGCTGAAAAATTTTTTAACGTTCAATTTTTGGTTCCGTTAGCAAAACATAATGAAACAATTGACAAGCAAATCAGACACCTGAACACTACGCTAAACACGAGCTTGGATTAAACACGAGTTAGGTTGCAAGATGTCAATTATGTCAACGAATGAATCATCGCTGAACTTTAAATTGATTTCAATACACGGTGGAAAACAACTACAAGCAGCCAAAATTGACATAAACTTATTGAAACAATGAGTTCAGCAAAATCAGTGAGTATTTACTCATCTTATAGATACAAAACGGGAGCTGGTTTATAGCGTTCGGAGCATTAACTGCTTTATCAGCAACTGCAGGCATTGATTGTACGTTAGTGTCAATATTTGGAAGTTGCGGAGGACGAAGTCAAAGTCAGGAGGACATTGACTATGCCTTGCAAGAACTGGAAAGAACAAATATCACTGGACCGAAGTCAACTCGAAGTTAAACAAAAAAACTCATATATGGATCGCAAATGAAAGATATACAAAAAAGGCAAGCACTTCTCATTGAAACGAAGAAAAACCACAGCATAATTTTAAAGAATGCTATTAAACTGCTATATGAAAATATGGGACGCTAAATGGAATGTTATCAGTTTTTTATGCACCGGACGAGCTGCTACAAGTGCAAAAAAATTTAGCAGTTTCACTGCTAGCAATTAACAATGAGATTAAAGCCTACAAAGTTGCCGTTTACTCCTACAAATTCAATTTACTGAATTCTGTCACATCAATAGTTAACAAAGGTATACCGATGTCGCTACTACCGCGATTAATGCTATTTGAAATTTTCCAAATAGGAGTTTTAATTCAAGTTCACCAGACAGATAGATAATCACTTGCTATTCCAACAAACTAAACTCTTACATATTACCAGACAAAGATTTTGACAAATGGTGCTGTTGTCAGTTCATGAAGGACTTTCTTCTTGCTAATGCCCTTGGCATCTGAATCGACAATTCTCAACTTAAGTAGAGCAACTCCAGTATCAAAATGCCAGACGGAAGAGAAGATGGTTATGACTCTCATTATGAATTGAAATTAATTTTTTTGCAATTGCTGAATAAAAAAAACCGCATAGCATTACACTCACCACCATAAATTCACAACTATGCGGGCTCCAGGAGCTTTTCTGTATAAATAGATTGATTCTCATTGCAAACCGCAGAAAATATTTGTCTTGGCAATCAGTTATCAGCATTGCCGAATTGTATTATCTTGACGGCCAAACATCCGACTAAAGAAAAAGCGAAAAATCTTGGTATGGTAAATGGCTGTTAGCTTCATCCGGTAAATCCTTCAATATTTTTCTCCTCGTGTAGCCGTTATGGCCATGAAAACCTCATGTTGACCGGTCTCGTAAGCTCCTAGTGGGGAAAAATGAAACTTGTTACTCAATGCATTCAGTTTAGAATGAATATCATTAAAATTTATGATATTATTCGTTTTCAAAGAATTTCTAACTTCCCAGTTCTTCCTATTTTCGTCAACTTGTAACCTAAATTCATCATCGAAAAGTCCAATTTTGTTCTTTGTTATTCACAAATTAACTCGGCTATTGATAATTTGTCGTAACTGATTTTTTGTTTGTTAGAGAATATGCGTTCTCAAAAAATATTTGTGAGCAGTCAATAATTGTGTTTCTTTTTCACTTTTTTTCGCAAATTTGCGTAATAAGATACTCCAATGAATTTCAAATGACGCCTAGTTGATTATATTGAACCTTTTAGTTTATTTTTAACTGAAGCAGTACAAAAAACAATTGAAAAATAAAACTTAATATTAAGATGATAGCCTATGATTTTAATTACCGAAATAAGTTGTGTTTATACAAAAATGTTGGTTTTTTTGGTTATTCTGCACCTTTATTCCGTTTCTATAGCTTAGTTGAACCAGTTACAGGTCCTATTGTTCTCTTTTTGATGTTTTCCTTAATAAATTTATCTAGTGAAGCTACTAGTTTTTGAGACGTTTGAAGTTATTTGGGTTAAAAAAGTTGATCAGTTTTTGAGTTTCGCCTCATTATTTCTTCTTTTTGTAGATTTGTAACCTTGTCTCGTTAAATAAAAGTCGCATCTGCTTTTTAGTTAGAATGAAAAGTAAATTTGTGCAATTGGATTTTGTCCCGTTAGCGCTCTAATAAGGCATGACATTATTTAATTCAATTAGTAGGTTGGGTGCGGAGCGATTTTTTTTCCAACTCAAGCATCATGTTTCGATTATCTCTTGATTTGGTTGACAGTTGGGTCATAAATGTAAACGAGCTTGGGTAACATCATGTGCAAACACACATTACCGAGCCTCCTTGTCATTATTAACTTTTTTGCTCAAGTAAAAAATAATATTTGGTGCTCTCATGTCCTACATAAAATTGAGCACGTTCAGTTCACAATTGAAAGCCTAGAATTTGTAGAATTATTTTCATTATCGAGCTTGTTGTTTTTATCAAACTCAAACCATTCAGCTCATTTTTCGGAGATTAGATTTTTCAGTTCATTTCGTAAAAACTTTTTGAGCTTGAAGTAATGTGAAGTCCAGTCAAGGCCTGGCTATTATGAAAAAACTTGTAGAGTCGAGAGGGGGAGAGTATAAAATGAATGTAATCACGCTGCCCAGAAGTCGACCATTTCCTATCATCTAAAGTTTAGGCCTCAACTAAACTGGACCCAAAAAAAAGTGAAATAAGAAATGTTCAACTCAAATAGTTCACAGATAACACTTAAGCCTAATTTGAGAATTTGAGTCTGACTCAATTTAGTGGTGCTGCGATATAGCTGGAATAATCTTTTTTGCTGCTGTAATTGGACTGCTGTTAACGCAAATTTCTCGCGCTTGCCCAAAAATTTGGATGGTTTTCAAAATTATACTTTTCACTTATAACGTCAAATTGTATGACCCTTCCAGAATTTTAAAATTCGGGAAATTTTATGGAAAAAGGAAACCATGTCTAGCAAATCTACCCGTTATTATTATTTAAAATTCAAATGCCGCTATACCTTTGGGCTCAACTTGGGTTTTATGAAAAAGCGTTAACATTAAGTCTCTAAGTCTTATTGTTAAATATACTTTTTTAACTTATATGGTTTTTTCTAAGATTTGGTTTAGCAATCGAGTAAAAAAAATAATTCTAAGCACCGGCTTGGTATTGAATAAGAAATCAGAACAGTGAAATTGAAACTTATGTACAATCTAATATTGAGAGTTTTTCCGCCTCTTGGTGTTTGCACCGAATGTTACCGATAAGCGTTCAGTTTCTGATTTGTATAAGGTAAATTGAACTCATTAAGAACAACCAACGAACACTTAACTTTCAAGCCCAAATAACTCAGCAAAATGACTTACCAGAATCTTGGGTTGTTATACCTCTCCCTTTCCAGAGAGAACACGTCCACGTGTGGTAATAAAACGTCGTGAATGAAGAGGTAAAATTATACACCAGTAAAAATGATAATAAAAAAACAAACTAGAGTAACAGTACCAACTGTTATGAAAATTGGGGAAACATTTTAAGAGTTACCAAACTCTATAACTTTTTTATTAGTTTAGTGTTTAAGTTTTGTCGAAGGTAGACGATTGGCTAGAGGCAGGCCTCCTTCGTGTCTTTTTCTTCTGAACCTGGTTTTTAGGCTTTTTAGTGGTAACTACTGCCGAATATATACAATCAGTTTTTGCTTGTAGCAGTTCCAACTGCCTCTTTCAATTGGTACCCTTACTGCCCGACGACTCCAATCTTGCTTGGTTTCTTTCCATTTGTATTCGATCAATTTCTTTCTTTAGTTTCTCTGTTTCCTCTTTTTTTTTATTTTTAAATCCTCTTGCACTTTTGTTTTACTTTTTTCCGCTTCCAAAGTTCAATCAGTTTGAAGTATTTTTTAACCGTTTCTTGTAGTCGTTGAATTCAGTTCTTTCATCTTTTCCATGATGTTTTGAATTTCCGTTTTTAAATGTTTCATTTCCATTAGTAATGTGTCCTTCTCTTTCTCAGCTGAACACAGTTGTTCTGTTGATCTATGTAGATCCATACGCAGAGTTGATAACCAGTCTTTCAAAATTGCATTAAGCACCAATTTGCTCGGGAGTCAGAAATCCATCTAATTTTATCATCATTAACATCCAATTGACAAAAAAAGATATCAAATTTGCATTTATGCTGAGGTAACGAATCCATTCCCAGATTATCTGGTACCTATATCAACAGCTACAAAGCTTAAAAACTTTTGCACTGCCGTGAAACCAATCACACAATAAACAATGTTTTACCACAAAATAAAACGCCGCTCAATTTACAGAAGCGGCTTGTAAGTCAGATGACTCCAAGCACCCAAGGGAGGGGTCCTTCTTCGTCAGTGTTGATTTTCGTATAACTTTGCTAACGGCTCGAATATTTATTAGAACAGTTAAAAAGACAATCGAAGTTTTAAGACGGGTGAGAAGGGATTGAATCCCAAGTATTGGGTCCAGTTGTGTCATTTAGTAAACACGAAAAAACAAAGTACTCAATATATTATTTTCTTTTACTTCATTTCCTGTGGACAGATTCCTCTTGCATGAGGACTAGATCCACATGACAAGCGACAATTGTTTTTAGCATGCCGTTCACGGTTGCATTGGTAGCACACAACTTCTTTATCAAAAATAACGCGTCGATTGACGCTTGGTGACCAAGATGAATAAGCTCTTCGAGGAGACCGCAAAATAGAATTTCTGTGGATGGTAGATGATGTGAAACCCCTTTTGTTCCTTTGCTTTGTTTTGCACCTCTCTAGAGTTATTTTGATTTCGAGAAAACCCCTGTCTCGGTGATTGAGAACGTTTGTTTGGCTTATATCGTCTCCTTGGTTGCCAAGAGTCTCTCTTGGAGTTAGAGTTATTTTGACCGATAGCCATCTTATTCATCATCGAAGTCCATCAATTGATCAAATTAATCCTACTCCGTGAGGACTGTTATTTAAACAATTTTTAACGCCACCATTGCCTGGAATCTCTAAAATGTAGATTTCGTCCGAATGTACTGCTCTTTTTAAAGCATCAGCCATGCGTATATCTCTTTGTTTTCTAGTTTCTAATCTAACATTCTGATCGAGCAATTCTTCCAAGAAAACTTGCATAAAAAGATGTTCTATGATTTCCTCAGAATCAACAGGATATGCCTTTTCAATTGAAGTTTTAGATCTGCCAAGAACTCAGTAAGTTTCTCAGACTCTCCTTGAGCTTGTTTTCTCTTCTGAAAGTTTCTGGGGGCTCTAAAAATTTTTCTCAAAAGCAACCCGAAGGTTTTTGTAATCATTTTTAGTATCATCGTCCACCGAATGATAGAACTCTATTGCAACAGCTCTTAACATAAGTGGGAAAATCTGATGTCTTTTTTTAAGGTATAGTTGATTAATATCAACATTCAACTCAGGACTAAAATCAGCATCTTTACGAGGCGCCAACAAATTTTGCAAATTACTCGATAACTCAAATTGAGTTATTACTGCCGATATATCTCCCGTGCCATTAACAGGTTTCGGCAACAGCATACGAGTGGTTTCCGTTGAGATGGCCATCTTGGCACGCGGCGTTCGTTCGTTTTACGTTTGGTTCCGAACAAACTACTACTCAGCTCAGTTGGACCTCAACGAAGCCGGACCAAAAAAAAGAATGTTCAGCTCAAATAGTTCACAAAAAAGATTTAAGCTTAATTTCAGCCTGACTCAACTTAGTGGCGCTGCGATATAGCTGGATAATATTTTTTGCTGCTCTAATTCGACTGCTGTTGACGCAAAGTTCTCACGCTTGACCTAAAACTTACGGTTTTCAAAATTATAATTTTTTAATTTTCAGAATTATATTTTTCAGTTATAACGTCAAATTGTATGACCCTTTCAGACTTTCAAACTTCGGGAGACTTTGTGAAAAAGGAAACCATGTCTAGCAAGCCTACCCGTTAATATTATTTAGAACTCAAATGCTGCTAAACGCATGGGCTCAACTTGGATTTCATGGAAAAGGGTTACCAGAAAATCTCTATGTCTTACTGTTAAATTTATTTATTTCACTATATGGTTTTCTCTAAGATTTGGTTTCAATAACAATCGAGTAAAAAAAAAAATTCTAAGCGCGACTTGATATTGAATAAGAAATCAGAACAGTGAAATAGAAATTTATGTACAATCTAATATTGAGAGTTTTTTGCCTCTGGGGGCTTGCATCACATGTTACCGATATGCGGTCAGTTTCTGATTTGTTTAACGTAAAACGGACTTATAAAGAACAACAAACAAACTCTTAACTTTCATGCTAGAATAACTAAGCTAAATTGCTCACCAGAATCTTGGGTTGTTACACTTGTCCCCTTCCAGAAAGAGCACGTCCACGTGCGTTAATAAAACGTCATAAGTAAAAAGGTAAAAGTAATACACCAGTAAAATTGATAATAAGAAAAGGAAACTAGAGTAACAGTTTCAATTGTTATGAAACTTGGGGAAACAATTGAAGAGCTATCAAACTCTATGAGTTTTTTATTAGTCTAGTGTTTAGAAAATGTCGAAGGAAGACGATTGGCTCAAGGACAGCCTCCTTCGTGTCTTTTCCTTCTGAAGATGGTTTCTAGGCTTTTTAGTGGTAACTACTGCCAAATAGATACTATCAATTTTCTCTTGTAGCAGTTCCAACTGCCTCTTTTAATTGATACCGTTACTGACCGACGACTCCAGTCTTGGTTTCTTTCCTTTCTCAATCGATCATTTTCTTTCTTTAGTTTCTCTGTTTCGCCTTTTTCAATTTTTAAGTCCTCCTGCAGTTTTTGTATTACTTTTTTCCTTTCCAATGTTCAATCAGTTGGAAGTATTTCTCCACCTTTTCTTGTAGTTTTAGGTTCCAGTTCTTCCATCCTTTCCATGAGGTTTCCATTTTCCGTTTATAAACGTTTCATTTCCATTGGTAATGTCACCTTTTCTTTCTCAGCTGACCACAGTTGATGTGTTGATCTATGTAGAGTCTTATGCAATAATGATACCCAGTCTTTCAAAATAGCATTTTCTTTCTTTAAAGCAGCAATTTGTTCGGGAGTCAGAAGTCCTTCTAATTTTAGGAGTGCCGACTCCTGATGATTTAAGGAGTAACAACGGACTAATGCAATCTATAATTCCTTCATTAACATCTAATTGACCCCAAAGAAATTAAGTTTGCATTTATGCTGACGTAACAATTCCATTGCCAGAATTACTGGCAGTCTTATATCAACAGTTACATCGAAAAATTCCAAAAAATTTTAAACTTTGCGCTGCCATGAAACCAATCACACAATAAACGATTTTTTCTCACTAAATAAAGCGCCACTCCATTTACAGAGGCGGCTTGTTAGTCAGATGACTCCAAGCACCCAAGAGAAGGGTTGGTGTCAGTGTTGAATTTCGTATAACACTGATAATGGTCCAAGATTCAGTTAGAACTGTTAATACACATTCGAAATTTTAAGACGGATGAGAAGTGGTTTAATCCCAAATATGGGGTCCACTTGTGTCAATTAGTAAACACGAAGAGACAAAGTACTTTCTATATTATTTCGTTTCATAAATTGATTGCCTGTGGACAGTTTCTACTTGTATGAGAACTAGATCCACATGACCAGCAGTCGCGACAATTTTTTTGAGAAGGCCCTTTCCTGTTGCATTGATAGCAAACATTTTCTTTATCAAAATTAACGCGCCGATTGACGCTTGATGAGCAAAATGAATAAAAATCAAGTCTTCGAGGAGACAGCGGAAGAGACTTTCTACGGTTGGCAGATGTTGTGGAACCCGTATTGTTCCTTTGCTTTGTTTTGTACCTCTCTCTAGAGTTATATTGATTTCGAGAAAACCCCTAACTCGGTGATTGAGAACGTTTGTTTGGCTTATATGATCTACTAGGATGCTTAGAGTCTCTCCTGGAGTTAGTGTTATTTTGACTGATAGCCATTTTATTCATAATCGAAATCTATCAATTGACCCTACTCCGTGAGCACTGTTATTGAAACCAGTATTCACGGCACCTTGAATTGGAATCTCTCTTTAAAGCATCGGCGAGGCATATATCTTTTTGTTTTCTAATTTCTAATCTAACATTTTGATCAAGCAATTCTTCCAAAAAAGTTTGCATTAAAAGAAATGCTCTGGTTTCCTCAGAATCATCAGGTTAAGTTTTTTCAGCTAGAAATTTTAGATCTGTCAAGAACTTAGTAAGCTTCTCAGACTCTCCTTGAGCTCGAATTCTAAAAGCGTTTCAGAAAATTTCCGGGAGCTCTAAATAGTGTTTCTCCAAAGCATTTTGAAGGCTTTTGTAATCATTTTTAGCATCATCGTCCAGCATATGATGGAACTCTATTGCAACAACTCTTAAGATAAGTGGAAAAATCTGATGTCTTTTTTTCAATGTATAGTTGATTAATATCACCATTCAACTCAGGACTACAATCAGCATCTTTACGAGGCGCCATCCAATATTGCAAATTAGTTGATAACTCAAATTGAGTGATATATGCCGTTATATCTCCCGTGCCATTAATAGGTTCCGACAAAAGCATACGAGCGGTATCCGTTGAGGCGGCCATCTTGGCACGCGGCGTTCGTTCGCTTTAGGATTGTTTCCGAAATAACTACTACTGCTAAGTGCGCCGCAGGTAAATATTATTGATTACATCCATCAATAAACACAGAAATTGCTCGAAATTTTGTTTGGAAGATATGCGAATGCAATATAAGTTGCGCTGCAACTTTATGGTTATAGTATTTTGTTCTTCTGATTAAAATAAAAAGTTACAAAATAATCTTTGTTAATTAAAAGATGTCATTCCAAGAGAACTTTTGTTTTGAAAACCAGTCTGATTATTGTACGGGATGTGATTCAGGAACTCCTGTCACCAATCTAACAACTCTACCCGTTACTATTAATTAAAACTCAAATGCTGCTATACGCATGGGTTCGAGTTGGGTTTTATGAAAAAGGGTTACCAGAAAACCTCTAAATCTTATTGTTAAATATACTTATTTCACTTGCATGGTTTTCTCTAAGATTTGGTTTGAATAACAATTGATTCAAAAGATTTTAACTCTAAGCGCCTATTTGAAATTGAATAAGAAATCAGAACAGTAAAATTGAAATTTATGTACAATCTATTATTGAGAGTTTTTTGCCTCTGGGGGTTTGCACCACATGTTACCGAAAAACGTTCATTTTCTTACTTGTTTAAAGTACAATGATCTTATTAAGAACGACCAACGAAATCTTAACTACCAAGCTGTAATAACTAAGCAAAATGACTCACCAGAATCTTGGGCTCTTACACATGTTATCATGAATGTCAAATTTTTTGTTTTTTAAGTTGACTAACATTTGATGCATCCCACTCTCTTGTTATGAATGGCGATTGTTAGAGCTATACTTACCATTTTCATTCAGCCGAACAACATTTTTATTGCCTACTTGTGACAAATTTAAAATGTTTCTTAAGCTGGACTACCTCTTGCAATGATAGTTAAGTGTTGTGGCTTGTGGATACTTTCGTATCCACAGAATGAAATGACAATAAGGAGAAAGCAACTATACTTATAACAAAAAAATTAAACCAAAATCTTTTGCTCGAACTACGGGAGGACCATTTTCGACCGCAATGTATTATGGAAAAGATAGTAGCTGGTTCACTGAAAGACGCTACCTAGACTTTAACTAGGTTCTCGACCGTCTCTTTCTAGTCCTTGTTGGCTCCCCCGCTAGAATTATAAAGTCGTTTCACAAGATGGTGTCTAAACCCGGAATATTTCGATCCAAACTCATTTTAGACAACAGTCCAGTCAAATTCTTTTCACAGTTGTACTTTGTTGAATATACTTTTATAAATACTCGAATTGAATTCGCGATCAAACAATTTCAAATCAGCGCTTTTTCATAGAGTCAGTTTGTTTTCTGTGGATAACTTTTGCTTATTATTTGATTATTACAAGTCAGTGATACGGGCTGTCGTATTCGCAAGTTGTCTTGTGGAAAGCTCTTAAGTTTACAAAATTTACGAACATCTCGGTTTATCTGAAAAAATTTGAACGAATACTCAATTTAAATAAACGTTGTTGTTGACAGCAGTCACGCTAACAACAATTGCATTGAACATTTCTGGCACAAAGAAAGTTATAACTTTTGCTTTACAAACCATTCTTGATTGTTTTAATATAGTCATGAATTCACGACAGCTTGTGTGCGTTTTTTGCGTGTAGCACATAAGAGCATAACAGATTCATTGACCACCTATTATGTAAGTTTTTTTCATTTATTACATCACAGTATGGGCTTTTTTGTCGTTTTCATGTTCACGCTGTCCCGCTAGTGACAATTTGATCAAACAGTTTCGTATTCAAATTAACTAGAGAGCCATAACTTTGCCTGCGTAACTTAGCCATTAAAGTTATAAGGACCTTTTGAGTGTTTTTGATCCACAAATATCGTCAAATAGTTCGCAATTATGTATCTATACATTTTCTTGCTTCCCCGTTGACGTTCACAGAATTGCAGTTCAGATTGGCAAATTAAAAAAAAATTTAAAGTTTTTCCAGCCTTCTGATTTGCACTTAATACCGACAACGACCCAGGTAGACCTCTGCTTGTGAAAAGACTTTAAAATTCTAGTGTGTGTGTGTGGGGGGGGGGTATATTCGCTTTTAATACACGGTCCAGCACCAAGTTGAACGGACAGGACGGATAAGAATTATTTTTAATCTTGTTCTCAGGAGGTCTTCTGGTAGTATACAATGTATTTTTTTTACAAATTTTTCTTTATAGCGTTTTTTAATGAAAATTTATGCAAATCGCTGCAATTCCGATAACTTTTTATTGTTGTTTATCAACTCCTACTTCTGAGTTCATCTGCTATACTAATGTTCCGATACAGGGATCCTTACTACATGTCCTATGCCAGTGGCTATGATCCCTACTACTCAGCCATACACGCCTACTCACAGGAGGTGGCCAGGAGTGCACGTGATGAAATCGAGAAGCAAGCCGAAGATCTGAGGAACTTCAGAAAAGCCATGCTCGGTATGGATGGAAACTGTTCGTTAGCTCAAAATTCTTGTTTACTTAGAAATTTTGAGTAATTAAACAGATAATGTTCATTTTCAGGACATTATTTTTCAACAAGATAGTTCTCCTGTAAATAAATTGAAAATTTTCGTTCTGGAATAGTCAAAAAATGGTACTGATTTGAATTCAGTTGAAAAGTTATGTGCACTTTTGAAGCAATTGTTGAAAAAACATACAGAACTTGGGGAATATTTGGAAGAAAACGTGTCGGAAGTTTGACTCAGATTTCGGAAGAAACTTGTGTGAAAACTGTACAAACCGTCTACTAGATGTTTAAAGCTAAAAACGTATTGGCCTGATAATAGAAAACTAATTTGAACTCAAAATAATGTAGTATTTGATGTTTGTGGCGCTTTTTAAAAAATCTCAAGGCGTGTATAGCATTTTGGAAGCATAGTGTATGTAGCAAAAATTTCTATGGCCTATGACAGACATATTCATGGAGTTGTATATTATCACAGTTGTATAGTCCATCATATAGTTAACTGCGTCAATTGCAAACAGATCTGAAACCTTCCTGCGTCATAGAATTCTTCTTGGGTAGCTGAGACAGGTATACTGCGTCAGGACTGAGTCAATGAAATTTTCAAAGAAAAAACGTTATTAAAAAAACCATCAATTTTGAAAAAACTTGCTACTGTAATTGGTCAAAAACTGTATTAAAAATGTTGCTACGACTGACCAAATTGCAGCAAAACTAGCAATAAGAAGGTCCTTCAAATCTTTCATCATAATGTGAAAAAAGTGTTATATCAATGAGTACAAAAACATAGAAGACAAAATTTCGTTTCTGCCCTGCCTGAAACTTATCATATCTTCAATTGGAAATAAGATATCATTTTTCTAGTGTAAATACAATGTATTGATACATATGTTTATATAAGTCACGGTCAAAACTGTAACTTTGGGAGACATCAAAGTCAAAACTTCTTTCCTCAATTTTAGCCCAATGAGTTTATTTACAAAAAAGAGATGAAATTACAATTGTTTCAGATACTGCCTGTGATATTTTCCGCCTGAATCGTTACATTGAGATGAAGGCAGCAAACTCCAGAAATTGCTGTATGTCAAAACACACCGATTTTTTTGTGCGAGAGTTTTATAGTTTACGTCACTCTCTACCCTGCTGTTTTGAAAATGGAAAAATTGCTTTTGATACCTGCAGATCAGGATACATGAATTGTAGCAGAATGAAGTTGCAAGAAAAGGAACTCGCAAGGGAGAGAGAGAGAGAGAGAGAGAGAGAGAGAGAGAAAGAGAGAGAGAGAAAGAGAGAGAGAGGGAGAGAGAGAGTGAAAGAAAAAGAAAGAAAGCAAGAAAGAAAATAAGAACGAATAAAAGATAGAAAGAAAGAAAAAAGAAAGAAAGAAAGAACGAAAGAAAAAAGAAGTAAAGATTTAGAAAAAATTTTAACTTTTCATCGGGCCAGAACTGTCGCTATTTGGTATTGCAACAAAAAACTGCAACATCGTGATTTTTTCGAACTTTTTTTGCACTGTGGTAATTGTGCGCTTAGGTGACACTCAAAACCCCACTGCCTCCACAGTAGCCCCAGAAGTTTCGCAAAAGATGTGATATTGGTGCTGGAGACAATATTGATTGACATCCAATATTAAAGACGAAGATTCATTTATCTTAATAAACTAAAATGCTCGAATCTGATCGGTTGAATATGTGAATCTTCCCCAACACTGTTTTCTGCATTTTGCCTTTTCACTCTTCTAGATGGTTACTATTGGTGTCAGACCTGATATAACAACGAAGTATATCTCTCTCTCTCTCATCTGCTCTCGTGATTTAAGACTGAGATATAGTTTAGACTCTAGCATTGGGGCCCGTGCACTGTCTACTATTCCTCATATTCGAAGAGTAATTGAATAGAGACTTAGAACAAGATAATAATTATTCTTGAGACACCCATAAGACTATCTAGAGTTTCCTATCAACGGTGAGCACCCAGATCACGCCTTAGTGCGGTAAACTGAATAAAATCAATGATGTATGATTAGGAGTGTAATGATACTTTGACTATACTGGTACAATTTTTTGACAATCATTCTTACGTATAAAAGTGACTTTTGAAAATTTACTCCAAGATGATGCAACTCCAGAGGTTAATTATCTTCCATTCATACTGTCTATGTTTCGACATTTCAATTGCTTGTACCTTTTGCGTAAAACTTTGCGCGTAGTTCACATCAAGACCTCATAAAGGGCCTATTAGCATGACATATAATAAAGTTAGGTATATCAGTTTTTTGCTGACTTCGGAATCATCTAATTCATAACCTGGTCTCACTGAAAGTTATTCTTATCTGTTTTCTCTCATGAGTAACGATCCTTCATGACTTTTGTAAAGCTTCATCATTAACTAATACTTTGGAATTTTTGCTAAATGAAGATGCGAACAAATTCTTAAGGCTTCAAAAGAGCAGATGGAAACAATCGAATATACGAATTTCAAATTTTTATTGTTCATTTTTTCGTTTACAGAAGTAAGATTGCTCTCTTTTTGTCATGTTTTCATTAAAAACTGCGATAAAAGCAAAATGTTTACTAATATGTTTGCTCATTTTGATGATAACCATCTTTTTGCTGATGTACTTGTAGCGCAAGAATTAGACAATGAGAAGCTGAAGTCAGTGTCATCCAAGCTGCATTCTGAGATCCAGAGACTGGCAGAGGACAAGAACAAGATGAAGTTATACATGGAAAACTTAGAGCAGAAGAACAGGGAACTGCAGGAGACATTGGATGTCACTAGCGAGGAACTACTCGTAAGTTACCAACATCACAACTGTCTATAATTTACAAACTTTTCATCCCGCTATAAATATATAATGCCATTTAAACTTGATCATTAAATGTTAGTTGTCTGTTGCGCATGTTTTTGCTAAAACGCTTTCTATTTTGCTTCAATGCAGATTACAACAAAAATTTTGTTCATGCCAGATAATTTTTTCTAGATATCTGATTAACTTGGGGATATACGACCACTGTAGCAAAACGTCATTTTTGGGGAAAACAGTTTAAATAAAGAATTTATGGCTTGGTTAACGTTGAATTGACGGGAAAATTTCGAAAAACACGTGATAAAGAACGCCTGTCAAAAGTGAAAATTTTTATTAAATTCTTGCCCTTGCTGGTCATTAACTTTCTGGGGAATTAGATATGCCCAGGTTGAGACCCCAGTCCAATAATCGATATATCCAGGCCAAAATGATCTCACAAGAGGGGCGTAGTGCGTTAAAAATTATATGGTCTGGAAACAGGAAAGAACGTACGAACGTCAGATATAGGCAACTTTGAACGCATAAAAGTATGGACCTAAGCAGATTGTGTCTTAGCCACAGGTAGATTGTGTCCCATTAAATCAGCAAAAACCAGTTGATGAAGATCTTGCCAGTCTAAATCAAAAACTTGTTAAATTGAACAATATATAGAAATAAACAAAGTAATGATTTTTATAAATAATTACGACATACGAAGTGTGAAATAATTCATCTTCCTGTAACCAAAAATGTGTTTTCGTAGAAAAGCTTAAGTAAGCGCTCGTCCACAGTTTTGTTCCCAGGGACAACTTAAAGGCAAAAATACGATGCATCAAATGAATGCAATAAACGAATTAGATTCAGAATTAAAGACTATTAGGATTATAGGGAATGTTTTCATTGAATCTCATTCAGTTTGCTAACTTCAGAGCCTGTTTATTTCATTGGTTCAAAAATTTATGTCATAACATAAACCTTTGATTGATGATTGCCTCTAAAGAAAACAAGAATACGAAAAACAGCAACTAGACTAAATTTTCAAAAAAAGAACAAACGGATTAGTTTCTTGTTGTTTTCACTATAACGCTGTTTTACAATTTTTACTTTGATTTCAAGTTATTTTCCACTGAAATTAGTCAATAATTGTTTCACGTGGAAACAATTATTCTCAATCATAATAGCATGCAAAAAATGCTGAAGTTTCGGTGCCCACTTTTGTGTCAAGATATCAATGTGTATTGAAATTCCTGAATTTGTTTGAAAAAACTCATATAAACTAAAAATGACAATAATGATTTTGCTCTTTAAAACTAAAGACAACGAATAAGTAGATGAAGTTAGCTTGATTATGTTATTTTTTTGAGAGAATGTCGTTGTTCAATTATGTTTCTACTAACGAATCTTGCATTTATATGATGAAAAAGCGGCCAACAAAGGATGAAAACTGAATATAAAGACAGATCTTTCCGAGCATGGTTGGCAGAAAATAATGACTATCCTTAATATATTTGTTACAATGAATCAATTTAGCTGACACATAAACATGCTAGTTTCTTGAAAAAACATTTATGTTGCAATACCTGGGAGCTTTTGCTTAAACAAAACTAATAAGGTACAATCACTAGCAGGAACGTTGTGTCAAAATATATTTTTTCAGAAATATTGCTATTCTATATGCCAAATTCCAACACATGGAAAAGAATTTTTTTTAGTTTTGCAGTTAAATTTAAAATTATTCAATTTATTTTGTCATTAAACTGATTGCAAATTAAAACTTGAGGGATATAGTTGAACTTCGATCAGAAAACCAAAAAAGAAACGTCTGTGGGAAAAATGTTTGCAGCGCCTTGTTTCTTAAACAGCCATGAACTTTCTAAGATTTTTCCAAGCGGTTTCTTTCAAGTTTCAGAATTACAAAACCACTGTTTTAAACCATCAATTAACAAAATTTAGCCGTTTTTGACCAGCATCTCTTTAAAATGTTCAAATCGTTGAATCGTTTCCACGCAGAACAAACAGAACATTATTTGCAATTTTTCGGTTACAGTCGTTTTGGCAACTAAGGGCGCCATGAAGTTGACTTCACGCTGGCCCACAAACACCAGCCAGACAAAAAACACAACGTTTAGATTAATTTCTCCAACTTTTTAAATGAATGCAGTTGCTATGCTCATTAATTTCCAAAATAAGTTCAGAAAACGAAAAAAAAATGTTTTCCAATTTGTGTGGAAAAAAAGCGAAATTCAGTTTAGAACTTATCAGTTTTACATCCGCAAGTGCGCTCTTTAAGCGGTACGTTTTTATGGAAAAAATCAATAACATGTGGTCATCTGCTACCATGTACTGATCAAAACGTTCATATTCTAAAACTAGATGTCAGTATTGTTCAGTACTGCTCAAAATTTTTTTTGAAAAAAAGCCTTTCAAAAACTCGCCGTCGTTGTTGACATTTTGGTTTTGACTATAGTTGATAGCTTTATTTAAAATACTCTTTGGTAGTTTCTTCGAAAATTCTCAGTCCAAATATCTAGCTAAAAACAATTACTGATTTAGATGCGATTGTTCAAATCAATTCATTACTGAAACCTTGTATTTTAAGGGTATTTAAAGTTTTCTTATGAACAGTTTTTTTCATTTTGATAATATTGAGATAATTGAATTCTCCCAGGTTAATTATATCCTGCAAAATCTGAAGAATTTTTGGGTACCGAAATAAAGACTGAACGGGAAAAATTTTTTCTCAGACAACAATTCTCAGGTAGGGTAAGTCTTATAAATTTTGTAGCTTATTAACTGTAGTTAGTAGTATACAAGCCCTTTATTTTTATGCTAGCTTGTATGTATTAACCATAAAGCCCACTCAGCTCGTTGGTTACGACATGCTACGCAAATTAAATGATACAGAGACCTATGCGAAAGCTCAAACAGCAGATAAAGCAAACCATGTTAAGCTGGACATTTTAATTTTCATGCAGTTAACTTAGCTCAAAAATAAAGACTAGCCAGAGTAAATTGTGACATGAACAGAGTATTAGTCATCCAGGAAAAACAGAATTTATGTAGGTTGATTTAGCGCCAATTTGCTCTGCCACTGGCCTCCATTTTTCTTCAAAATGCTTGTACATATTCGATAAATATGAATTTAGACAAAAGAGGCGCGAAACTCGGAAGAGATCAAAAGGATGAACGATGAGCTGATCAAACTAAATGATCAGAAAAACTCACTTCAAGAGAAATTCCTCAAGCTCGAATTGGAATACGTCCAACAACAGAAAGGTTAGAATCGTTTTTCCACTTTGCAATCAGTCTCAGAATAACTGTAAGACTGAACTTACATCAAGTTTAAAAAGATTTGTATGGATTGGTCTGATTAAAGGGAAACATTTGGTAGATTATAGAACCGAATTGATTCTACCAAATTGAGGGGCAATGAATCAATTATGAATAAAAATTGTTTGAGACCTTTTGTGGTACTGTGCATGGAATGCGATTTTTTAAACTTGGTTCAGAATCAATCTGGTCAGAGGCCAAAGTGAAAAATCTAGCCTGTAAAATGCTGCAATCATCATACACTAAGATAGCTTAAAGTAATGGACATCAGTCACATAATTAGCTTGGCTGTATAAACAATTTTTAATGACACGGTTTCACTGTAAGAAAATCGGCTAAACGTACCAGATTCCGGGCTCAGGTGAAATTCAGGCTGATTTAGAGCTGAGGTAGAGTTTGGCATTTAAAGTTCCGGCTGCCATTATCTGAACAGACACTCAACAGAAATCCGATTTGATAAGTGCATAAAAATGATGAACTAAGATTAAATGGTAAAAGTGAGCTAATTTTGAGATGTATGATAAAATTGGAGCCGGTGAAGTATTTGAGTGAGAAGTGAATCATTCTGAAACACTGTGTATTTATGAAGTTCCCTCATAACACAATGACACAGTAATTTTTGTTATTTGCTATTATACAGACACAGAGATGCTTGTTGGTGAGAAACTGAAGGCTGAGCAGTCCATCAAACACCTTGAGAACAGCAACGACCTACAGCTGAGTGAAAATGAGAAACTGAGAACGAGGCTGAAGAGGGAGAGAGATGCCAGGGTCATGCTGGAGGAGTGGGAGAAGAAACGACTGCAGAGGCTCGCAATGCTGGATCCACTGGCAAGAGTTGTTCCTGGTAATACAACACGCGTGTATCTTTATATTCCACGGGGGGGGGGGGGGGGGGGTGACGTTTTTTGGTGGAGATTTTCGATACTCATACTTTCAACCCCTGCTGAAGGCAAAGAGTAACAGTTTTAGCTGCTTTGCACGTAACATTTGGCATCTCTTGATATGTAATATAGTGATGTGTGTTAAATATATGAAATAGCAAATCTATCTCAAAAGTGGGACTCAATCAAAACTATGTCAGCTTCGCTCAAGCATCATTACCTGCACTACCTCAAAACTTGTTTGCTATTTGCAAAAGTATCGATATCTGATCTCAGGCACCTTTAATTCCTAAAAAAATGAAGTTGTGAAATTTTCAGGTTCCTACTACCCCTCATATCATGGAGTATCCACACTTCATCGACCCCCGTTTCCCCCTCCCCCACCAGTGCTCGATACAGCACCCACCTCCGATGTATTGACAAAACTAAAGTTACTCGAAAATGAGTTGCAAGCTGAAGCAGAGGCGGCCAGGAATCGATCTGGTAAAATAGCCCAGGGCTGGGGGAGTCGAAGTGCTGGAGCCAATATGAGAGCATCTGCAGCTGGAAGTAGTTCTAAAGGACTTTGACATGACTTGATGGATTTATTTAGATCACGTAAATGAATTAGAAGAGTTCCTGTTTTATCAAAATATATCATTCGATGTGCTACTTTGCTTTCTGTTATCTGAGAAGAAAACATCTGATTTTACGTCGCCGAAAATGACATCGAACCTCTGCCCTAGTTGAGAGGGTTGATCGAGAAAATAAGCCAGAAAAGGTGCGATGCTAAATAGTTGTTTGGCATCAACTTGATTCTTGAAGGTATTACTTTAAGAAAAAATCGGTATCGTTGTTCTTTGGAATAAAACAATGAGGCTCGGTAATGTGCGTTCGCACATGATGCTCCGACCCCGCCCATCCACGTTTTGATTTAATAGTCTACCAAATGAGGAAGAAAAAGGTTAAAAAAATCTCATATCTTTCAACAAACAATTAGGTGAAAACATTATGCAGGATTAGAGAGCCGATGATACTTGCTATCAATGAGAGTACTGGACAAGACTAAAAAAAATAACAGCAAACATTAATTACGACCAAAACTCGATGGCTATTTTAAAAATAAACATAAAATAACAAAATGGAAAAAGAATTCAATAAAACCCGATCTAAACAAATCAACCTGTACTTCAATAGATGTTCATTGGATAAGATGAAAGGGCTCTCAATAATGCGATTCGGTGACAGGCCAACAAAGTAGAGCAAAAAGGACAAAGTTCAAAATTGTGTTACTCTTTTTGAAAACAACCATTTTCTAATTGATTAAAACCACTTCGTATCAACTCAGCTCATAAGAAAAGCTAATTTATACGTTATAGGAAAATAGGCAATAAGAACTTACAGGAAGCCATTGAGACTTGTCATTATCTGTAATATATCGGACGACTACAAAACTAACAGCAAAAATGAAACAGAAAATAAATAGTTTTAACAAGAACACGGTGCAGCAACCGTTAAAACCACAATATATTAATAAAAAATTTTAAACACCGTTAAGTTGGCACTTTATAAAGTTTGCCATTTGGGCCAACGCAAAAATGTGATAAGGTGGAAAGGAAACAAAGAACTCAGAATGAGCAAATATCTAAAAATTGCAATTTTTTAAAGAAAATGTATAGCGTTAAAGCCAAGAAACCATTGGTTTGAAATAAAACTATCACAAAATTGGATCTCGGTTTACTGAAAAAACGTTGCAAATGGATTCTACACAGATAAAGTTACAAAAATGAAAGAAAGAACATAAAAGTGACAAAGCTCAAAAATCTACCGATTTTTTTAATTGGATTATTTTCAAAAGTTTAAGCAAACTATAAGCTTTCAACTTAAAACAAAAACAAATCAATTTGCAACTGGTCAAGAACACAATCGCGCTCGTTATTATTGAGACCAAATCATAGGACGACCAAAAGCAGCAAATACGGGAAGAACTCAAAAATTCACACACAGTTTATGAAGCCATATTGTTGAAGACTTTATATCTATAATACATTAAAAACCAATAAAATTATTAAACTGACAAAAAGGAAAAAATTGTTCATTTTGGTGTCTTTTAATTTTAACTGGGTCTTCCAGTTAACTTCTTGGTAAAGGGTCATTGCGGAAAAGACAAAAAATGGTCCACAATTATTGATTAGCACCGAAAACTCGCGATCTTCTTATGAAAACACATATCTAAGCTCTATAAACATCTGTCAAAACATAAACAAACACACAAAAATGTTTAGAGCAACAGAAAAGTGACAGGTTCTGTCAAAATTAAGACTTAAGAATGTTTTCTTTAAAAAAATTAATTGAAAGTCATTGAAACCGCTAGTTTTAAACTAAAATTAGGAAATAAGTTTATTTGAAGAATTGTGGTAGCAAAAAAAGCCCCTAGCAATTTCATAAATGTGCCGAACTAAAACAAAAAAGAATGACACTTAGATGCAAAAACAGAAAATCCTAATAAATTTTGGAGAGCAGGTATGCGCAGCCGTTAAGCTAATCACTGAAGTCTTTAAAAAGGTTTCTTTGCGCATTCCTTCAACGCCAGCTAAAACTATCTTTAATATGAAAAATTGAAAAAAGAACAGACAATTCCCCAAGTACAGGAAAATTTGCCAGGAAATGTGAAGAACAATTTCTTTTCTTTAAAAAAATTATTTGAAAGTCATTAAAACTTTTACCTCTTATCCGAAATCAGTAAATAGATTCATTTAAAGATCTATAGATGCAACCAAGACTTTTGATTTACAGAAACATGCCGTACGAAAACGAAAGAATTCCATTACAGGCGAAGACAAAAATCCATTCCAGAACGGCTTCTCTGTCGTTAGAACTATCAGCTATGACTTGAATTCAATAGAAATGTTTATTTTAAGCATTCATTCATTGCCTATGTGAAAAAATACCTCAAATACAGAAAATATGCAAAATTTTAAAAAGTTTTACAAAGGACAAAGTTTAAAATTACGTGAGTTTTTTTCGAAAATAACCAACTTCTAATTGATTATAGACACTTCGTATGAACTCGGCTCTTTAGAAAGACTAATTTTTACGTTATAGGAGTTTACGCTATAGGAAATTATAGGAAGCCCTTGACATTTGTCATTATCTGTAAAAATTCGAACGACTGCTAAATTAACAGCCAAAACGAAACAAAAAATCTTTGATTTGAACAAGAACGCTCTGCAGCAACCGTTGAAACCACAAGTTATTCATGTAGAAGCTAAACAATCTTAAGTTTGCACTTTTGAACGCCATTTGAGCCCACCCAATAGTGTGATAATGTGGAAAAGAAGTAAGGACCTCAGAATGAGCAATTGTCCAAAAATTACATTTTTTTTTAAAAATGCGTATTGTTAAAACCAAGCAACCATTAGTTTGAAACAAAAACTATTACAAAGATTGGATCTCCATTTACTGGAAAGACGATGCAAACCGTTTCTACACAGTTAAAGTTTAAAAAAATAAAAGAAAGAATTTAAAATTGACAAAGCTCTAAAATCCACCGATTTTTTAAAAAGAATTTTATTCAAAAGTTTAAGCAAACCATAAGGTTTCAACTTAAAACAGAAATAAATCAATTTGCGCCTCGTCAAGAATCCAAGTGCGCTCGTTTTTATTGAGATCAAATCATAGGACGACCAAAAACAGCAAATACGGGAAGAACTCAAAAATTCACACATAGTTTATCAAGCCATAGTGTTGGAGACTTTAAATCTATGATACAATAAAAACCATTAATATTATTAAACTGACGAAAAGAATAAACTATTCATATTTGGTGTCTTATGATATTAACTGGGTCTTCTAGTTAACTTCTTGGTAAAGGGTCTTTGTGGAAAAGACAAAAAAGATCCACAATTATTGATTAGTATCGAAAACTTGCAATTTTCCTGTGAACACTGATATCTAAGCTCTATAAATATCTGTCGAAACATAAACAACCGCAAAAAATTTTATAGAGCAACAGAACAGAGACCGTTCTGTCAAAATTGAGACTTAGTTACTTGCTGACGACAAAGAGAACAGAATATTGGAATAACAAAATTGTTTTCTTGAAAAAAATTATTTGAAAATCATTGAAACCGCTAGTTTTAAACTAAAATTAGGAAAGAAGATTATTTAAACAATTGGGGTTGCAATAAAGACCCCTGGCAATTTCGTAAATGTGCCGAACTAAAGCAAAAAGTATGACATTAGATAAAAAAAACAAAAAATCCTAATAAATTTTGGAGAGCACGTATGAGCAACCGTTAGGTTAATCAGTTAAGTCTTTTAAAAAGGTTTCTTTGCGCGTTCCTTCAATGCCAGCTGAAACTATTTTTAATATGAATTATTGAAAAAAGAACAGACAATTCCCCAAGTACAGGAAATTATGCCAGGAAAAGTGAAGAACAATTTATTTTCTTTAAAAAGCTATTTGAAAGTCATTAAAACTTTTACCTCTAATCCGATATCAGTAAATAGATTCATTTAAAGATCCATAGATGCAACTAAAACGTTTGATTTACAAAAATAGGCCGTATTAAACCGAAAGAATTTCAATTACAGGCAAAAACAAAAATCCATTCCAGAACGGCTTCGCTGTCGTTAGAACTATCAGCTATTCATTGAAATATTTCAAGCATTCATTCAATGCCTATGTGAATAATTACATCAAATACAGGAAAAAATGCAAATTTCACAAACCTTTTTGAAATTTAGTAGGAAAGCCAAAAAACATTAATTGAACTTAAATGGACTAAAAAGTATTTTTGCTTTCAGTTGAAATTAATTGTGTCCTGAATTTAAGCTAAATGTGGAAAACAATATGATTAGGAAATGATAAATTTTAAACTTTCACTAACATTCTTTCAACACAATTATTTTCAAAATCAAAAGAGGCATTGGATAACAACTGTCGTCCTTGTCTAGGCTCACCTGCTGCTCTATAAGAACCTAATTGAATTTTAAATCAACAAAACGTAGTCATGAGGCTCCAAAAAGAACCAAAAAGTAATCCAAAACAAAAAAATTAAGGTTTACGATAATATTTTGTCAAAGCCATAAAACTATGATTTTTTCTCTGAAAACAAACTATATTTCATATGGCATTTTTTGTTTTAAGTATGATCTGTCATTGATTGGGCCGTGATCTGAGATAAGTCTTGTCAGTAATAAATGTAAAGAAATTGGCAAAATTTTTTGAAAAGGACCGCGCCCTAATATAATCCCAAGAATTATTATTGTAGAAATCCACGATGAGTTCAAACCTAGCCCTAATTTTTTTCGGCGTCCAACAAAAACAATTAAATATTCCACATGTTTGCAAAATAAATACGCGAAAAATAAATAAATTAGCAAATGTAATATTTCAATTAACCACAAATAAATCCTGCATTTTGTTTGTTTTCTCGATTTGTAATTGGAAAAACCGGCAAAAATTAATTTCAGAAAACTCCTATAGAAAGAGAATGTACAACTATCTCTTTGGGAGTTTTCAAAGATTGTGGCAGCTGATGTTAGGTCTCTGCTTCCTGCAAATTTAAACAAAATAGGAAACAAAAACTTAATTGGAGCCCTTTTTGAGTTGAAAAATCTTTAAATCGGAAATTTTACCAGAAATATTAACCAAAATCTCAGATGAAACAAATTGGTAAGCGTTTTCTATCCCTAACCGTAAAACCGATAACATTGTTTTTTAAAAATATTAACAAACTCTATCAAAATTGGCTACAACTTGCTTAAAAGACACGGAAAGTGTGAATAAAATATATAGATCCTCGCCCCACATGTGGGTCGGAACAAAAAACATTGAGATAACCCAACAAATTATCACGACCAAAATTCAATTTTAAATTGGGAGTTTATATCCGTGAAGTTTATTTCCCAGATCCAATTTCATTCATTTTTAAGTTTAAAGTGAACGAATAGACGAGGAGGAGGGTTAAACTGAGGAGGGTTAAACTTTAATGCGTTGTAAACTGGCTCCAGTTTTTAAACCAAGGAAATTTGTTCGAAAGAAAATTGTAAATTGATGAAATTGCCGGTATATGATATTCTAAAAACAATGATATCGATTTTCCTATAAGTAAACACCTACCTAACAAAAAGGGGAACGAGAAAAAATGTCAGTACGCTCTTGTCATTATGCTCAAAATTTTGGACAATTTCTTATATTTAAAAATATGAAAGAGGATAACGTTCTTCCTATGTCGTGAGACCGACAATTTTAATTCTAGATTGCATATTGTCGGTTACATGACTTCCAAAAAAACGTTATACTGCTCAAAAAGTATTGCATAAAGATTAGAAGTTTCCTGCAAACTTAAATTACTATTTATACTAAAATGACAAAAGCCTCAGGTTAAGGAGAAAATTAACAGTATTTTTGTTCCGACCCCACTTGTGGGGGGAGGAACTATATACTCAAATGGGTTTTTTTGTTCAGTCAATTTTGGCCGATCGATATATTCATCGCAGAGAAATGTGAGTGGTATCATTAAAAAAACTGGTCCAGCGTAGAATTTAAAATTAAAAAGTTTTTTTTTATTTTCGTTTTTTCGAGGAGTTATCGAGGATTGAAGTTTTGTGTGAACAAGGGATAATTGTTCACTTTTAGTGTGATTTTTCTTCAAATTAAGATATTTTCTAAAAAAATAGTATTTCAAACATAAATTGCTTGCCAAAAATGAACCAGTTTTGTGTTCTTAATAGACTAAAGGCGATAAAAGAGACTAGTTCTGGTCTCATAGGGAGCTTCAATATAAACAAAATCGAAATCTATTGGAGAGCTATTTTTTTATAAAACTTTTCTACTTTTTTTTGCTTTTATAAGTCACCTAGAGACAAGCCACTTTTCATATCGAGGTTCCGTTAATGAAAAACCTCCTTTACAGTCAAATGAAGCCCAATGAACAAAAAAATAGTTTTCAAGGAATTGCTCATGTTTTTTTTTAACTTCGACTCTGAGTTTTCGTAATTTTGAATGAAATTTTAAATTCCTTTTTGAGTTTTTACTAATTTTTTGGAGTCTTATGGCATGGAATCATTGACTAACAGTGCAAAATGTTCCGTAATGAGATTTAAGTGAAAATATCTAGAGCTTTGAGTGGACAGCTAATGGCTGTTAAGACTTTAAATAAAATTTTTCGAAAACTTTTTCGAACGCTAACCAATCATAAACTTAATTTCGTGAACTGTAAGTCAGTCTCTGTGATGACAGCACCCTCTTCCGTCCTACTGTAACCAAATTGGATCTAGCTGGTGGTTTTATCTTCTAACTTTTAGTATTATGACTTCAATGACACAATATTTCAAAAAATTTTAATTTTTTTTTGGATATTTCCGTATTATTGGTTACTTTTGAAATCTTTCCACATTATCCTAAAATTGAAAGCTCCTATCGGCTTCACGAAGACATTAAATGGATCACAGATATTTTTTTCAGATAAACGTTTATGGTTTCAAATGGCTTCGAACCTTTTCTTCTCGCATTTCTCTTGAATTTTTGGTTTTTGCCTGATTTTGTTGTTGTTTTTATAGTCATAAGACTTGTTGTGATGTCATATTGATCAACTATGCATGACAAACATCCTCATACTCCTATTGAAGCATTTTTGAGCGTGTTTATTGACTTCCGTTAAAATTTATTGGATTTAATGGCTGTCGAGAATTTAAAAATAATTTTTCGAAATTATTTTTTTGAACATTAACCAATCTTAAAATTTTCGTTAACTGTTAGTCAGTCTCAGTATTGACAGAACCCACCTGTTTTTTACTGAAACTAAAATAAATTTCCTTGGCGGTTTTATCTTCTAACTATTGATTAAATGGCTTCAATAACAAGAATTTAAAATTTTTGAAAAAAAATTGGATATTTTTGTATTATTGGTTACTTTTGAACTCTTATCACATTATCCAAAAATATTCATATTATCCAAATTTATCTAATTATATCGTCCTGGAAAAAAATTTCAGTTGATCACAGAAAAAGTTTTCAGAGAAAAGCTAATGGTTTAAATGGTTTCGAAAATTTCTTCTCTCCTTTTTCTACTGAATTTAGGTTTTCGCATGTTTTGTTGTTGTTTTCATAGTCTTAAGATTTATTGTGATCTCTTATTGATAATCTATACATAACAATCATTTGTTTTCTGCCATCGTGTTGTTTCGGAGCGTAGTTATTGACCTCCGTTAAAACCTTTTGAGATTAATGGCTGTTAAGACTTTGAAAAAAGTTTCTCGAAATTTTTTTGAACATTAACCGATCCTAAACCTTTTTTCGTGGACTGTTAGTTGGTCTTAGTACGTACAAGATAGCCTTTTATTCCTAAAGTGGTCAAAAATAATCTGGTTAGCGGTTTTATCTTCTACCTATTAGTTTTAAAACTTCAAGGCCTATAGTTTTCAAATTTTTTTCAAATTTTCGGGTACTTTTTCTTATTTTTGGATCTTTTTGAATACTTATCACATTATTCTAATACTGATAGTTCCCATTGGTTCAGGTAAGACATTCAAGGGATCGTATATAAGCTTTTCAGAGAAGAACTTATGATTTAAATCGCTTTGACACTTTCTTCTGGCACTTTTCTACTGAGTTTTTGGTTGTTGTTTTTGTTTGTTGTTATTTTCATCTTCAAAAATTTGTAAGGTTTTATTGATCAAATATGAATAGCTAGAAACCTTTTTGTCCCATGGAGGCATAATTTAGCGTATTTAGTGGATTCTTTGAAAGCTAATGAAATCAATGGCGTTGATACTACGAGCTTTCTCAAAAATTTCGTGGTTCTATTGTATTTGTCCATATTTGATTTTTTAAAACTATTTTGACAAAAAAGGGGGATCTCATTGCCTTTCAAAAATTAATTGAACATAAAAAAGTTTTTAGAGAAGATAAATGCCTTCGACACTTTTCTCGCTCAATTTTTTTCTTGAATCTGCTGACCTAAACTTTCCGTCCGCTGTATAGTTAGGAGAAATTAAATTTGAGTAGTTAAGGTTTTATCTGACTTCATTTTGACATTGTTACTATGTGCTTTTAAATTTAGATTTTCACTTTTTGCCGTCAAGTTTTGTTTTTGCTAATTTTTTAATTGTTTTTTTGTGTCGTAGTCTCTTTAAGGTCAGATCTCATTGGCGCTGTAATAAGGCATGGGATTATGTAATTCAATTAGTAGATAGGTTGTGTAACGATTGTCTTAAACTCAAACATATATTTTTGTTATTTCTTCATTTGGTTGACAATTAAGTCAAAAATGTAGATGAGCTCGGGTCGGAATATCATGTGTGAACGCACATTAACGAGCCGCCTTGTTTTTTAAAAATTTAACTAGATTTAAAGCAAATAGGTTTTAGCTCAACTCAACATGAAGTTAAGCTCATGTAAACTTTTCGGTAACATGAGCTTATCTTAAATCACATAAAATAAATTTCCTTTATATTCAACTAGTGTGCTTAAGAACAATTCACAGCAATCATAAAATATACTTGCAGTTTTGTTTCTGGTGCTCGAGATTATGAAAAAATTGGAAAATAAAGAATTTGGTGGGGGAAAATAGAATTTATTAGAGAGAGTAGAGCAAGCTGCTAGCTTTTGTCTCCATCATACAGTTCTGAGACTATTGAACTTTTTTTCTATTGAACTATTTTTTTCCGTTTTGCTTGAACTTCTTGCTTAAAATCTTGTTAACCGAAAGCTAATGATTTTTACAAAACATGCAAATCCTTGCGATCTTGAATCGATTAACAGGTCGTTACAGTTGTGAACATCAAAATAAATGTCTATGGAAAAAGCCATGGTGAAAATTATACGTTGCAAGAAGAACTAACAAAGGATGTGTAATGTTATAACTATTGATTTTTAGATTTCTGTTAATTGACATTTGTAGTTCCTCCTACAAAATATGGCCTAGTCATTTGTCAATAAAAATTAATTTAAAAATTTGACTTCTCACTGACATTTAAAAAGTTCTTAAGAAGAAACATTCTTAAGAAGAAACAGACACACTAGTGTGTCGCGCTAAAATTAACAACGTTAAAGTGTTGCAAATATTAAATTGTTTGATTGAAATATTTAAAATCGGTTGGAAATTATTCTAAATTGAACAACAATACGGTCAATTTTTGAACAAAATGAACTACGAACTGCAGACAAGATGCCTAATTTTGTGAAAAATATGTTATCTAAACATCTGGCAGAGCTTTAATTCCAGGATAAACTCTTTAGATAACCGAACAAAGGACCAAATAGATCAAACAGAGTTAAACCAGCTCGGTTTGACTACTAAAAGTGTTTGAACAGCCTATTTTACCAACTAGAGTTGAAAATTTTAGCTAACAAGAAAAACTAAGTTACTAAAAAAATCAAAATAACTGTTTTTGTATAGACTGGATCAACTAAAGATGGTGACATTGGCCCTCATTTTAGTTATAAGAGTGTGTTCATCAAAAATGAACAAAATTGGCAAAAAGTTGCTGAAATGACGCCAATTTGGACAAAGAAAGGCTGAATTAAAAATTCTGCCATTTATTACTGGCATTTTTTAGCACCTAAAAGATCCTGATTATTTTATTAGGAATCTGTGCTTAGGGTTTTAATTGAAAAGACAATTTTTATATTTTTAATCAAATTTTTTTACAGCAAACGTTTTTGAATCCTTACGTAGAAACATAAAATTTGAACAAACAGCAGAAATAAAAACGAAATAAAATCAATTATCACTAATGTATATAATTGCAGATAACTAATGTATATAATGCCTATTTTTCAAAGTTTTGTTTTGAGAACATTAACAGTTCAAACTTGAAAGTTTAAACTTAATGTAGGAATGGAAAGCTAAACTTAAGCGTTTTTCGGAAAAGAACCAAATTAATACTGACCTTGAATTATTCGCAACACAAAAGCGAATTCTAAATTTGAAATTGTACAAAGATAATAATGGTGAAGAAATTTAAACTGATGAGAACGGTTGAATAAGTAAATATGGACTCTGATAAAGATTATATCATAGATTGAACATCAAAATTCTCACCCACGTAATATTGGATTATAAAGCCAAATTAGGGACCTAGGTGATCAAAGTCATGATTGACCTTCTGAAAACTTTTCCCAAAAAGGCATTTTTCACACAAAGATTCAGAACATTTGAAAATAGGACTAAATTATCATAACCAAACATAGATAAGCCGTATATATACGGCTCAATTTTAGCCAATTTTTGTAACCAAAATTAGTCTGAAAATAATTATATTGTCGTGATAATCCAAATTGCGGAGTAAATTTTATTAGACCAGTGAGTTAACAGATCTCTGTCGTGGTACTGAAAATTATAATAATTGTATGAACTAGTATACTGTGGTAACTATACTTTTCGTTAAATTAACCTAGCAAATTTTCAACTACTTTCTTTTTTTAGAGATTTTCTTATAACTTAGTAGAGCTTAAACTGTTATCTAGTAGGTATTTGCTAAAAGCTTCGATACTTGGCACTCATAGGCATTTGTAACTAGTTGTTCTGAAGAAACCATAGCCTGTAATAATTAGGACTGGGTAAGACTTAAACGTTTCTTTCGGTTTTCTGTTAATCAACAGCGTAATTGTACAACTTTAGTAACTTCAGTACATCTCTAAGGATCTGAAATCATACTCAATCTAGCTTCAATTTATTGAACTTAAATTAGTTTGGTGACTAGTAAAGTAGTGATCAACCAATCAATAATTAGGTTAAGTTAGGTTAACGAACTGGAGGACAGCATCGAGTCCCGGACAACATCAAGACGATTGATTTCTGAGAGTATTAATCGGCCAAGCTCCTTCTAGGAAACCGCATAGTGAAGCCACTCTGCGTGTAGGCCTGCCTGCTCGTAGAAGACTTGGCAAGTTAAGTTAACCCATGTAGTATGGAATGGTGAACCAAGTAGATATTTCAAATGGTCTGCAGTAACCTGAAGTACCTGATGGGCAATGCCTTAACGTTCTATCAAGTTGGTTAATACTCGTCTGGTTGGGTTGTGCAGTGAACACCGACGAGATCTTCACGTCATCTACTATTTGTTTTAAGTATATTGGTTGATCTATTATTTAGAAAGTGAATTGAGGACCTGGTATTATTCTCAATCTTAGAGTCACCAATTTATTTCATTTGGTAAAGCACTTCTTAGAAGCTAAAATATCATATAACATAGAGAGGCATTACAAACTTATTCTAATATCATCATTATTATTGGCAATTGACTATAGTTCTATAGCGCCTGAAAATACTTTCTTTAGGACTTGAACGGAGGGCCTGGTATAACCCTTTAGTCTAGTTAAGAGTAGAAGGTTTGCGAAGTTACTTTCTAGTCCAGTAGTTTTCTCTAAACATAGATTCTAGGGACAATTGTGGAATTGTGAATAGGGTAAAACCTTCACCCTAAGTATTCAGATTCCATATTGGCGACCACAGAGGGAGTCTTCTGATTAGAAGGCGGTTTTGCATTTTACAAAAAAAACGAAAAATTAGAATTTGAAAGAACCGATGAATTAGATCTTTGGAATACGTTCCAAAGGTAAAACTCATCTATATATTTTTTCCGTGTCATTTGGTTTTACATCGAAAATTACTTCAATTACCAAAAACGAACAACGCACCAGCAAGAGCAATAACAGAACCAAGCGAACAATCAGCAGCAAATAGTCGTAGCACCACCCCTTCTCACCCCCTCCGATACCCTAGCCGCGACTTCGAGAGTTTCGAAAGATGGGTTCGATACTTCAAATCGATTTCAAATGCCAATAATTGGGATGACCAGAGACAACGCGAGGTCCTACCCACGTGTTTGGACAGTTATGCGTTAGATGAGTATTACAAACTCCCCAATTATTACTTTCAACAAGTGCAAGGACAACCAGCCCCGACCATAGCAAGAGTTCTGAACGCTCTTAACAACAGAATTGGCGACTTTCCGAACGCTGGGAGTGCCCACACCGAATTCACAAATCTTCAGCAATTGGAATCAGAGTCAATCCAAGAGTTCTCAAGGCAAGTTCGTAAGTTAGGAGAAGCAGCCAATGCTCATCTTGATGTTGCGGGACGACAGGAAGCTAACAAAGATGCCTTTATGGACGAACTGTTGGACAGCGAAATCAGATATACACTCCTGAAGGAAGAACCGGGAAGCTTCAATGCAGCTACACAACGGGCCATTGCTCTAGACGCCATCAGTAAAGCGGAATCGAGTCGACTGCGGGGACGAAGAAACGGACATGTGAGATGGACAAAGGGTGAACAAGATCATGATGAGTCAGTAACAGCTGACTTTAGAGCACTTAACACCAGTCTGTCATCGGGTTTCAATCAAATGATCGAGTTTCAGACCAGAAGCTTCAATAAGATGCTAGAGCAGCAAAAGCGACATACACAGATCATGGAGAAGATTCTTGAGACCCAAACAAGATTTCTATCCGAATCAAGTCAACCCAGATTTCAGAGTAGAGGTCCGAGAAGACCGGAAGGCTTTCGACCCAGAACGTCTGCGATGCAGTGCTATAATTGCCGCGAGTTTGGGCACTTGTCAAATCAGTGTCCACAGAAAGGAACAATACAACCGGGTATTTCCGCAAACTTGGACACCGATAGACAACCGATCGTAAAAAGCATTTTAAAGAGAGCGAACTCAGAGCAAGTGAGCAGTATCAACAAAGTTCAAGCCGAAGCAGTCTTTGGACCTACAGTCTACGTGATGGTTGATCTTGACGGACGAAAACACAAAACGTTAGTGGATACTGGGAACAAAGTGAACATTCTATCAGAAAAATCTTGCTCGCAGTACGAACAGCGTTACAAACTCAGACCATTCCGAGAACAAGTTATTTCGGCCACCAATGATTCTTTCGAAATACTTGGCGTTCTCACTGGTGAAATAACGTTCGACACCGGGGTTAAAGTGAAAGCCAATCTCTTGGTGACCCCAAACACAGACGTGCCTTTGATAATTGGAAGCCAGGTGATGGAGGAGAATAAAGTATCAATCGACTTATGATGAAGAAAGAAAGCAATGTTGTAAATTTGCAATTTGCCTATAAACCTGTAGTCCCCAGGCACGTACATCTTTGTGAGACGGAAGCAGAATCAGGTCCTGATCAAATCGGAACAACGGAAGAAATACAGCACGGGGTAACTGCAGAAACAAACCTAACCCTATCGTGCAATGAAGACTTAGAACAGATTTGTTCTTTAGCAATTCCAGACCTTAACCAACAAACAGACGACAGAAGAACACTGCTACGAGAGTTCAGAGATGTGTTTGCAATGAACGACAGCGAAATTGGACAGACACACTTGGTTCATCGTGAAATTGACACAGGTGATACGCTGCCCATCAAGCTTGCACCCCATAGACTTTCACCTGGAAAGATCACTGTGGTTAAGAAGGAGATTGAGGACATCATGCTGGCACAAAACATTATCCGACCATCAAACAGCCCGTACAGTGCACCAATCGTTCTTGTTACCAAGAAAAATGGGAGCTATCGAATGTGCACAGACTTCAGACGACTAAATGAAGGAACAAAGAAAGACGCTTTTCCCCTTCCGCGAATTGACCAGATACTGGATCATCTTCAGGGAGCAACGATTTTCTGAAGCCTCGACCTAGCCTCTGGATATTGGCAAGTCCCATTAGCTGAGAGTGCTATACCAAAAACTGCGTTCGTCACTCCCGATGGTGGACACTACGAGTACCTCAGACTTCCATTTGGACTTTGCAATGCACCGGGAAGCTTCCAGCGACTTATAACAAGCATCTTCAATGAATATCTCTTCTCGTTTGTCCTCATCTTCTTGGACGACGTTCTGGTGTTTAGTAGGAATGTGGAGGAACAGAAAAAACACATACGCCCCGTTTTTCACGCTCTTCGCCAGGCCAATCTTAAACTCAAACCCAAGAAATCTCGCCTCATTCAAAAATCCGTAACATATCTAAGATACAAACTGAGCCCAGAGGGAATTGCACCAGATGAAAACAAACTCATTGGAGTACGGGACTGGAAACAATCAGAAAACGTTACCGAAGAGAGGTCTTTTATTGGATTCTGCAGTTACTACAGACGTTTCATCAAAGACTTTGCTGGAATAGCGAAACCTCTTCACCAGAAAACAAAAAAGAACAGCCGTTTCACTTGGAACCCTGGATGCCATAATGCGTTCAAGAAACTGAAAAAGGCTTTCATTGTTAGCTCAGTACTCAAACATCCGGACTACAACTCTCCTTTTATCGTGGACGCGGATGCAAGTGACAACAGTCTAGGGGCAGTACTCTCGATTATTTTCGATGGAGTAGAATACCCAGTGGCTTTCGCTAGCAGAGTTTTGACGCCAGCAGAATGTCGTTACTCAACAACAAAAAGAGAAGCATTAGCAGTCATTCAGGCGATGAAATGGTTTAAGCCTTACATTTGGGGGAGTCAATTTGTGCTCAGAACAGATCATGCATCGCTAGAGTGGTTATTTAGGCAAAACAATGACGGGATGATTTTCAGGATGCTTCAAAGACTGCAAGAATTCAATTTTCAAGCAGTACATAGAACAGGAGACAAGCACGGGAATGCAGATGGACTGTCAAGACAGTGTAGCATTACACCTGAGCTAACTGAAGCTGAGAGACTGGTTATGTTTGGAAGTTGCCCATCAGCTAACTCTTTGGAAGACGCCTTCGGAAGAATTAACTTAGTTACAGCCGAGGACGCGAACGAACCAATGAGTATCCAATTTCAAGAAGACGTAAATTCACTTAGGCTGGCTCGAAGAAATGATCCCTGCTTACGTCTCATCTTGCAATGGGCAAACGCTGAGAAACATCCAGACCAAAATCCGCTGAGAGACTTAAAAATCAAGAAGGCAAACGCAATAGCACAAGGAGAAGATGCAGTAGTGATTTGGGGTCTCTGGGACCAGATGGAACTGACTGATGGCGTGCTGTACAAGAAATGGCATGTGGAAGGAAGCAATACAACCCAAAAACAACTTGTAGTACCGCAGGGACTCAGAGAGACAGTTTTGGAACAACTTCACGATTCAAAACTCAGTGGAGGCCATTTTGCTTTTCAATAGACCTTGGACAGTGCAAGACAAAGGTTTTGGTGGCCAAATATGAGAAGAGACATTGAACGAAAATGTGACAACTGCACCCTGTGTCAAGCACGAAGTACCGCTGTAAAGAAAAGAATAGCCCCCCTCCGGACAATCAACGTTGGGATCCGATTCAGCAAAGTGGCATCAGATATCCTCGGACCTGCTACCCGAGGAAAGGCAAGCGGTGCTAAATACATACCCGTATTGACAGACTATTTCACGAAATACGTGGTTTGCGTTCATTTAGAAAGAACTACGTCCGAAGATGTTGCTAGGGCAATTGTGGAGAATTGGGTTTTGACGTTTGGAGCACCTGATTGCCTTCACACCGATCAAGGAGCCAACTTCTGCAGCGAACTACTACTAGGAATGTGCAAAATTTTGGAATAGAGAAGACAAGAACATCTCCATATCACCCACAGGGAAATGGCATGGTAGAACGTCACAACAGAGTTGTTGCGGACGTTATTTCCAAATACTGCGCAAACAATCCAAGTAGCTGGGATCAAATGATTCCCTATCTCAACTTCGTCTATAATACGACCGTACACAAAACAACACGACAGACTCCATTCTCACTTCTGTTTGGACAAGAATGCAAATACCCGATTGACCTGCTACTCCAGAAAGCACCTGGTCACGAAATTGCCAACTACGAATTCACAAAATGGCTCAATGAACAGTTTAGGGAAGCACATATGAATGCCAGAGAGACACTTGGCTACAGACAAGGAAGACAAGACGATTTGTACCAGAAAAACGTCTTTGGAGAGGAACTAAAGGCAGGAGAGAAAGTTTGGCTTTTCGCACCCCCAAAAAGCAAAATCAAGGAAGTTTTTTCTTCCATGGATTGGACCATATAACATCATCGAAAGGACCTCAGAAGTCAACTATAAAATCTAAAAAGACACAAACTCCAAGAAATGGCAGATAGTCCACTACAATCGATTGAAGCCTGTGAAGGATGCCAAAAATGATGCCAAAATACGTATGACCAGGAAGTGCACATTGAAGAAAGCAATAAAACTTGCACCCCAGAAATTACATCAAGACGACCCAATCAAGAGAGTCCCTTCAAATGGATGGAAGAGGATGAAGAATTTTTCTACGATCTCTTTGCAGAGCGAGAACATTCAACTAAAAGGCCCACTAAGACTAACAAACCAGCAGAACCGATCACTCCGGAACAAGACAAATACAAGAGAACCAGATCCCTTTTGTAACCCCAGCCAAAGAGATTGACTCTACACCACTGCTCCAACGACCACACAAGCTAAAAATTGTCTTGAGGGACCTCAATGAAACACAGTCAACACCTGCAAGCGCCAAGAGGGAAATGTGCAAACCAAAAACCTTTGCAGAACACTTGGGAACCAAAATTGACGAAACAGTAAACTCCATCGCTAAAACACGAGAAAGACGCGCAGTGAAGTACCCAAAACGATTCGGAATCGACGACGAAAAAAAAAGAAGAATATACATCTATATATATATATATATATATATATATATATATATATATATATGTACACATATATATATATATATATATATATATATATATATATATATATATGTGTGTGTGTGTTTGTTTGTGTTTAAAAAACAAAAAAATAAAAAAGAAACTTGATTAAGTTTCTCTATATAGCATTGCCTAACAAATTGTAAAGATCAAAAGATGAGCCGAAATAGTCAAAGTTGGGGACGATCGTAAAACATTTAAATAGCACCATAAAAGAAAATATCTTGCAAGTTAACATATCACCGGTATTATGAAAAGAGCTAATTAGCTCAAATAAGTTTCAGCGAATTTGGGGGGAATTATTAGAGAATGTAGCACTCTTTCTAATACAGAAAAAAAGCTATCTAGGTTTAGCGCAGTAATTAACCATAATAATGTTTGGATGTACAACTTTCTGATATTTATATTAATACTTGCGGTGCGACAGCAAACAGCGGAGAGTGCACGAACTACTGCGCATGCTCTTTTTCAACGTCAAACTCCAGTTTCATTGGCCGACTCATATCTGACTGTGGATATCGCAGTCCCACTTCCAAAGCTGTTGAACGTGAACCAATTAATAAATTCTCTTCAATACTTCAGCAATTGGAACAGAAAACATGGAAGAGCTCCCAGTTTTGCAACGACCCAGAAATAAGCGCACTATTACAGCACCACTTTGACGGAACAATCTCATCTATTCAGATAAAATACGAAAGAGCAGAGAAAGAGAGGACAAAGCTTGTCAAAGAAGTAGCATCTTTTGTAATACAGACTATAACTCTTCAGCGACAGAGACGATCACCACTGCTGTTTGCAATGGGAGCTGCGACGGCGATAACTTAAGAACCCTTACTGGAAAAAGCGGGCTGTAGACTACTCTCAGTTTTTGGTCTGTGCGAAAGTTCTAAGCGAAAGATGGAACAATTGGAAGGACGATTGCACTATTTGGAATCAAGAATGGTTCAGCTGCACAACGAAGAAAGAGAGTCTGTTCAGGTCATGGCTAGCAGTGGTTTGAAGCTTCTTGAAGACACACGAAAAGTGCTAAACTACTCAGAGGATAACTTTGAGATTCTGCAAACAAACCTGGAAGTGCTTCCAAAAACAATGGAAGAAATAGAACAAGCCCAAGCCTGTGATCATCGAAGGTCTGATGTATGCCTTTTGCGCCCAAAGTGCAATTAACAACGTATCATGGACTCTCATTGCTATGCACAGCGAGTTACAAGTACAAACACTATATTTGACGGAACAGAGAAACATATTTATTACAAGCATTGGAGTGCTATCCAAGGGAATACTGCCAGCCGCACTAGTACCCTACGAGGATTTACAAAAAAAAATTACAACTCTGAAGCTGGGAGATAAAAAGTGTTCTATACCATACGACCACTCAAGTTTACTTTACAGCCTGCCCTTAGTGAGAAAAATATTTTTTTTCCAATCCACACGGACTGTTAATCGCAATGGAGGTGCCAGTATACAGTGGTGAACCAATTCAGGATGCCTACAAAGCAATCCCTCTTGCCACAACCAATCAAGAACACAACGACGACCGCAACTCTAAATTTGGAAAGGAACTATTTGATCGTATCAAGGCGAGAAGAAAGCTATGCCGAAATGGAGAGTGAGGAATATCTGTCTTGTTTGGGGACACAATTGCTGATACTTTGCACCAAGCCAGTAGCGTTGGTGAGCGCGCAAGATCAACTCTGCTTGACTTCACTTCTATACAATCACGAGGCAGCTGTTTTGAGGACTTTCACACGAGAAGTAACCAAATTGCCAATTTTACCGACAGCAATCTACCTTGGGAACTCTATGTACCTCCTCTACGCGGCAGACGATCAACAATTTCTTTATAACATAACGTACAGTGGGGGCAGAAAGTTTTCAAACCGTGAACCAGCCTGTAAAAATTGCCTAGTACACCCCCCCTGCGATGGAAAACTGGTTCACCCGAAGAATAGACTGGCCATGTTGCCCGATCCAGCATATTGTCTTCAACACAGTGGACTAATAACAACAATCACAACTCCCGAACTACTGGATACCGCTTTCAACATCCCGAGCATTCCAGCGGTCACTCCAACAGAAGAGAGTCGGAATTTGATGTTGCATAAGGTCAGATCGGCACTCAAGGATGTCCCTACGCTTGATGTCACGCTTGAATCAGTCAGTGAGATGGTAGACAAAATCCATCAACAACTCTTTGAGGAAAACAACTTCAACTCCTTTCGCCATGGGTCAACACTGCATACATTTAAAGAGCTGGCTGGTCTGCTTGGTTTCTCTTGATGGTGTCTTGCATTTGTCCTTTTGGCTGTCTGGGCAGCGAGGAAGTGTTACAAGTCCAAAAACACTACAAAACATATTCACAATTTGTCCAACGATGATCAACGAGATATCGGAACTGACATGCTGTTTGAAGAGAGACTGAACTTGGTTGAGAGAATGCGAAATGAGGAGACAAACGCTTATTAAAAAGAAACTGTCGTACCAAAATATGGTGATGGTGCTTTTATAAATTTTTACTTGTTACTAATTTCACTGTATTGTAATATTCAGGAGAATAGTTTAGTCTGGATGAGTGAAATGTAGGAATGGAAAGCTAAACTTAGGCGTTTTTTGGAAAAGAACCAAATTAATACTCGCCTTGAATTATTCCCAAAACAAAAGCGAATTCTAAATTTGAAACTGTACAAAGATAATAATGGTGAAGAGATATAAACTGATGAGAACGGTTGATTAAGTAAATAAGGACTCTGATAAAGATTATATAATAGATTGAACATCAAAAATCTCACCCACGTAAAATTGGATTAGAAACCCAAATTAGGGGCCTAGGTTATCAAAGTCATGATTAAGCTTCTGAAAACTTTTCCCAAAAAGGCATTTTTCACACAAAGATTCAGAGCATTTGGTAAAAATAGGAGTAAAGTATCATAGCCAAACATAGATAAGCAGTATATATACGGCTCAATTTTAGCCATTTTTGTAACCAAAATCAGTGTAAAAATAATTATATTGTCGTGATAATCCGAATTGCGGAGTAAATTTTATTAGACGAGTGAGTTAACAGATCTCTGTCGTGGTACTGAAAATTAAAATAATTGTTCGTTAAATGAACCTAGCAAATTTTCAATTACTTTCTCTTTTTAGACATTTTCTTATAACTTAGTAGACCTTAAACTGTTATCTAGTAGGTATTTGCTAAACGCTTCGATACTTGGCACTCATAGGCATTTGTAACTAGTTGTTCTGAAGGAACCCTAGCCTGTAATAATTAGGACTGGGTAAGACTTAAACGTTTCTTTCGGTTTTCTGTTAATCAACAGCGTAATTGTACAACTTTAGTAACTTCACAATACATCTCTAAGGATCTGAAATCATACTCAATCTAGCTTCAATTTATTGGATTTAAATTATTTTGGTGACTAGTAAAGTAGTGATCAACCAATCAATAATTAGGTTAGATTAGGTTAACAAACTGGAGGACAGCATCAAATCCCGGGAAACATCAAGACGATTGATTTCTGAGAGTATTAATCGGCCAAGCTGCATCTAGGAGACCCCATAGTGAAGCCACTCTGAGGGTAGGCCTGCCTGCTCGGAGAAAACTTGGCAAGTTAAGTTAACCCATGTAGTATGGAATGGTGAACAAAGTAGACATTTAAAAAGGTCTGCAGTAATCTGAAGTACCTGATGGGCAATGTCTTAACGTTCTATCAAGTTGGTTCACTCGTCTGGTTGCGTTGTGGAGTGAACACCGACGATCTCTTCACGTCATCTACTATTTGTTTTATGTATATTGGTTGATCGATTAATTAGAAAGTGAATTGAGGTCCTGGTATGATTCTCAATCTTAGAGTCACCAATTTATTTCATTTGGTAAAACACTTCTTAGAAGCTAAAATATCATATAACATAGAGAGGCATTACAAAAATATTCTAATATCATCATTATTATTGGCAATTGACTATAGTTCTATAGCGCCTGAAAATACTTTCTTTAGGACTTGAACGGAGGGCCTGGTATAACCCTTTAGTCTAGTTAAGAGTAGAAGGTTTGTGAAGTTACTATCCAGTCCAGTAGTTTTCTCTAAAGAAAGATTCTAGGGACAATTATGGAATTGTGAAAAGGGTAAAACCTCCACCCTAAATATTCGGATTCTATACTTAAAACTTAAAAGGAACAGTTCAGCAAGTGTCTTTTTAAACATTTTTTGAACTATTGAATATGCTTTAGTACTGTTTTTCAATTTAATTTGAGTATGATTAGAAGTTTTTTGGTATTGCTCCGTTTTTGATACTAATTTGTGAGGTTTGGTGTCCATTTTGCTCATTGATAAGCTATTTTAGCAATCTTTCGCCCTTGGTTCGCGTTTTTGCTGTATTTTGAAAGTGATAAAAACTAATTTCAGTTAAAATCCTTCAAAAGTCTTCGACTACATATTTATAGTCATCAAACCGTGTTTACTTAGAGAACTATAACAAATCAGGAAAATTGAAACAAATTTTCAAGTTCTTGTAGATTTCTGATTTTTCGGCAAAACTAAAGAAAAATGCAACAAGTTTTTGATTTTCCTGTTTTGCTGTGAGCTTTTTATTTTTCTCATTTTACTATTCCCCGTTTTTTTTATGCAGCACTTCTACCAAATGGAAAAAATGAAGGAAATTTCTAAATTTTGTATATCTAATTTTTGGCGTTAATTTGAGGTTTCTTCGACCTTTTCTTTTCTGTTTTTCATGACTATTTTCAGAAAGTAATTGTTCAATAACAGAGAAGTTTTTGAAACGGAAGCGAATCTTGGAGTAGTTTCAAAAATCCACCGTCTATGTTTTCATTGGAAACGTAGACATTTCACTTATATTGTTTGCTGCTTATTTAACATATTTAATTAAAAAAAATTGGATCATAAAGTCAAAACCTTGTTTACCTTGTCATTTACCTTGTTTTTGTCAGCAATTACTGCTCCACTGCTCCTTTTAGATAACACTCAAAAAATCTAACAGTAAGTAAGAACATTGAAGTGTCCGAATAGATCACAAGATAATAAGCACCAACGTAAAATTTTCAAAGTGGTATCTCGTATGAAAATATCTGCAAAATTATGATAATATTATCACCTTGACGCATCCCAGAAGGCACATCCTTACAAAAAAAACATCAAGCGAAGAATCGTGAAGTTTTATGTTTTGGGATTTTGATTATTTTAGCAAGCCAAAAACAAATGGCGCAATACTGCAACTCATTGTTTTGAAAGATAAATACTGCTTTTTAGTATTGGAAAACAAGAAAATTGCACGAATTTACAGATTGCTAAATCTTTCTATAACTTGAAATTTCAGGATACCAATTCTACTAAAATCACAACAAATAGAATAAATTTGTTCTTTTTCAATCTGAATTACTCATACATGGGATGTCAAAAGAACCTCGGGTCTATGAAAAATTTAAAAAATTGCCAAAAGTTCATATAACAGAAAATGTTTCTAGATGCTAATAACTCTGATATTCTGAGGAAACTAAGACTTTTCTTGAAAAAAATACATAGTCGATTGAAATATTTTGTGCATTTTTGTTGTTCCGACCCCTTTTGAGGGGGGGGGGGGGGAAGAACTAAATACTCAAATAGGTTTTTTTATTCAGACAATTTTGGATCGATATTTTCATTGTAGAGAGTAGAGACTGGTGTCATTAGAAAGCTTTTCCAGCGAAGAATATGGAATTAAAAAGATTTTTTTAATTTTCGTTTTTTACAGGGAGTTATCGAGGTTTAAAGTTTTCAGAAAATAGAATGAACTCCTTTGATTTTATTAACATTTTCCGGAATTTTGACTAGAACTTCGCCAATTTTGCTGAAATTTGTTAATTTCATTATTAAAGTTTTGTTAATTATACTTGTAAGGACAGAAAATTATTCTCGGATTCTTTATTAAATTTTTTCTACAAAAACTCTGGCCTAATATTTCAAAATTAAGACTTTTCCGTCAAAAACAGCATTAAATAAGTTTCTTTAGTTCACTTTGATTAAATTCACAGGAAATACACACCCAAATGCCAGTAACAAAATCTTTACAAACTCAAAAGGGGCCATTTCTACTTCAAATTCCGATTAGAGTGCTCTGTAATTAAAACCGTTTTTTGCTAACTTTATTCGTTGATTATCAAAAACGCAGCACTCATTTTTTATTTTTTATCTAACAAAATATCTATACCTATAATATTCAAAAAAGTGTTCTTAATGCACAAATAGCAATAGCAGGGCTAGTTTTGGACCAATCTTGTACTGGTATAGTTCAAAAAAATTCGGATTGTAATCAGTCGGTCTTTTTATTAAAAAATTTTATATTTTCTTACATTAATTAAATAACAGAGCATTTTAAACCAAATTTCACTAATGAAGGTTCAATTGGCTCCCTAATTAGCTCCACAATTTTATATCTAGTTTATTACCTGAAAACTTGTTATCATTTTGACTTTTAAAAGTATTCGATTTTTAAATATATAATGGCTTGATAAAATTTTCCTCCATTTTTCTCTTAATATGGTTATCTTGTAGCTTATTGCACTTAATGAAAGAATGTTTCCTCTTTCTACTGAATTCAAATTCAATCTTTGTTGCGGTTTTACGCCTCAAGTTTTTGTTTTTCTGGCTTTGACACTACTAGATTTCACTTTTTTTTCAATTTTTAGTTCTTTGCGCATTTTTTACGTTCTCTAGTTTTATCACATTATCACGTTAATGAGAGTTCATATATCACATTTCTGGCATTCAGAAAAAGCAAAATTGATAATTAAAATCATTCGAGATATTGATTGCTATTTTAACGGCTTCGACACTACTTTCTCGAAGAATTCAACCGACTTTTTTTTAAATTTTGTCATTAACTGTCGATTTGTCGTATGAATATTCGTCTATAATGACCCGGTTTTATTGGCTTTTCAAGAAAAATTAGATATGCTTATATTCTGATATTAGTAGATAGCTGATGGGCTTTCACGACTCCGAAATCAGTTGTTTTCCAAGATAAAAAAAACACTTTTTTAACTGCGCAATTTTGTTCCGTTTATTGTCTGTTTGTCATCTATTATCGTTAATTACAGGCCAAACATGACAGTATTGTTGTTAAAAGGAGTTGTCAATAGGTATTGTTGTCACAATATAAAAATTTTTTTAAAGAACTCGTTATTACTTTACTCGCTTCGACACGGAAAAAAAAGTAGATTGATTTTTGAGTTTTGTCATGTTTGACGTTCTTTTTGTAGACGTAAGACATATTCTGAATAACTGAAATTCTCAATGGCTTCTTTGAAAGAATAAACGAACCTATTTTATTATTCTATCTTAGAATTAATGGCTTTCATGTCGTTTGAAATAATTTTTTTCGAAAAAAAATAAAGTATTACTTATCTTTGCTTTTTTTTTTCATTTTTGTCTACTTGTTACCTAATTTCATTAGAAAGAAGGCACATAATACATAATCAGCGTTTGCAATCGAACAAATTTTGAGGTCCAAACTATGGCTTTACGGCCTCATAAGCGTTTTCTGCCAAGCTCTAATTGATTTTTGTTTGTTGTCTATTTGTTGTTCTCTTTGTAACCGCATAAAAATTTGAATACCGACAGTTCTTAATTCCTTCTATGGAAGCATTGGTCATTATAAACCTATGGGAATTTTTAATGGATTTCTAATGGTTTTCATTTCTTTGAAATCAATTGTTTTAAAAAAAAAATAAGCGAATTTTTCAGCCTTACTGTTTGTTCTTTTTTTGTTGAGCTTCAGTTTTTTTGTTGAGCTTCAGTTTCATCTGACGCTATTTTGACTTTGTTATTAAGTTTTGTTTTGTAAAACGTACATGAATTTTTTGATGTAATTAATTTTTGTTGTTGTTGTTGTTTGATTTTGCTGTTCGTCTTGACTTGCTTTCTTAATATGGGCACATCTCATCAATCTAATGCACCATTTTTCACTCCACCACTGAGTTTTTCGCTTTGGAGGCTATCATTTCGTTCATACACCATTTTTTTTGAAAGATACATGAATTTTTGTGTTTTTCTATGTTCCTCAATTGGTAGACATCATGCTAAAATTGTGGAAGAGCGGGGTCGGAACCTTAAGTGGGATCGTACATTACCGAATGTTTTTGTTAAGAACTTGAATAATCATCTAGACGGAAATGAACATATTACTTTTTTTTCGGATATATACTTTTCAAGAGGATTATGTGGGACAAACAACAGCTTTATCGAATGTCTTTTAAAATGTAATTAGCAGTTTAGCTGCCTTAAATAATTATAATTTCAAGTTAAACTGGTTGTAGTAGTTAGAGGAATTTAGCTTTTTTACGTTTTCTAGAGCTAATGAATCTTTTTTTCTTTTCAATTTATGTATTTTCTAGTTTCAAGTAAAAAGCGATCATACCTCAACTTAATGGCAAACTTATAGAGTTATATGAATAGAACAATGATTGATAGCAGGGCTATGCCATTCATAAGTTGATTTGAAACTATTCTCCTACACGCTCAAAATTTTACCAGCCCAAAAAGTATAGTTCTTACATGCGAAGTAAGGTGTGAGCCTGATTGATTAAAATCCTGTTCGAGTTTCTTAAATTAGATAGAAATAGCAAGCAAACGTTCAATCATGAAGGCCGATTAACACAAAAAAGTGACATTAGATAGTTTTTTTGATTTTACAACTAAAAATGCCAGTTTCCACATCTAGCTATTTTCTTAATTAGGGTCATTTTGGAGAATTTTGCTCTCGGGTTATCACTGTGACTTTTAATGGTTTAACGGCTATTTTTTTAAAAAAATTCTTGAATTTAATCAAAGTATTAGCATCTGCTGAAAGTTTTCTCGGACTTATCAAACACTAATAGCTGACACTCAACACTGACACTTTCTTCTAACTTTCGTTAACCCAATGACCATCTCATGGAATATTGAAAATTGAGAACAGATCGCTAAAAATTGAAACGAGAATATCACTTATGTTACATTATTAGGCAGCTTTAGTTGTAGTATAAGGCAGACGATTTATATGTTGCAATATTATGTTGCAGCATTAGGCAACCCTCTTATAATGTTGAATGGATTCAGAGAAAACATATTCGGCAGCCGAAATAAAAATTTATTCCCTTTCGGAAATTTAACGTTTTGATGTAAGATTTTGGGATGTAACTGATTTGATTCGGCCAAATTTCAAGTTGGAAAAAAGTTGTGACTGTAGTTGTTATGTTGTCCGCAGCAAGCCGGAAGAACCGCTAAAACTGTGGCAGAATTTTAAAAAATATTGTTTTTTGTTCTTTTCTCCTTCGGATCAATTAAAGTCTTTTTTCAAGGACAGTCTTTATTCCTTTCCTTCAATCAGTATCAATCGAGTAAAGTAGGAAAATTTATTAGGTAAAAAACTAGAAATAGATTCTAATCAAGTACACATTTCTTCTCTAACCAAACTTTGTTTCATCGATTTTTTAACAATTTTTTAACGCTTTTTTATGTACAACTTGTATTAGAATCATATACAACTATTAGTTTTATCTCTAATTTTACGTTCTTTCCGTAGAGAACTATAACTCGACCAATTTATATCTCATGACCGAAAAATCAGTTATTATCTAGCAAATGTATAATAAGCACTAAAGCAATTTTTGTCCTAATATAGTTTTATGATTAAGCAAAAAATCTAACTGAGAAAAACTATTTTATCAAGTTTACTTGGTTAAAACTCAAACTGCGATGAGACAAAAGCAAACTAAAAACTCACATCTTATTCTGTTGTTGTGTAGCAGGAGGAACAAATTAAGTTGTTTAACTTAAAGTTGCGACACAAACAACTAGTGATAACTTGGTTGTAATAAATGTTTGACCATTAATTATGAAAAATGTGCGATCCACTATTGATATTATTATACAGCCAGCTCACAATTTGTTCCCTGATTTTGATTGTGCAAACTATTTTCATTGCTTTAATTTTTAAGGGAGCTTTTAAGTAGAAATTGGACCTCTCAATCCAAAAAAATTATAAAAATGGTTTTAAATTTTTTCGATTCATCTTCTAAAGTCATTGAGATTTGCCTTGTTTTTGCAACATTCATATCACCTTTCCACCCAGAAAAAATGTGGTCACTTTCAAAACCCAACCATTCTTGGGTATTTTTAGAATCTTAAAAGCAACAGTACTTTGAAGATTTGAATTTTTTTATTTTTGGTTTGAAAGTATTAGCCATCTAATATTATTAAGTATTGTATTATTCCGAAACTAGCTTTTTTTTAATCAATGGTAGATTCTAGGAACAAAAATTCGGTCCACATTTTTATCATAAAAAGCAATTTTGTATCAACATTGAGATTTTTTAAAAAGTTAAGAAATTGAACAGAAATGAGACTAAAAGTGAGAAAAATCACACCTATATATATAATGTTTAAGTAAAATCTAATCCTCGATAACTACTCAAAAAATGGATATTAAAAAAATCTTTTCAAGTTCTGCATTCAAGTTCTGCATTCAAGATATTTTTAATGATACCACTCACGATTCAGTACGATGAATTCATCGGACCGCCGAAATTGACTGAACAAAACCCATTTGAGTATATAGTTCAACCCCCATTAAAAAATATCTTGCCTTGACCACACAAAAAATATGTAGATTTATGTCAAAGTATTATCAAGGAAAACTCAAAACGCAAGTGAGACCACCATTTTTGGTTTTTTACTTCCATTGTCAGTCTTCCGTTTTTCTCGCGAATAGCTTTTATGTATTAATGGTTTAATTTATTACCGCCAGAAGGAGCTAGTATTGTTGCAAATTACTACATTAGGTTGCTGCTGACACCGAAAAAGAACAAAGTTCACAGTCAACATAAGGCAACACTTATTTTTCCATACATTTTAATAGATGCTGATTTTGACCTGTTTAACGTCATACTACTCTATAACTAAAGTAAACACGCATTTGAACGTAAAGGCTTCTAGCAGTTACACTTGGCTATCTTAAATTAAATAATTTTTTAAAATTTGTCTAGTTGTTGTTGTTGAATTGAAATTTCAGCTGGATGCTGAGGGGACTAGTTCCTTTGGGTCTGTTTAAACAATCATCCGCAAATTTTTGCGCCTCTGGCGATAGCATCAAAATTGCCATGTGCAGATGTTACTGTCTTAAAAAATTTCCGGTTTTCTACATTTTACATGGTTGAGAGAATTTTATTTTTCAGTATTTTTTTTTTACAAAAAAGCATTTTTTTGCATTCGGTTCGCGATTCTACAGGTTTGGTAAAAAGAATTCACTTCTCGCTTTTTCTGTTCACACATTCCTCAGATCAAAGATTTCAGTTGTTGACCTCGTTGGCAAGCCGGATTTGGTACTTCAAAATGCTCAATTTTGTCTTGCAACAGTTTTGGCTGGGCCAGTAGATGATTCACTTGTATATACAGCGGATGAGGTAAAAAGTTTAAGAGTCCTGGGCTGTTGACATAGCTTCCTTCTTCAGTTCTGGTATTCAATTTCACTGCTCTCAGTTGAATGTGCGCAATCTTTTATAGTTCTCCTCTCAACAAGCTGCTGAAAATCATCTCGTACAGTATAACGGGCAGAACTAGTGACTTGCATAGCCCAAAGTTGACGAGGATCTTCACGGTGTGTCGGTGTGTGCTATGTTTTTTATGTACGCTGATGGCTTTGCTCAGGCGATGATCAAGGCACACTGACCCTGGTGAAGGCAGTTACTCCCACGTCTTTTGTTTCATTCGAACTGTTAAAACTTTCTCCAAGCAAAATGAAAACCACTTTCCCTCTTCTAAAGCAGACCACTTTAGTCTGCACTTGTCAATTGCGATAATAATTTCAATTTCGTTTAGTCATCTTTCTGTTGCATTGATATCTTGTTGAATTTTGTCGTTACTTTTGCTCACTACTAGCAGTTTCACACCATCTGCAGGGATCAAAGGGCTGCTAAATTTTAAGACTTCGGATAGATGATTTATGTACATGTAGAACAACAGAGGTCCTAGCAGTTAGCCTTGAGGAACGCCGCGAGTGACTTCAAGTACTTTTGAGTACGTATTGTCAACTCTGGCATACTGCTGTCTTTTGTAGAGGTTGTCAAGGACAACTTCCTGGAAAAACACACCAACTCAATGTGGGCAAGTTTGTCAACTAACTAACTAACTCTTTCTGTGGTTTTCGTTCAAAGGCTTTTGGGAGATGACCGTAGAACGCAATGGATTATTGTTTGCGTTTCAATCGATCACCTATTAATTGTTTAACAGGAAGCTCACCATGTTTGTTAGAATTTCCAGTTTTTACACAAAACTGTGCTTATGCTTGGTCAAGTAGCTCATGAAGAAGTCATACAGAGGAAGGAAGACACATTTTCTGAACACTTTTCGTTTTACTTTCTGAAGTGACACTCTTCTAGGTCTATAGTTTTCTGCCAAACCTTTTGTCTACTTATTTTGCAGATAGTGTAATGGCGACAATTTTCCATGTCTTTAGAACATTTCAAAGGCGTTTAATATTTCTGAAGACCTTTTAGCAAAATTGCTCATGACTTCGGCAGCTATTTTAATCAATATCAAAGGCAGGCATTTGGTCCGCTGAATATCTGTACATTAAACTCAACGAGAAGATTGTAAATTCAAATCACGGAAAAACTAGGCAACAGGGGGTTTTCGCAATCGATCTCATTTATACTGATAAATGATTTCCATCGTGTAGATTGAATGAAAGATAAAATTCGAAAACTTATCGTTTTATATTTGATTAAGCTTTTCAGTCTTTAATGAGCCTGATTGAAAAACTGGGGGTGTTTCAGGCTTTTGAAGCGCTTGAAAATTTGTTTTGTATCTCAAATCAATATAACTTTACCCTGGTAAATTACACGGTCTTTCATAGCCCCCACCGTAACTAGGTTCTGTCATTTTAAGACTAGCTTTCTCATAGACGAGCCGGGAAGCGATTCGATATGCTTTTAGTGTGTCTTCGGTTTAATCACTAAGTTGGATCTGCTCGGAGTAGCCCGAGGCGGTAGTGATTGACAAGTTTTTGTTCTTTGAGGAATTTTGGTCAGTCTGATTGTGTTCATAGACCTTGTTGCACGCGTTGACGATGTTGGTGAGACAAATCGTTCAATTTTCAAAGTTTCAAGCTTGCTGTTGATCCCATCAAATTCAGCGCTACCACATCTCCAAAAACATTTGATTTTGGGCGTCTCATTTTTGGGTGGACATTCTAGCGGCCGTTAAACAGCCCTGTGATCCAAGCAGTCATAGATGAATTAGGTTTTGTTCGTCCAAATTATCACTGGTTAGTGACTTCCAGTTGGTTTGGGGAATATTAGGTCTCCGCAGATTGCTGTGGCATTATTCGTAGGAAGTGCTGACAGCAAAGTCTGGCTGTCCTGTAACTGGTATCTATATCTTCTATCTTTTGGTAGTTTATAAAAAGAAGACACAACATTGAATTGAGTGTCTATTTGAAATTTCCATGTAACGCACCAATCAGACGCGTAGTTTGGGTTTTTTTCAGTAGGAATACCAATCTTCAAAGCTATTTGAACTACTGCATGGTCGTTAGTAACATATTTTTACGTTTATAAGTCCATCAGATCTGTGGATGGTAAAATCATTCAGAAGAAGCTCTTCAAATTCGATGTCTTCATTTGACTTTGAGTGCCCGTGATAAATTACATTATAACTTGAGAGGCTGGCTGCAATAACTAATTTTGATTGTCATTCGTAATGTACAAAGATTGTGCTGTTCAACTGTGAGATGTTGATGAATCCTTTTCGGACTCCAGAATCAACTGAGTTCGACAAAATGATTACTCTAACTCCCTCATTGTAGAGTTCAAGACTTCTGACTTTCAGCTTCTCTGCAGGTACTCCCTCATCACTTAGTTCTCTTCGGTTTATCAGGCACAGTTTTTTCAGAGCATCTTCTTTTGAGAGTGCAGCCAGTATAAACAATTTTTGTTCAAAAAGTTTTTTTCTCTTCTCTGGTGTTCTTGCAAACGCTAGCCTTGCTTCGCATTCTGTAGAAAGTTTAACTATGGAATTGTAGCGTTCAATATCTTGCTCGTGAAATTCTCGAGTCATTAAGTTCTTGGATTGTCGGTTTAACGCCAATGTCATCCAAAATTTTTATATCATCTTCCGTAGTTGGGACAACATTCTCAGATTTGCTCTTCTCTGAATCCTCGCTTATCCCTTCCATTCTTATACACTCGCTCCTGTTATAGATATTGTCCTCCATTTTGTTTATTTTGATCATGTCGTTTTAAGCACTGTTTTCAATTTTGGTCCACCAAATTGTTTTTTTCTTGCTCCATGTTCTTAAGACAATTGTTTATTTCTTGTGTTTTATCCCTGTGCTTCTTGTTGAATCTTTCCATAGACCGCCTTCTGATGAAACTGTCTCGCTCGATATTGCCTACACTGGAGTTTCAAAGAAGCATTGTTGGAGGCCCGAATTTTTCGATACCACTCAAAACAACCTGACTCAGCGCAGTATAGTCTGTTTAAAGATGCTTATGCATGTTGCACGAAATGCATAAATATTTCTGAACACTGGGAACAATTGACTTTCGCAAGTAGCGCAGTTCCTTGTCATTTTTTGGTCTTTATTTTTGGTGATCTGAATAGGAGATGGGATCAAAAAATAAATAGTAGAAGGTCAGATCAGATATTGGACATTAAAATCCAGTATCCTTTGGGAGAATAATTAGCAATACAGACTCAAAGGAATTTGTCCGTTCATCTTGGTCAGATACTGGACATTGAAATCCGTATCTTACCAGATGAGAATCGCTAATCTTACGAGATCAGATCTTACAATCAGAATCATGTTTCTTCTTGAATTCTAATAGTCTTCGTCTCATCGCTGTTCGCTTTTTGGGGTTCATTTTTTTTTCAGAAGTGACCGCAGTTCTTTGCAGTTAATTAGTAAAATTTCAAGACTGAACTTCGAGTTGGTGGTCCTGATGCATTTCAAACTACTCGTTAATCAGGTCGGGGTCGCGCCTCTTTTTGCTGTATTTCGGTTCTTTCACAACGTTCACGACAATAATCGGCAAAGTTTATCAGCGTCAGAATTTTGTTTTAAGTGCGCAATACACAAAGTTGGCTTCAATTATCAAAACCGTCATCGGGGGTCAACGCGGCTGCCTCAAATTTTTTTCGAATCTGAAACTCTTTAACTATCTGAAATTTTTACCAATCTTCTTACATGCAGTCAATACTTAAGAAGTTGCAAATTTTGCAAACTAAGAACTGGAAAATTGATTTAAACAATAATGCATATTCAAAGGTTTCACGAAATTTTTCTTCAGCTAGTTAAGTTTCTACTTACTTAACATCCTGTTGTTTTACACACTGAGTAGCAAAGCTTTTGAAAAAGCGGATAAAAAACTAGCTTTCCATTTTTCAAATTGGGCTTTATTTTTCTCGATTTTTTTCTATATTTCACATTTCAAAAATCGTATAAACATTTCAAAAATTGAATAAACGAAAAAGCATTAGCTTTTGAAGTTTAAATTTGAGCAATCAAATCAGTAAGATTTTTCTAAAAACTTTTATTTTACTGGATCATTTAGCTTTAATTAGCTTAAATTGTGACGTTATGTCTCCTATGAAAACATGTCTAAAGAATGAACTAGATGCTCAACTGGTTTCTTTTCCAAAATCAATTTTGGTGGATCAATATAATCAACTTAGACCGTTTTCGTTCAAGTCGACGGATAACCTATCCTACGGAGTAGAATATATTAAACGAGGGATCTTATCAATAATACTTTTTTTCAGGGAGTTATGAAGTTTAATGAAGCTTAATTGCTAAATACTTAGTGGGTTCTTAAACAATTTTTTTAATATTGTGAGATTTTGGTGTTTAGTATACTAATTTTGGAGTAATTAAATAAACGATCACTAATTGCATTGAAATGGCAAAGTGTGACATTATTTTTTGTTTCCTCAAAATCAGTTAAAATTGTCCATTTTTTCCAAAAGAAGATCACTTTTTCATATGCCTAATAGGAAAATACTTACACCGAGTAGAAAAATGTTTATTGCACAAAGCAATAGAAAAAAGTGGCGTGAAAATTTGTGATGTGTTTTGAGTGGCCAAACTGGTTTTAAAATTTTTAATTAAAGCTATAATTTCCATATCTACTTGATAAATAGTTTGCCTGTACATGCTTTTTTGCTCATTTTTTTTCTAGGAGTGCGCCCGAGAAAAATTTTGCTTTCAATAGTGTGAGTATTATGTGCGTTCCCACATTGCCAAGACTCTCGGTTTCAGTTTAGACTCACCCGGATGCTGCTTGGTTAGTATTCTCTATTCGACGTTACTTGGATATGATTCGCTTGACTGTATATCTCATTAGAAAATATGATGTACTATTGAATTGAATTCAAAATTTGGGAAAAAAGTGAATCAAATAAGATTGATATAAAAGGCACACAATAAAGAAATGATGAGGCACTTTTAGCAATCAAGTTTGGAGCACCTGTTAAATAAAATTATACAAGATTAAATAAAAAGCAGTCGAAATTAGCTTAAAACTTAATCGTCAGTCATCATTCAAATCTTCGCACCGTTATAATAATAAGTATCATCACAAAATCTTCAAGGACTAGACGCCGTATTGAATAAATTAGCCTCCAAAACTACTGCAACTTTAAAACTGCATCAAAACTATAGCTGAATATATAAATGGTTCTATTTTATAGCTAAAGTCAAAAAATTAAAAGGTTTCGATGCCTGAGCAAAAGTAGGTATAAAATCAGTTTCAAAATTAGTCATTGCCACTTTGATTCGTCTTATCGCAGTCCACCGGTTACAGACTGAATTGTAGCTTCGATTGATTGGTTTATGGCGTAGAGGTTCGACATTGATGTCGGGGAATTTGGGTTTCCGATACTGGATTCATTGGACAGGTCGTGAGGAATGGATAGTGAGGAATTGACGTCATTGATGGAACCGCCAGGTGCCGCTTGAGGCATGACTGAGGCACAGTCGTTGAAGAAGGGCATTTGAGGGGAAGTCGAGGGTGAAGTATTGCGAGTGTTTGCTCCCATGATTACCGATTCTGTTCGCTGCCCGCATCGTTTCATGTGCAACGTAAGTGCACTTTTGCTGTTGAACTGCCTTAAGCACAATTCACACTTCAAAATAGGGGAATCACCGCTTGGGAACTCGAAACTGGAAGTCCCCATTGAGATCCCAGACAGGGATTCGAGAGATCCGGTGGAATTCAGGCCAGGATGGTGTTTGGACTTGATGTGATAGTTGAGATGACTTTTGTTTGGGAAGCTTGCAGGGCAATACGTGCATTGGAATGGTTTTTCACCGGTATGTAAACGCATGTGATCTTTAATGTAAGCATACGTTTTGAATCTTTTGCCACAAACTCCACAAGCAATCAGTTCCTTGTTTCCTGACGATGGTGAGGCTCCCATTGATTTGCCTTGTTTGGTTCCAGTGCTGATTCCAGATGACAAGTTGCCCAGGGGGTTTCGATCTGGTGTTTGTCCACTCATTTGAGAGAGCAAGTTGACTTCATCTTTGATCATCTTAGATCCAAACGCCATTTTCTTGGCAGCTGGGGCGTATTTGTCTAGGTAGCTTTCAAAGTTAGGAGATGCTGCTGCGTTGAAAAGTTGGGACATGGGCGAAGTGGAGGCGTTGATGAGGGATGCAAAAGCATTGTCAGCTCCTGGTACCTGACTGGCAGTTCCCAAGTACCCTGCAGCAGCTGCTGCTGCCGCATTTCGATGATTTGACAAAGCTGCTGCGCCCGCAAATTGGGGCAAAAGTCCAGCAGCGGCAGCCGCAAGTGTGGCAACCTGTTGTTGGTGATGGAAAGCTGCAAATGGGTTTTGGTTTTGGTTCTGTGTGGACGTGATCATGGAGACTGGGGGCATGGCGGATGACGAGGGGGCAAGGGGCACAACTGGTGAAGGTCTACTGACTGGCGAGGGTTCTGACACTTTCTGCACCGGGGACACTTTTTGGGTCAGGTCTAAAACAATGAGAATCATTATTATATTCGACACAATTCGTAGATACCTTACATACAGTGCATGTTTTTGTGTACATTTTCTCTTTAGAAACCAAAAGGCCAAAAACAAATTTTTGTGAAACTAAATTGGGTTCTTTTTTTATCAAAACGTGCTAAAACAGTTGCTAACCAAGAGGAGCATTGTTGTCATCGTTACTTTGACCTTTGTCCCGTTGTTGGTCAATTTGCTGGTCGGGGTGGTGGTTGTTGTTGATACTGGCTGAGAGATCCATCGCCAAATTGTCAATGCCGGATCCCGAAGGCTTATTTGGCTCAACTTCGGTAAAGCTCTAAAATTAAAATAATTTCAAAACACTGCATTTCTTGAATAGTAAATGTTGATAATTTTTCAGTTAACAGGTACAGTTATCTTCTATTTATAGGATTGCGTAGAAATTTTAACAAAAAATTAAACAGATCACAACATTTTTACAGACTCCCCCCAATTTTCCCAGTAAGAATTCCCACTGGTGCTAAGAAGTCCCAATTACCATATAGATCTCAACCTATGATCATGCAAAAGGGCGTTTAAGAGAAACAGGTCCCCAAGTAACTAACATAGATCATCAAGAGCATAGACCATCATGCTATAAGGAAACTTACAAACACTTTCCCGCTGCAGAAATAAACAAACAACATCAGTAAGTCATCATTAGTAAACAACGCTTCACTAGCCTTTTGGTTAATTGCTCAGTTTAAAAAAATGCTCAGCTGAATAAGTCAAAATATACTCACTGTTTTGTATGCGTCGAGATATCCGTTTCCAGTTTCCACTTCGGTTTTCAAATCAAAAGTCGGGCTAACAACGGATTTGTTCACTTGAATAACAGTATCTCTTTGCTGGGGCATAACTCTTTTCCTTTTATTCCTCGTTGATTGTCCGAAAGCGGGACTGGGCCCGGCGCTTGAAGAAGTCTTAGTAGATGAAATATTGTTTGCAGAGGTCATCGGTAGATCCAGGGTTTTATTTTCTAACTCGGGTTCTATATCTGTAAAATTGCTCATGACAGAATCGGCTGGGCTAAGTCGGTTCGAGTCTTCAATTTTAGTCGGGGAAAGTTTTGGGTGGAATGTAACTTCGGGTGGCGAGTTGCTATTTGAGTCGGCGGATCGAGATAGAATGATATATCCAAAACAATGTTTCATCATCTTATCCATTAACAACACTTCCTGTTGTTGGGGGCCACTTCCGTTTCCGTTCTGTGTGAAAAAACTCTTTTTAATACTGAAATTGAATGAGAAGCAATCCATATCTTTATCGCCACTTTCATCTTTTTTCACACTTTCGAAATTCTCTTTCTCGTTATTTCCCGTCAAATTGGTGATTTGTACAATCGCTTTCTCGGCTCCGGAGTTGTCAAAGCGATTAGCACTGCTCAAATCTGTTTCGTTTGTCTCCAGGGGTGAGTCGGCTTGAGGGTTTGGACTCAAATCGAGTGGCAAGTCTTCTGTGCAAAGATCTTCTGTTGAAACTTGGGCGACGAGTGTGTTGGGGTCGTGGATCTTGACGCTGGAGGGTTCGGTTAGAAAGCCCTCTGACTTTTCACAGGAATCTTGATCTTGTTTGAGCCATTGAGTCGAAGTGTTACAGTCTATCATCTCTCCCGACATCTGCTTAATCTAAACATAATCAATATTCACATAAAGAAAAACTCAATTATTGTTCCTAATAATCCAAATACAAAAATTTCAGCTTCTGATTGAAAAAAAAAACATCAAAACGGCCTCCAAAATATTATATAAAACGCTTACATGTAAAATATATACGTTTACTTTAGAAAAAAAATCTGCATTAAAAAAATGTTGTCCAGAATGTTGATTCCAAAAATAGATCATAATTTCGCATACTTCAATTGACCAAACTTACCATAATAAAATTGCTAAAGTAAATTTTGATTCTTTCAAGTAATAGTTTTACAAATGGCGACGAAAAACAGCTTTCTTGATGTGATGAATTGTATATCGGTATACAAGATTATCAAAATAAAACTTAAGCCCACAGTAAAAAGCTTTCCTTAAATATTTGACTTTATGAGCAATATTTGGTTAAAACAAACACACAGCACACTTGTACTTTTACACCAACCTGATCGGCGCTTATTTCAAACGACACATAATCATCGCCAATGTATTTTGGGCTGAGGTTAAAGATGCCCTTGTAAAAACCCTCTTCGTCCGATTTGGGCTCAACTGGGGACGAGCAGTTATTATTCGGGCTCAGCACTCGGCTATTGTGCATGACAATAGACTTTATAGGAAGTTTGAATTCGGGTCGGAACAATTCTAAATTCTCTTCAGTTGGTAACATGCCTGTCAAGTTTTTTTTAAGTTAGAAAAATCTAGAAGCAAGTTTATTTTTAATAAATTTTTCTCTTGGTTTATATTTTTCAGAATTTGCACAAATATGATAAAAATCGGTGCAAATCTACCAAATTTGAGGAAATCAGTGAGCGGATAATCAAGATAAGTTTTGTTCGAATAATGATGATTCGAATTTGAAAAAACACTTCAGTTTAAAAATTTGCGTGACTCAAATTTGGGGTGAGAACTCAACAAACTGGTTGACAGTTGGTCGAAAGTAGGTAAAAAGTAAAAGTATTGTGAAAAAGATAGCAAGAGGGGATTAAAAGATTAACAAGTAAAAGTAAAGCCGCGGAGCTGGTAAATATTTATACTTTTTGTACCTCGAATTTCTTATCAAAAGTATAAACAAACTATGAATTAACAATACCAGCCAACTATATGTATAATCAGCAACCTAATGCTATAAACTACAATCTTTCAATGCTTTATTGCGTTCACCGCAAGCAAAACTACCCAAAAAAGTAAAACCCAAATTAAAACAAGAATAAATGACAATTATGACTCACAAAATGGGGGATTAACTAAAACAAAATTGTCTAATGAATTGTATTCCAAATTAATTCGACCCACAAAAATTCACGAACTGCTCTAATTTTGGAGGCAGTTGAGTTGGAATGGGTAAAAAAGTTATAATAACTAACTTATAATCAATGAGTGAAACTTATTAATCAACAAATCACGATTTTCGTAATGGTTTCACAACAAAAAGAGCCAAAGTGTACACACAAAAAGGAAATAAAACATTAATGAGTAAGAATGTTGAAAAGTTTATGTAACCTGAACAAATAATCAGCCAACATTATTGACTTTTAGATTAATAAAATAACTTATAACCAAGTTATAAACCGAATTCGAACCGAAAAGAGGGCTCACTAAATGGACTTTTAGTTCTGCCGCTAATTGAAAATAAGATGCTGTTTTGTTATACACAAAATACTCGTTTTAAGGGAAAGCGCTCTTTTTTGTGCTCTGGTATTTTTTATAGTGAATACAGTCCTTTTAGAAAGCAATTATCTTTGTAACAACACTCATAGCTTGATAACTAAAATTATGGCAGTATTTAAGTGCAAAAGCCGTAAAAATATGGGATAGTAATTAGAACTTTTAACTATATAACGCTTGCTGTGCTTGTAAGTACGCGTCCGTGTACTCAATGTTTGCAAAGGAACTAATAAGAAAAAGTTTTTTTGTTTTTAATCTGAATCACCGACCGACCCTCGAAAGTGGGACGCAAGAAATAAATAGAACGATTAAACAAACGCCAGCCTCAAGCTAAAGAGAGTAAATCTAGCAAGAGATAATAATGTTTGGTTTCAGAATTTACTCAGTAAGCACACAAAAAAGTGGTGCAATTTTTACACTTTTTACTATTACAATTACGTTCTATCGGAAGCAAAACGTGCGCAAACACGATTGTAAATTTACTAAATAATGAGTAAATAAAAACAAAAACAGCAAGTCACTTAGATTTGTCTCATGAAAAATTGCTTAAATATTAGATCAAAAACCGTCTTTTGCTCACGAGTGTTAACGAAAAAGTTATTAGAGTAATGTTTAATAAATTTGCAGCAAAAACTTGAACACAAAACGTGTAGGATTGTCTATGTCTATTAACTAGTCGGCGAACAAGTTTTTTTTCAACTATTATAATTAAGCACGTTTTTTCACGAAATTAAGCTATAACAAAACTTTATAAAGAATGTGAAATAATAACGCAAAATAAGTTGTGCATTCGGCCTTTTATAATTGTAGTATGAGAAAAAAATCTTTTTTAGCAAAGTACTTAAAAACAAATGTAAATTTTCAAGCTTCAAAAGGCACACACTTTCATAAAAGCAGGACTCGTAAATAAAATTTTTGCTTTGCATTTTTTTCAAAAGTCATTAAAAATACAACAGTCGGTTTATGAAAGAAGTTTTTTGTGTAACGTTGATCACATTTTTGGCATGAACAAAGCTGGTTTTTTTCATGAAAAAAAACGCTTTTTGACCTGTCCTCGCTTTAATTTTTGTGAAGCAATTAAGAGCGTTTTTAAAGCGCATGAAAATTTAAGCTCTTCAACATTTTAATGGCCAAAATAACAAAATTGGGTCTGCGATTAAAAACCGTCATGGTTTGTTAGACAATTTAATTCGAAGCGGTTTCTGATTGGAATCGAGGGGTGGGGGTGTTGGGTTTTTAATGTTGTCTAGATTAATGTCAGCCAAATATTTTTTCAGGTGCTAGGAATATTGGCCGATGGTAGCTGTAGCCGACAAGGAAAAAGAAAAAGTTAACCGAGACTTAATTCCGATTGATAGAGAAAAGGGATTGTTCAAGATATCACTAGTGCGTCCAGACATTACAATTGGTGTTCGGTGGGGTGTCGGCTTACTATCTTATATTTGGGTTGTCGGCTGAACACCCTGTCGACCAATTCGGCTATCGCCATTTTTAAATTGCCGTGCCGTATTTCACAGATTAGGAAAACAAATTTTAAAATGTGAACAGCGAAACTAAAACGGGAAAGCGAAGCAAACGCTGAAATTTGATTGGCTGAAATTTAATCCGATCGTGCTATGCGGTGAAAAACTTGGCGCTGAAAACGGTCTAAAAACGTACAAAGTTCATTTAGCCGATGCAATACAGGCAGCAGAATTGCCTCAGTGACCTATTGGCCAGCACTGCGCTCTCACTGTGAATCAAAGATTGCATTATTTTTCAATTTACAAACTTGAATGATCTGCTTAATATGTACAGGAATAACTATGTTACACCGCGATGTGTTCTTTGAAAGAAAAGGCACATACAAAAATGCCACAAAAAGTTTGAGTATAAACGTTTCACCCGTGTTTCTCGAACTTCGGGCCGGAAAAAAATAAGACAAGGGCGACAGGAAACAGCAATGTGAAAAGGAATATGATAGAGAGAGTGAGTTTAGTGGGGTGATTGTCACAAGATTTAGAATGATAACATCATATTTTAAAAAAAATGGTTGCTTTGTTGGTCACATTTTGCTGGGGTAGGTTCTCTCCAATGGCTAGTTTGCAAGTTTTCCGTAACTAAGATAAATTGGGGATCTTTAGGGATTTGTTAACAATTAAAACACTGTCAAGCACGTCAAAAATGAGCAGAATAAAACGACAACTATAAACGTCTAACACAATTCACGAACTACACACAAATAGAAAACGCTTTAAACATTATCCTAAGAAAAACCAGTCCTCTGTCTTGACCAAAACAAAATTTCCAGCAGGTATCTACGAGCAGACTTTTTGCACTGTAACAGCAATTCTGACTGAAAAAAATTACCAGATTTGACCAACTTTTAATAACCCTTTGATATACGTTATCGCAAAAATTGAAAATTTTTCAGGCAAAAGTGTTACTTATTGAAAGTCAGCATTGATTTGCCTCAGCGAGCCATCGGCGGGAAAACTTTTCTAAATTTGATTTCAGCACTAAAGTCAAGGTGATCTTAGAGACGATTTTTTACAATTAAAACACTGTCAAGCGCGTCAGCAAAATGACGACTGAAAACTGCAATCAGACAATTTATGAAATACACACAATTTGAAATATTTAGAAACGCTCTAAATGCTCACCTACGAACAAACATTGCCCCATCTTAAACAAAACAAAATATCCAGCAGGTATCTGCCAGCAAATTTTTTGGACAAAACATGGGTTCTGACTGAAAAAAATGATCAGATTTGACCAACGTTTAACCACCGTTTGGTATACGTTATCGCACAATTCTAAATTTTCCGACAAAAGGTGTTACTTATTGAAAATCACTATGGAGTTGTGATAACACAAGAATACAAAGTTGTGACAAAAACATATTGAAACATGAGTGTATAAAATTTATTTCAGAACTAAAGTAAAGGTGACAGATCATTAGTCCCCGAAAATTGCAGACGAAAAATATAAAATACAATCGCAGCACTTCACAAAAAACTAATGCAAATCCATCAACAAGAGTTAGCGGGGTGATTGTCCCAATATTTCGAAAAGAGATCACGATTCTTGAAGAGTGGTTGCTTTGCAGGCCTGGTTTTGTTGGAGTAGATTCTCCACAAAGTCCAGTCTGCAATTTTTCGCTAAAATAAATTGGGGATTTTAGAAGAACTCTTTCACAATTAAAACAATGCCAAGCACGTCAAAAATGAGCAGCAGAGAATTGCAACCAAAAACTGAATTAGTATAATTTACGAAATACACATACCTCGAAACAATTAGAAACGCTCTAAATGCTCACCTACGAAAAGCCATTGCGATATCTTAAAAAGTACAAAAAATCCAGCAGTTATCTGCGAGCCGATTAGTTGCACCGCAAAAACAGAAATATTTACTGAACAATTATCAGCTTGGACCACTTTTTAATCATCGTTTGCTATACGTTATCAAAAAATCTAAACATTTTCAGACAAAAAGCGTTTGTTATGAAAAGTCAGCTTTAAGTTGTGATAATGCATGTTTATGGAACCTGTTCCCACTATTCCGACCATAACATGCCAACTGTTGTGTAGGTGGGCTACTAGCAGCACAAACGTTAAAGAACAACGTAAAAAAACAAAGAAGTGACATAAAAATTGAAACATGAGTTCAAAAATATTATTTTAGAACTAAGAAAAGGTCACAAATCATTAGTCAACGACAATCCAATTACAGCACTATACATGAAACTAATGCATATACACCTACAAGACTTCTCGATGTATAATAATTTTCAAGGAAAATCGTCAAATTCTGTCTTCTAGAATAAATTACAATTTCTAGTTATTAATTTCCCCAACAATACTTTAATCTTATAATTCCAATAAACAGAAGACAAAAAAACAAAATTTTAATCAAACCAAAAAATAATTCACAGGTCGCTTTTTGCTCCAAAAAACCGAACAAGATTTTAGTAGTGTTCCGTATGACAAGCAAAATTGTTATAAGCAGAGTTAATATTTTTTGCTTCCCTGAAAATAATAAAGAGTTCTTTAATGAAACTCAAACATGCGCAAACTCTTTTAAAATTAGTTAAAACAAGTCGGCTGTTAAAAGTCTGTATATGACACAGTACGTTTCAGCGTTTGCAATACAGAACAAAACCAAGAAAAGAGCTACACCAAAAGTTGCAAAAAGTAAAATGGGTGCAATACATAGTCATTTGCAAGATAGGCATAATAATAAAAGTTAGCTATAGTTTTTTTAAAATTTTTTTAGCCTTTTTTCATCGTTCGTTGAAAGCAGTTCCATTTTCTTTCATAGCTTTTAAAGATGCGTTTTTTTTCATTAAAGAGCTATGGTACATTGAGTGGTTCTCTTCGTCTGAATATGCTCCTTTTCCTGTTCAATTAGACCTATTCAGCATTAATTTCAACAGATTTATGTTGTTTTTGAAGAATAATTTTGATTGAATTGGATGAATTTTTGGCCTCAACTTGGTTACTTCTCGATAAACTTTTCGTTTTTTTTTCCATTTTGCATGACATAAGCTCCATGGCTGTGTTATTCAAGCCGTTTAATAGAATTGCTCATAAACACATTGCTCTGAAGTAAAAGCAAATATCTTTTTGATCCTGTGTTCATAAAATGAAGCTTTTCCTCGTTTGCGATGTTTCTCGTCTTCTTGTTGTTTTTCTAATGTACTTTTCTACTTTGTATTGCTTTCAAGGAGAAAATAACTCAACTTAATAGTTTTTTTTAAAATTTCGTACGATAACAATAGTGTATCAAGTTTGTCTCCCCACAGATAAGCTTCAATTTTTGATGAAATTGTGTTCTGTTCAGACTCAGGTTGTTCCAGCGTCTAAAAATCATTTGAAGCTTGGTTGTTGAATTTTGTAATCATCAGAAATTTGTTAAATAAATTTGGGTTTTGTTGTTCACAAAACTGACCACCAATTCAATTGTCTTATAAGGGAATTATCGGTCAAAATTGAAAAAAAACAGACGTTTTTTATTTTTGAATTTTTGATAATTTTTTGGTTATGAGCTAGTTTTCTTTGTTTTTGAGCGTAAGCAACCACAAGCACTTACTAAAAAAGTATCGTTAACCAACTATTCTGAACAAATTAAAATTTTTATTTTCTGCTTCCTAGAAATTAATCAAAAGTTCAAAGCCAAAATTCAAATGGAAACCCACAAAAGCTGCCGCTATTCAAATCAATTAAAAAGCAAATGAACCAAGACGGCTCGTACAAGTCTGCTCCTGGCAGAGAAAGTTCCAATGCGAAAAAGAGCACATTTTCTTGTATTGATCTATATAGTGGGAAAAATAGCCTCTAACAATTCTAATCTCATTCAAACCTTAAAAAATAACAATAATTTTCAAAAAACTAAAAATTGGTTCCTGATAGACGTGGATACTGCTTTGCAATGTCAGCATGATACGAAGGAAGTCGAGGCAGCAATCTTAACTTTTAAGATAACGTTTTGTCAGTCATGGCGCTTTGTGTCGCTGTAGTCTCCAATTTCTAAGTTTTCTATGACAGCTGGTTTGATTGTTTGAGCATTAAATGTTTTTAGGCCGATGGAAGTTGGGCCGATACGGTAGGCAATGTTTATCAGCAACGTGTTTTCTCATACATTCAAAATCCATCAAGATGTCAACAGGAAAAATTCAATTCCTGCTAGAATCTTGCAAGAAAAATGGAGGAACTATTCATTATCTTGGCTCTCATTATACTCGGCAATCACTAAACACGAAAAGTCTGAAATTAAAAAAAAACTATGATAAAGGCTGCTAAAACAAGCAGATTCTGGCTAATACGAAGGAGACTCTGGCTAATTTTGGCTTTATTCGGTTGAACAATGAACTTGAGTCTATTTCTTTATCAAAAATAATAGAAAATTTCTGCACTTTACGTTCTTATGACCGTAGATGCAAAAATGGTAGATGTTTGTTACCTTGTTAAAGTCATAATTACATTTAGCAAACGAATACTGTTATTTTGATATGCCATAACTTTAAAAATGCTGTATCACCTTTGGAGAGTACAGCAAAACAACAAGAAAATCATTTGTAACGATTCTTTTTTACATGTAAGAAGATTGAATTCAAGAAAACACTTCCAAAGTTAATTCTGAAATAATGCGTCAGTTTCGTCTCATTTTTACAGAAACGTTTGCAAGCGATGTCAAATCGTTCTATGTAATTTGAAGACAAATTTAGTTTCCATATTTATAAATTTAGCCTAGTTTTTCAATATTTTGAAGATTATTTTCCTTAATTAGTAAGAAAATTTGCATTCTAACCTGTTCATTTTCGGCTTCATTCCGGGAAATTTGTGTAGAAGGGAATGAAAGGATGACTGTACTACAAATACAATGGCGGTGAACAGATAAATAGATGGTTATATTATAGTGAAATATTTAAACGCAAATGAAGTATATTCAGTTGGAGGTATTAGAGGAGTAAATGTGTTTTCACAGACGCACTGAAAAAAATCAATACAAGTAAAAAGTGAGATAAGTTTGGCTTGAGTATAAAAATATTTTTATTTTACCACTGTGTACCTCTCTTTTTTCACAGCATAAAAAACAAATATAGGTCACCACTCTTTTTCCTTTATACCAGTGTTTTTACATCGGTATGAACAAAAAAAAGATTTTTTTTTTGCTGAAGAAAAATTGCTTATATGCTTGTATTGTACGTAACAGTAAGCAATACACGAAAATGTATTCGATTGAAAAACAGGAAAAAAACACATCAGAGAGCCTCAAAAAACATTTTCAATTCTCGGTCACGCATTGTAGATTAAAAACTCGCATCTGCTGTCAAAAAATGTTGAACAAAAAAGTCGTTGCTTTTTTTGCGGACCATAACAAAAAAAATCCAAAGTACTTTTCATCTCTTTTTAAGTTAATCACTCAAATTTATATAGCTAGTATATTAGGGAAAGATAAGAACACACGCAAATACAATTGACATGCTATAATGTGACATTATAGAACGATATTTATATATAATATGAGCTATCCCCACGTGAACAAATTATAATTTTTCTATATCCCTATGTGAATGAAAAATGAGCGTCTTTTTACGGTCTGCGTAGCCCAACGAGGTAGTAATAACCATTATTTTTATGCATACCTTTATCAATTTGTAAAAAGGGACCAGTTATAGATGCTAATGTTTTGTGGGTCTCAATGATTTGAATAAGTTTACGATATATAAATATAGCTTCCTTCATTTGATTGCAGCAAAATTTCAGCCCTGGCATTGAGTATAGCTTAAATGCCACTATGTGTCAAAGTTAGGAAATGAAAGAAGAGGTTTATTATTTTTATCACCATTGAAAAAAAAGGGAAGCAATGTAGAAAAAAAAATCCATATGTGCAAAAATGGTAAAACAAGTAAAAGAAAATCACAAAGAAAGAAACTTCGACTATTTGGTCACTTAGACTGTGCTTTCAGAGTAGTAAAAGATATTACTGTCATCATAAAGGGAAGTAACGTGAAAGTTACCAAATTTTTAAATTTATGTACAGATATAAAAGTCGGTAAATATATCTTCTCCGAGTGTTAACTCGCAGAAATTAGGAAAATTAACAGAAGGAGAGTTCTGAACATCAATATAAAAAATATTATTGTAGGGATGAGTTCATTCACAAAAGTGCTGAAAGTTTAGAATGAGAACATGTCTCCATCAACAAGGCGAAAAAAATTAAAAGAATTTTGTTGGTTTACATTCAAGAATAGGATTAGTGATTATTTTTTTTACAGAAAGAGGTGCCAGAGGACACGATGTAATATATATATATATATATATATATATATATATATATATACATATATATATATATAAATATATATATATATATATATATATATATATATATAGAGAGAGAGAGAGAGAGATTTATATATATATATATATATATATATATATATATATAGATAAGTACATATAAATATATATATATATATATATATATATATACATATATAAGTAGATATTTATGTAGTTGAGAATGTACTACATATCCCCTCTCTTTTAAATAAAATCACTAATTCTTTTCTCAAAAATAAGCTAACAAAATTGGTGTAATTTTTACCTCCTTGCCGATAGAAAGATCTTCTCATTCTAAATTTTCAGCACTTTGGTGTATGAACTCATTCATATAATGATAATTCAAGTATTGATATTCAGAACTTTCCTTCTGTTAATTTTCCTAGTTTCTGCGAGTTAACACTCGGACAAGATATATTTACCAACTTTTATATCTTTTTAACCTGTTATATATATATATATATATATATATATATATATATATATTAATATATATATATATATATATATATAAATAAATTTATATATATATATATATATATATATATATATATAATATATATATATATATATATATATATATATATATATACATACATATATAAGTAGATATTTATGTAGGTGAGTATGTACTACATATCCCCTCTCTTTTAAATAAAATCACTAATTCTTTTCTCAAAAATAAGCTAACAAAATTGGTGTAATTTTTACCTCCTTGCCGATAGAAAGATCTTCTCAATCTAAATTTTCAGCCACTTTGGTGTATGAACTCATTCATATAATAATAATTTAAATATTGATATTCAGAACTTATCCTTCTGTTAATTTTCCTAATATCTGCGAGTTAACACTCGGACAAGATATATTTACCAACTTTTATATCTTTTTAACCTGTTATATATATATATATATATATATATATATATATATATATATACATATATATGTACATATATATATGCAACTCTTTTGAAACGGTCTATATTTTAATAGTAAAAAATTTGATCTCTAAATAAAGTGCTTGAAGCATAGTGCTAATTTTTCTTTCCAAATTTCACAAATCAATCGTTTTCCGGGAAAGAAAAGTGATCTTTGCTGCAAGATATTTTACTTTGATCTTTATAGCCATTATATGAAAATCCTTATTGAAATTTTGTGGACATTAGGCGAGTAGCAATTAAAACTTTTTAAAGAGGTACTTCATAATCCACTCGATGTCATAAAGATATTAAGTGTCCTAAAAGTCTCCGTTACATGTAAAAGAGTTGTTAAAAGTACATGCAAAATGTAGCAGTGTTTTCAATGTTTTGCACCTCTTTTACTCTACTCAGTGTCATCACGGCCAATGATTTTAGTTTTTAAAAAAGTAACAGGGAAATAATGATGAATGTTTAAAAATCTTATCAATAGTTTTAAGGTAAATAATTTTAAACTACAGGTTGCAAAAAACGCAAAAACGATTGGGGGAATTGGGGTTAAACTATATCTTGAAAATGATCAATATTTGAAAAGTCTGTTCATTTTTTGATAGTTTTCCAGCTCTTTTTCTACGAAGTCGATTGTTATAGTCAGTTAATTACATTATATTGCAGTGGAATCGATAATCGCCGATTATCCTACACCCGAACACGCCATCAAGTAGAGTTCGATTTCCTAATTTTACATTCAAACTTCGGTAATAAAGCAAAATAGATCTTATACGGTTGTTTTCTTCCAGTTCGTTAAGTAACCCTCAGAAACAGAGAAGGGACATTTGAATACTAAATCATTGTGCAAAAATATGACACCTACTAAGCTGGAGAACAAACGAAACTGATCAGGCAGAGCTTTGGCTCTAAGAAAACTGGTCATTAAGACAAAATTTTGATTGACAAAAAAGCGCTGGAGATTGAGTGACTCATTTCACTCATTTTATTAGACAATATTTAACACGGAGTCATCAATTGAAGCGGAGACACGTCTGTCTCTGGAAAAGGTTGATAAGTTTGCTGGAGACGGCTATAATTAACTTTTAGCTAGTTTGCTATATAGTATGAAAATTAAGTAGCAATGGTCACTGATTCTTTGGGAAAAATTGTTTCACTCGAACTCGATATCAGGTTTTATTTCTCACACGACTACTGATTTCCACAATATGGACAGATGCTGAAGTATTTTTTATTCTCTTGCCTAGTTTTGAAAGATTACAAATTTATTTTGTCGTATTGAATCCATGATTTTACTGAGTTAAAAACCACAATAATCAATTTATCCCAAAAATAAGGCATGCTTAAAGTATGACTCAGTGCGAAAACTCTACCGGTGATCTGATTCATTCGATCCTATCCCTTCCCACGTAGAAAACAAACTGCTTACCTTTCTTCTTTTTATGAGGCCAAGAACAGCAAGCGCAAAATTTTTGAGAAATATTCTATAGGGAGAGTTTTTCGATTATAGTTAACCCAATTTTGTGAGATAGGGAGTAAAGTTGTTCACGCTACTTTCGCAAGCGAAACAGGAGCGAAAATTTTGGGTATGTTGAAATAATAAAACAAAATAAAACGAAGCACAGGGGGTAGCGAGAAAATTCTTTTGCTTGGATAGATTTATTAATGGTTTGGGGATTAAATAAAATAAAACTGAGAATTGGAGATAAGGCAGTTTTGGAAAAAGTGGAAAATTGCCAGGCTAAAACGCTCTTACTTGCAACTACAATGCAATTGGGTCTTTTATTTGGATTGCTCGTTCTTTTAAGGAAAATTTCTGAGGAAACAGGATAAAAGTATTTTACTTTTACACTTTTCAATTACAGTGCTAAAAGCACACGCTTGCTTGAGTTAAAAGGAAGAGCTATATACTATATAAGGGCTACAGCAAATTGGGCAACTTTAGTTCGGTGTTGTTTTACACGAGGTTTTAGTTGGGTTTTAGTAGTTTTAGCACACTGTGTGTACGCGCACGCATGCCAGCCATGTTTTAGGGGGAAATATTTCACGCGCTTTTCAAAACTCTGGCGTTGAAAAGGGGGTGATAAGAAATATGAGCAATAGTGAAAAGTGGGTTATTATTCAGGAAATAAATTGGCTAAGAAAGCAGCTCTACTAAAAGAAAAGAAAATAAAAGTTTCGCAATACCTATGGCACTGTTTTGTTTTAATACAAACCGCATAAAATTGACAAGAATTTTCCTCACACACACTCCTTATCAATAATTTTAGTTCAAAAGATTGTATTGTGGCTTTAGCAGGAAAAGTTTTAAGCAAAACATAAAACACTTAAGTCCCTCTTTACCACAAAAACTAAACTTGCGTGAGTAGCTTCGTCTTAATCGTTGTCACCAAACCAAAAACTGCTAAACCGCGTTCGTTTGAAAGAATAGAATATTTTTCCCTGTTTAAAACGCAAAAACATATATTAGATGCAATTTTAAAAACATTTTGCTAGAATATTTCATATATGGGATGCAACTTTGACTGAACTTTCGAAAGCCAACAAAAAACTCAGGCAATTTCTTAAAGAAAAATTTGTATCTGTTATACGCGAAACTAGCCGATCCGAACTATGCAAAAACCCAAAATGAGGAATTAAAACAGGCAGATGATAGCTGTGAACAGACGTAAAACTACGACTTTTATCAGCTAACAACGAGGCTGGGAATGTGTTTGAACATTAATTTTCTATGAGGGAACACACATCATATTCTTTGCGTTCTCTTCACTCTAAGAGGCATGTGAAAGAAAAACTTCAAAATTTATTCCAAGATATGAAAGTCCAATTTTCCATTCATTTTGCAGCAGGTTTTGGCAGCTACTTTTTCTTCTAAAAAATATTTTTTAAACTAAAAGATGTCAGTCGGAGTTCAGCAAAACCGTGAATGCCATTGATTTTTTTTTTGAAAAGAACATTCTGCTTTCCCTCTGCATCTTGTTACCTGGAGGAGCGTTTTGCGCATTCGCTCATAATATTCCCACCCATCTCATCAACAAACGTTAGAAATAAATCTAAGGCTAAATAAGTTTTTTTTAATCGTATTTAACCAACCACAAGGAACCAGTGTTTTTGAGTTCTGTAATAAATTTTCAGAATAAATCTTTGAATTGATGATGCGCTCCTTTAAACCAATTATTTTTTATTTTGTTCGTGAAAAAAAAAGAGCAAAACTGAAAAAAATACGATGTACAATCAAATCTACCAGTTCTAGCAAAAGGCTTCAAAAAGATCATTACTGTATAGTATAATGCCTCAGGACTCCCAAAAACGTTAACAAAGAGCAGAAAGGGTCACTGAAAGCTGTGTCCTAAACAATAGCTATTGTAGTTTCTGGACGAATCACGTAAATTAAAAAAAACATAAGTGTAGGCTAAAACACTCACATGATAAAAATGTCATATTACAATTCACCATGCGTTATTTATTAAAAGATAATTATAATGATGACACTGATGCTATCAAAGCTCTAACTCCTGAGGGCGACTAGTTGCACTTCTGAGCGCTTTTTAGTATCAGTGATCTGTCACCCCGTTTTGTTCTTATTGTATATGAGCTGTTTTGTTCTTTGATTCTGCTTAATATTTAGACTGTTGTCAAAACATATGAGGTTTTTAGATATTCCACACAAAACCGTGTTTCTGTTTGTAGTTTACACAGCTAAATTTTGAGATGCACGGTTGGTCAGCTTGCACGAACCAGTCTTTTCAGACATATTAACTCAAAAATTGCGTTAAAAATTAAACATAGTGATAATTGCCAAGCTGAGAGCGTTCCTCGCGCTCCTTAGACAGAAGGGTTGGACAAATTTCATAGGATAAAAAAAAACAAAGATTTTCTTCCCAAGTACGAAAATTGTATTTGTTCCATTTTTATCCGGCAGGCGGTGATAAACAATTGTTTAAAATTGAGCTTAACAATATCCAGAGCCAGATCAATATAATAGGAAAAAAAATCCCTCTTGCCAGAAAACACAACAAGCGCAACAGCTTTTTAAAAGTTGAAATTTAAGTTTTTGCTATTCTCATCTCTGCAACAGTTAAAATCCATTTCTGAAGAATCAAAACATCCAACTTTTGATTTATTAAACGAGACCAGAATAATTCGTTAATAAAATTTTTATCCGTGAAATTGATTACATCTCACTTCAAATTTGTCTTTGGACAATGCTAGTTTGAGTCTTCTTTACCAATGCTTTGAACCCTTTTATTTGCAAAAAATGAGTTTTCGAATTATGTTTTCAATGAACAAATTTATTCGGTCACCAACCGTTGGGTTTTCTGAGAAATTATTGAAAATTGGTTAAATGCAGTTTGCAAAAAAATTGCTTAAGACTAGAAATATAGGAAGACTTTCAATACCGTCGTTTTGCTTCCATTCCAAACATCTTTTATTCCACCCAGAATTGCTATTCTAGATTAGAGTTGTGGTCATTGAAAAATGTCTCATTCCTTAACGACTCCAGGAAAAAATTGAGTTTAGAAATTTAAATTTTTATGACGCCAGTTTTTTAAAACAACTGCATGTGTGGTTAGGTGAACACCTATTTCAACGAAATGACTCTGACATATCTTTGAGAGCCAAACTCGCAAAACTTGGGTTTTTTGTGTTTTACTGCTGGAAGATTTTTTTACTGCAGAAAACGTGCTTTCAAAGTATGATTCCATAACCGTGGCGACTTCTGACCGTGACGACTTGAAAAATTTGGTTTGGTGGCAAAGTTGCCAAAAAAACGAGAAAAATTGAGGGACTTTGACTGCTGCAATTTAGTTCTTATCCGCTACCGTATGAAAGAGCCAAATAAATTTTCTCTTCCTGGCTAAGAAATCCAACAAAAAATCACCATTTTGTAGCCAGTAAGGGCCTCATATCACTTTTTCGTTAAAAATTTCGATTTATAAAAGCTGAACCAGTAAGATTATTAGCAAACAATTTTAACGAAAATCTGCAGACTTCGAAAGATGAAAAGACAAACGGACTTACCAAAGCTCAAAAGGCGCCCGGCGTTTACGAAAGACTTCAACTAAAGAAACTAAATCTACACCATTGAACGGCGTTTACTGACTATTAAATGAAATAACAATATATTAATAAACTGTGCTCGATGGACAAAGTTTTTAACTATAATAGAAAAAATGACAAAAATGAATAATCAAAATCACTTTTTAGAAACGTAGCTGAATTTTTACCACCATCCCGGAAGTGATATTAGAATTTTCAAATAACAATATGAAGAAGCTGAAAAGTATTCATGTACTTCTGAATTTCTTAATGCTCTTCTCAAAGTGCTTTTCAAGTCTTTTCCTGCTCAAAGAGCTGAATGTGACCTGTAAATCAGACTTCAATATTTTTCTCAAACTTACATGTAGAAAGCTTATGTTTTTGATCGAAGTAGTCTGAAAGTTGCGAATAAAAAAGCGCTGTAAACGATTAGGAAGAATCCTTGAAAAATATTCAAAAAAATAGGCTCAGAAAAATTAACGACCAACGTGCAGAAAACCTTAAAAAATGCAAAATTTTTAAAACAATTATGTTTCAAATTTGGGAACAAGGATTTCAATGGATGATTTTCCGCTGGCTATAACATTCCATTTGTAAGCACGTGCTGTTGTGTAGTGTACCTTCCGACAAGAACAAAATTACATCTATTGTTATTTGCTACCGGCGAAATTTAAACAACTGCATCATGTCTATAAATGAAATGAAATTTATTCTAATCACCGATGAAAAATGAAAAAACCAAACATATTGTTTATATTAAACAATTATGATAAAACTGAAAAAAAGGGAACGCTTTAAAGTTTGCTTAAAAGTTGGCGCTACTTAGACAAAAGGGTTGGACAAATTTCTTAGGATAAAAAAATAAAGATTTTCTTCCCACGTACGAAAATTGTATTTGTTCCATTTTTATACGGCTAGCGGTGATAAACAATTGTTTAAAATTTAGCTTTACAAAATCTAGAGCTAGATCAATATAATAGGAAAAAAATCCCTTTTGCCAGAAAACACAACAAGCGCAACAGCTTTTTAAAAGTTGAAATTTAAGTTTTTGCTATTCTCATCTCTGCAACAGTTAAAATCCATTTCTGAAGAATCAAAACATCCAACTTTTGATTTATTAAACGAGACCAAAATAATTCGTTAATAAATTTTTATCCGTGAAATTGATTGCATCTCACTTCAAAATTGTCTTTGGACAATGCTAGTTTGAGTCTTCTTCACCAATGCTTAGAACCCTTTTATTTGCAAAAAATGAGTTTTCGAATTTTGTTTTCAATGAACAAATTTATTCGGTCACCAACCGTTGGGTTTTCTGAGAAATTATTGAAAATTGGTTAAAAGCAGTTTGCAAAAAAATTGCTTAAGACTAGAAATATAGGAAGGCTTTCAATACCGTCGTTTTGCTTCCATTCCAAACATCTTTTATTCCACCCAGAATTGCTATTCTAGCTTAGACTTGTGGTCATTGAAAAATGTCTCATTTCTTGACGTCTCCAGGAAAAAATTGATTTTAGAAATTTAAATTTTTATGACGCCAGTTTTTTAAAACAGCTGCACGTGTGGTTAGGTGAACACCTATTTCAACGAAATGACTCTGACTTATTTTTGAGAGCCAAACTCGCAAAACTTGGGTTTTTCGAGTTTTACTGCTGGAAGATTTTTTTACTGCAGAAAACGTGCTTTGAAAATATGATTCCATAACCGTGGTGACTTCTGACCGTGACGACTCGAAAAATTTTCTTTGGTGGCGAACTTGCCAAAAAAACGAGAAAAATTGGGGGACTTTGACTGCTGCAATTTAGTTCTTATCCGCTACCCTATGAAAGAGCCAAATAAATTTTCTCTTCCTGGCTAAAAAATCCAACAAAAACTCACCATTTTGTCATTTTGTAGCCAGTAAGGGCCTCAAATCACTTTTTCGTTAAAAAATTCGATTTATAAAAGCTGAACCAGTAAGCTTATTAGCAAACAATTTTTAGGAAAATCTGCAGAATTCGAAAGATGAAAAGACAAACGGACTTACCAAAGCTCAAAAGGCGCCCGGCGTCTACGAAATTCTTCAACTAAAGAAACTAAATCTACCTCATTGAACGGTGTTTACTGACTATTAAATGAAATAACAATATAATAATAAACTGTGCTCGATGGACAAAGTTTTGTAACTATAATAGAAAAAATGACAAAAATGATTAATCAAAATCACTTTTTAGAAACGTAGCTGACTTTTTACCACCATCCCGGAAGTGATATTAGAACTTTCAAATAACAATATAAAGAAGCTGAAAAGTATTCATGTTCATCTGAAATTCTTAATGCTCTTCTCAAAGTGCTTTTCAAGTCTTTTCTTGCTCAAAGAGCTGAATGTGCCCTGTAAAACAGACTTCAATATATTGCTCAAACTTACATGTAATAAGTTTATGTTTTTAACCGAAGTAGTCTGAAAGTTGCGAATAAAAAAAGCGCTGTAAACGATTAGGAAGAATCCTTGAAAAATATTCAAAAATGTAGGCTGAGAAAAATTAACGACCAACGTGCAGAAAACCTTAAAAAAATTAAAATTTTTAAAACAATTATGTTTCAAATTTGGGAACAAGGATTTCAACAGATGATTTTCCGCTGGCTATAACGTTCCATTTGTAAGCACGTGCTGTTGTGTAGTGTACCTTCCGACAAGAACAAAATTACATCCCTTGTTATTTGCTACAGGCGAAATTTAAACAACTGCATCATGTCTATAAATGAAATGAACTTTATTCTAATCACCGATTAAAAATGAAAATACCAAACCCATCGTTTATATTAAACTTTTATGAAAAAATTGAAAATAAGGAAACGCTTTAAAAATTCGAAAGAAGAATCAAAAAGGAAAAAAATCGCTAGGGGAGGAGGGGGGGGGGGTTAACATTGCGTTGAAAGTATAGACAAAACAAACGGAGCAATTTATAGTAAAATTAGATAGATTAAACGGCGTTTTGATGATTATCTGGAGTAATTCCGTACTGTCGCAGGCCTGAAAGAAAAACATTTTGACTATTTGACCCAAAATTTCGAAAAAATAATTATTTCATTTTTCTTTCCCAAAAAATTTGTCTAATATAATTTTTTACCGTCTCTCTCTGCTTCTTTTGAAGACAACTATTGTATGATTCAATTCTACTCTGTGTAAAACACATTTCATGGAAACTAGAAGACCTGAGGCAATTTAGATCTATCAAAATAGCAAAAACCAACTTTGCAAAAATGCAAAACTTAAAGCAGAACAATTTATGCTTTTCTAAATTTTAATTTGTTTTTGCTAGCGATTCTTTTCGTTTCCTAAAAACTATCATTTTCAGTACCGTCAAAACCAGGGAGACATAAAAAATTGTTTTCAAATAATGAACATCAAATAAACCAAATTCAGTATTGAAGAGTCAAGATGGCAAACTTATCTTTTTTATTTGTATTCCTTATGTTGTCAGAGCGGTCGTTCTAAACTTCTCCATCATAATGCAATACAAAATGAACTAAGAGCTTGAGAATTTGTGGATCGTCAGGTTAAAAAACTTAATACAAAGGTTAATATATTTTTTTGAAAAACAGAAAAAATTAAATTTCACTTCTCTGTACTTTGAAATTTCACTTCAAATTGATCTCTTCCAGACTAAATGCGGTTCTGATATTGAAAAGCTAAACAATTTATTGATTGTGAAGTTTTCATTTTAAAAACGAGGAGTGTTGCAGAAAGATAAAAACTTCTTTTCTTTTACAGTTTTTATTAAATAATTAAAATTTCCTTTACATTAAAATTACTATGAAGAGTGAAAAAGCGGAATAACCTAACTGACCACAAATTCTCTTTGAAACTACTAGATGATAGTCCGTTACATGTTAGATGCAAGTAGAGGAAGAGTGCAAAAACTGTTAGAAATCTGAAAAATAGAGAAATTAAGTAATAGTTGCTAAAAATTGCGGTTTTAAATATCTTCAAATCCACAACTACCTAATGTGTTATAAGTGGTATCAGAACAGACTGTAACTATTAAAAACGCAGGCAACAAATCTGCAAGATATAAAAATTTAAGATCCGTTATTCTCGTGAAAAATCAAAACGATAAAAAGTTTTTGAAGTTTTATTTTTTAGTGTCAATTTTGAAATAACCCATACAATTGCCTCCAAAACTCCAAAACTTCACATCTAATTTGGCAAATAAAAAAACGATATAAGTGAACGTTGACGGAGACGGACCATGAGTAAAAATCTTTTGCCGAAAAAAGAACTTTAATTATGCTTTTTTTCGTCTCCATGTTTGTGTTTGTGTTTTTGTGTTGAAGTGTGCATGAGCGTGCTCTTGTTTGGGTGTTTCTATTGCTGTCTGTGCAATGTGTGTGGTCAGGGCGCTTAATAGAGAATTAATGGCAGAGAGTTAGCTGAAATGTTAGACGCAAGTAGAGGCAGAGCACAAAATCTGTAAAAAAAGACTGTTCAATATTTGTTACGAATTGTGGTTTGCAATGAGTTGAAAATTGTGTTCAATAAATCTGTATGGTTGCGGAAGTGCAAAATTTTGAAAGAAAAAGAATTTAAAATTCTTTCAAAATGCCAAGCTTTCGTTTTAATCTTAGGCTGTTTCTTTTTTTTGCTGTGTGGTGGAGTTTATAAGTAACTTGAGGTCTTTTGTTGTCAAGGAAGGTACTCTGTTGACTGTTGTCAAGAGTTGTCAAGATCATGCACGCTTATCAAGGTGTACCGAGTTTCAGTTCACTGAGCTATGATTACTTCCCACATTTGAGGGAAAGCAACAAATAATGCTCGTTCTTCGTCTTCCAGGAAAAGTTTCCGTTGCTGTTTAACCTTCAATAGAACATTTTGCCTAAAATTGTTGCTCCTGTTCTACGCACAAACCAATTTCTATTGATTGTGTTCTGAAAAAATAATATTTTAATCACACTTACATGAGTTTCCACTTTTGAAGAAGTTTGAGAAGTTGCCGCTACAAAGTTGAAAGTAATACAATTATGCACAGCTGCGCTGAACTACTTGATAAAAGTTTCAGGGGTCAAAATTTGAGAAACAACAATTCAAACAGAATATTTTGAAAACGCCAAACGAGTTAATGCCAATATAAAAATTGAGCCTGCTTGTAAGTTGGGTTCACTGGTTTGTGAGTTTAGTAAAATGGCGATAGTGAGATAGATTGATTAAGAAAGTAAGAAAGTTATAACGAGCAAAACAGGAGCTTAGAATTAGTTATTAGTTAGATAGTTTTATATTGAAAAGAGATAAGTTCAAAATCAAAAGCCGGCCACGTTCAAACTATATAGTTCTGTTTAAAAGATCAGATAAAGATTTAGTGAAATAAATTTAAGATTTGAGCTGCGCTATTACTTATTTTGGGTTAAATGTGCGTGATTTAACAGATGTATAGTAGTAAATGAATGTACGACACTGTACTACGAATGAATAATAACCCAGTGAAATAACTACACTGCGTTTAAAAGCACAATATCTTCGAAACCCAATTGTTCGGGCAAAAAAGAGAACGGTGAAATAGGGTTTTATTTAAAACGGTCTTGTCGTTTCAGTGTGCTGTTGTGTCCACGTGAAAACATACACGACAGAGCATACAGTCAAGTTAATTGTGTTAGCTTTTAAATAAAATAAGTATTAGCCACTTTGAAAGTCTCCAAGGCTGTAAAAGATTGGCGAGTTCTAAAGGGTGCAAAAATAAATTAAATTGGAAAAGTTTTGCCAAAAGTTTTGAACAAGTTCAAATAAAAGATCGAGCTTTGAAAGTTTGAGCTAAAACCTTGCAATGGTTCGATCTTTCTCTAGTGGTAAAAGAGCTTAAAATGTATAGTAATTCTAGCCCAAATGTTTACACAGCAAATTTTTACCGAAACCATTTCCTTTACAAAAATAACGACAAAATGACACAAAGTAAATACTGGGCAAACACATTCACTGATAAAAATTTATTCACTATGCTAACACAACCACCACCACCACCACCAAAACCACCACCACAGTGGCTAAATCTATAGCCATTACCATACTATGGCATAGTAGAGCCACAATAGAAAATCATAAGCAGCATTTTAAATACCTTTACCATGTAGAAACAGCATGAAACTTATTCGCCATAATAATAATCTTTCGATATGTTGACGTGTTTCATATTTATACCGCGAGATAGAGAAAGCGAATGAGAGAAAAGTTAAAACTAAAACTAAAACCAAATAGAAAACATGACATACCGCATTATGTATTTCGCTCTTTGTCCTCACTGACTTATTAAAACCACGAAAACCTTTTGCAATGCGTTCGACCATCTACCAAAAGAATTTTGTTGCGACCACTGAAAACAACACCACCGCCACACTATTTAATGTCTCAAAATAACAAAATAAACTCAAAAACGTTGAACTTTAAAATGCTCAAAATGTATGCTATCTAATGAAACCTGACTGCATACCAAGATTGAAAAGAATTGAAGCAATTTTACTAAATGTCATAACTTTGAACTTTCGCAGCGTAAAGTTCAATACGTGTTTTCTCTCAATTTGTGAATCTTTTGCATCTTTGAGGTTCTCAAACAGTTAAACTGTGATATATTTTTTGAAAATTTGATAAAGATATACTAGTTTGTAAGCACAAGGTCTAAAATTCATCTGATTGAGGTGATTGTAATTCAAGCTCTACTTACATACTCGAATGTGGAGATACCTTAGGAAAAGATGAAAATAAGACGACGAATCGCGTGAGAGTCAGAGCGAAGTCGATAATCAAAATATTGAAACTTACAGCAAACGTATCCATTTTTAATATTTGCAACATTTAATTACAACTAAATCGATATAATTTTGGCTTATTTCCGTATTAGCCCCCCCCCAGCTTGGTGCTTAGTTAGTGCTCATTATTTGCAACACCCCTTCCCCCAGGAAGCACGTGTCATATTTTTACATAATGATTCACCATGTAAGAACGCGTGCTCTGTAACTGGGGGCGAAGAAATTATTGGGAGCAAGGACGGAAAATATCATAATTTTTTAAAGCTTTAGTTGGAATTACAGGACTGCATGAAAATTTGCACACAATTTGCTTTAGAAAACAGATTCATGTACGGCTATTTATTATCCGACAAAAACATGAAACATTGAAGTAAAACCAAAGAGTTGAAGTCTAACAAATATGTCTGCATGAAATTGCTCTGTTCAATTACATTGTTGCCTAGTAAGCATTGTACAAGCCACTTCAAATTAATTCTTTAAACAAGAGATCAATTTGCGACTCAACGTTTTGACACTAATTTTGCTGCAGGTAATAGTCCAACTCAAGTACTGCTCAGAAAAGTGTCGAACAAAAATGTAACATATTTGCTAAAATTACGTCCTGTTTGAAATTTGATTTCACTTTTCATGATGTTTGTTGTATAGCTGAAGCCTATCGTTTGTCAATTGTGCCACGATTGATTACCACTTAGTCAGATTGGGCAATTGCGGTGCAATTGCAACTTTATTAAGTTTGATTTTGAAATTCAATTTCAAAATTGGAAATTCTCGACGCGACTGACTAGTTTGATTCTGAGATAGCTTTTGAAAAGCAATTTGCTAATTTTAAATTCCAACTGATTTGGAGGAACACAAATAAAACTATGAAATGAAATTTTAAAATTAAGATAAGAAAAGAAGTTAGGAGATCACAACGTTATCACGGAAAAAAAAGGAAAAAGAAATTTGTTTACAACGTGAATAGACAGTTTCTTGTCTCGAGCATGAACAAACTGGAAGTTGCAACAATTAGGATGAATGAAAAAAATGAAGGAAATTTGAATTAGATTACTGCCCTTGAAAATAGAGAAAACAAATTTAATTTAAAGACGGCAACGGATATTTTGATTAAATACCCAGTCCGTTTGACATTTCCCCCTGTGAAGAGGAATAATGGGATTTACACTAAAAAAATTTATAAAAAAATTAGAAAACTAATAATTCAACGGCTAAATAGTAATAAAATAATATTTTATTAGATAATTATGTGGAGTTTGTACAGTTTTAATATTGTTATAATCTGAAATATCTGATTGTTTTTGTTCCGCTTCCACTACGACCATTTCCCTTTCTATGGGAATATTGGGATTTGAATCTAATGCCCAACGTTCATTTGGGTTTCTGTGTGATGCTGTTCCAAAGAATGTCATGCCTGTGACAGGTTTTTTGGTCGATTAATCATGGGTTCTTTGAATATTCTGGATTATCGTTTGCGTTTGTTGACTGTCTGTTTTCGTTGTTTCTTCATTTGTCTTTTACTTCTTCTGACTGATAAAGATTCTGAGTCGGATGTGTCACTGTTTTGCACTGCATTTTCCTCTTTTGCGAGAATTGGGATCAATTGCTGCGCAGATGGTCCTGATGAGGATGGATGAGTCTGTTGTGCTGCAATTGGTCTAAAATATAATATTTGAGTGAGTTCAAGTCTATTCTTGAACGCTTCATCATGTTTTGCGTTGCGCATTGGAACGTTCATTTCGAGAGCTTTTGCCACGTTACTTCTTGTTGAGATGCGAAATGGAGTCGATGAGATGAAGCTAACATCGACGGATTGTTTCTTTGAGCGTTTAATTTTCTGACTACCAAGGTCCTCTCTGAGGAGGTCCTTTCTGTGGCTGTGAACTTTCTGTTCAAGTGTCTTTTTGTTGATTTTAAGCCGCCTTCTATCTGCGAATTGAGCTAGGTTGGTGTCTCTTTCAAGCTTTGTGTCAAATTTTGCAATTTCTGAGTTTCACAGCCTCACTTCCAGCTTATTCGGTTTTTAATTAAACTCGTTGACGGGCTCACTGTTGCCCACGGTTACTCCAGGTGCTAAAACCTCATACAGTCCATCCAGATTCTTCTTTGTCTATGAGCAGCTTGTATTTTGCGGGTTAATTTATCTTGAATGCTTCTTTCAGTGCTGAGTATGAGTCGCAAAATTCCGTCTGACCACATGTGTCTTTCTTTCTGCTTTCTGCTTTTGTATTCTTCAGCTAGCCTTTTTTGTTTTCGTTCATGAGCTCGATTTTTCGCAAGGCAAAATATCTGCTCGATCTACACATCTTAACACATTCCTGTGTCTGCCCACTATTCGTCGGTTAAAAATTTGCGGCCTGGGATTGTGTCTTCGTCTAAATAACATTTTGTTACATTTTTTTGTTATAAATATGATTTTTACTATTTGATTTAGTTGCTTAATTAGATATTGTTGTATTGCAAATTAGATACTGGAAAAGATGAAAAGAAGACGACGAATCGCGTGAGAGTCAGTGCGAAGTCGATAATCTAAATATTGAAACTTGCAGCAAACGTATCCATTTTTAATAATTGCAACATTTATCTACAACTAAATCGATATAATTTTGGCTTATTTCCGTATTACCAACCCCCCCTCCATCTTGGTGCTTAGTTAGTGCTCATTAGTTGCAACACCCCCTTCCCCAGGAAGCACGTGTATATTTCTACATAATGATTCACCATGTAAGAACACGTGCTCTATAATTGGGGGCGAAGAAATTATAGGGAGCAAGAACGGAAAATATCATAATCTTTTAAAGCTTTAGTTGGAAATACAGTACTGCATGAAAAGTTGCGCACATTTTGCTTTAGAAAACAGATTCATATACGCTTATTCATTATCCGACAAAAACATGAAACATTGAAGTAAAACCAAAGAGATGAAGTCTAACATATATGTCTGCATGAAATTGCCTTGTTCAATTACATTGTTGCCTAGTAAGCATTGTACAAGCCACTTCAAATTAATTCTTTAAAGAAGAGATCAATTTGCGATTCAACGTTTTGACACTAATTTTGCTGCAGGTAATATTCCAACTCAAGCACTGCTCAGAAATGTGTCGAACAAAAATGTAACATTTTTGATAAAATTACGTCCTGTTTGAAATTTGATTTCACTTTTCATGATGTTTGTTGTATAGATGAAGCCTATCGTTTGTCAATTGTGCCACGATTGATTACCACTTAGTCAGAATGGGCAATTGCGACTGACTAGTTTGAAACTCTCGACGCGACTGACTAGTTTGATTCTGAGATAGCTTTTGAAAAGCAATTTGCTAATTTTAAATTCCAACTGATTTGGAGGAACACAAATAAAACTATGAAATGAAATTTTAAAATTTAGATAAGAAAAGAAGTTAAGAGATCACAAGGTTATCACGGGAAAGAAAAGGAAAAAGAAATTTGTTTACATCGTGACTAGACAGTTTCTTGTCTCGAACATGAACAAACTGGAAGTTGCAACAATTAAGATGAATGAAAAAAATGAAGGAAAATTGAATTAGATTACTGCCCTTGAAAATAGAGAAAACAAATTTAATTAAAAGACGGTATTGGATATTATGATTAAATACCCAGTCCGTTTGACATTTCCCCCCGTGAAGCGGAATAATGGGATTTACACTAAAAAAAATTATAAAAAAATTAGAAAATTAATACTTCAACGGCTAAATAGTAGTAAAATAATATTTTATTAGATAATTATATGGAGTTTGTACAGTTTTAACATTGTTATAATCTCAAATATCTGATTGTTTTTGTTCCGCTTCCACTACGGCCATTTACTTTTCTATGGGAATATTGGGATCTGAATCCAATGCCCAACGTTCATTTGGGTTTCTGGGTGATGCTGTTCCAAAGAAAGTCATGCCTGTGACAGGTTTTTTGGTCGATTAACCATGGGTTCTTTGAATATCCTGGATTATCGTTTGCGTTTGTTGACATTCTGTTTTCGTTGTTTCTTCATTTGTCTTTTACTTCTTCTGACTTATAAAGATTCCGAGTCAGATGTGTCAGTGTTTTGCACTGCATTTTCCTCTTTTGCGAGAATTGGGATCAATTGCTGCGCAGATGGTCCTGATGAGGATGGATGAGTCTGTTGTGCTGCAATTGGTCTAAAACATAATATTTGAGTGAGTTCAAGTCTATTCTTGAACGCTTCAACATGTTTTGCGTTGCGCATTGGAACGTTCATTTCGAGAGCTTTTGCCACGTTACTTCTTGTTGAGATGCGAAATGGAGTCGATGAGATGAAGCTAACATCGACGGATTGTTTCTTTGAGCGTTTAATTTTCTGACTACCAAGGTCCTCTCTGAGGAGGTCCTTTCTGTGGCTGTGAACTTTCTGTTCAAGTGTCTTTTTTGTTGATTTTAAGCCGCCTTCTATCTGCGAATTGAGCTAGGTTGGTGTCTCTTTCAAGCTTTGTGTCAAATTTTGCAATTTCTGAGTTTCACAGCCTCACTTCCAGCTTATTCGGTTTTTAATTAAACTCGTTGACGGGCTCACTGTTGCCCACGGTTACTCCAGGTGCTAAAACCTCATACAGTCCATCCAGATTCTTCTTTGTCTATGAGCAGCTTGTATTTTGCGGGTTAATTTATCTTGAATGCTTCTTTCAGTGCTGAGTATGAGTCGCAAAATTCCGTCTGACCACATGTGTCTTTCTTTCTGCTTTCTGCTTTTGTATTCTTCAGCTAGCCTTTTTTGTTTTCGTTCATGAGCTCAATTTTTCGCAAGGCAAAATATCTGCTCGATCTACACATCTTAACACATTCCTGTGTCTGCCCACTATTCGTCGGTTAAAAATTTGCGGCCTGGGATTGTGTCTTCGTCTAAATAACATTTTGTTACATTTTTTTGTTATAAATATGATTTTTACTATTTGATTTAGTTGCTAAATTAGATATTGTTGTATTGCAAATTAGATACTGGAAAAGATGAAAAGAAGACGACGAATCGCGTGAGAGTCAGTGCGAAGTCGATAATCTAAATATTGAAACTTGCAGCAAACGTATCCATTTTTAATAATTGCAACATTTATCTACAACTAAATCGATATAATTTTGGCTTATTTCCGTATTGCCAACCCCCCCCTCCAGCTTGGTGCTTAGTTAGTGCTCATTAGTTGCAACACCCCTTCCCCAGGAAGCACGTGTATATTTCTACATAATGATTCACCATGTAAGAACACGTGCTCTATAATTGGGGACGAAGAAATTATAGGGAGCAAGAACGGAAAATATCATAATCTTTTAAAGCTTTAGTTGGAAATACAGTACTGCATGAAAAGTTGCGCACATTTTGCTTTAGAAAACAGATTCATATACGCTTATTCATTATCCGACAAAAACATGAAACATTGAAGTAAAACCAAAGAGATGAAGTCTAACATATATGTCTGCATGAAATTGCCTTGTTCAATTACATTGTTGCCTAGTAAGCATTGTACAAGCCACTTCAAATTAATTCTTTAAAGAAGAGATCAATTTGCGATTCAACGTTTTGACACTAATTTTGCTGCAGGTAATATTCCAACTCAAGCACTGCTCAGAAATGTGTCGAACAAAAATGTAACATTTTTGATAAAATTACGTCCTGTTTGAAATTTGATTTCACTTTTCATGATGTTTGTTGTATAGATGAAGCCTATCGTTTGTCAATTGTGCCACGATTGATTATCACTTAGTCAGATTGGGCAATTGCGACTGACTAGTTTGAAATTCTCGACGCGACTGACTAGTTTGATTCTGAGATAGCTTTTGAAAAGCAATTTGCTAATTTTAAATTCCAACTGATTTGGAGGAACACAAATAAAACTATGAAATGAAATTTTAAAATTTAGATAAGAAAAGAAGTTAAGAGATCACAAGGTTATCACGGGAAAGAAAAGGAAAAAGAAATTTGTTTACATCGTGACTAGACAGTTTCTTGTCTCGAACATGAACAAACTGGAAGTTGCAACAATTAAGATGAACGAAAAAAATGAAGGAAAATTGAATTTGATTACTGCCCTTGAAAATAGAGAAAACAAATTTAATTAAAAGACGGTATTGGATATTATGATTAAATACCCAGTCCGTTTGACATTTCACCCCGTGAAGCGGAATAATGGGATTTACACTAAAAAAAATTATAAAAAAATTAGAAAATTAATACTTCAACGGCTAAATAGTAGTAAAATAATATTTTATTAGATAATTATATGGAGTTTGTACAGTTTTAACATTGTTATAATCTCAAATATCTGATTGTATTTGTTCCGCTTCCACTACGGCCATTTCGTTTTCTATGGGAATATTGGGATCTGAATCCAATGCCCAACGTTCATTTGGGTTTCTGGGTGATGCTGTTCCAAAGAATGTCATGCCTGTGACAGGTTTTTTGGTCGATTAACCATGGGTTCTTTGAATATCCTGGATTATCGTTTGCGTTTGTTGACATTCTGTTTTCGTTGTTTCTTCATTTGTCTTTTACTTCTTCTGACTGATAAAGATTCCGAGTCAGATGTGTCACTGTTTTGCACTGCATTTTCCTCTTTTGCGAGAATTGGGATCAATTGCTGCGCAGATGGTCCTGATGAGGATGAATGAGTCGGTTGTGCTGCAATCGGTCTAAAGTATAATATTTGCGTGAGGTCAAGTCTATTCATGAACGCTTCATCATGTTTTGCGTTGCGCATTGGAACGTTCATGTTGAGAGCTTTTGCCACGTTACCTCTTGTTGAGATGCAAAATGGAGTCGATGAGATCACGCTAACATCGTCGGATTGTTTCTTTGAGCGTTTAATTTTCTGACTACCAAGGTCCTCTCTGAGGAGGTCCGTTCTATGGCTGTGAACTTTCTGTTCAAGTTTCTTTTCGTTGATTTTAAGCAGCCTTCTATCTGCGAATTGAGCTAGGTTGGTGCCTCTTTCAAGCTTTGTGTCAAATTTTGCGATTTCTGAGTTTCACAGCCTCACTTCTAGCTTATTCGGTTTTTAATTAAACTTGTTGACGGGCTCACTGTTGCCCACGGTTACTCCAGGTGCTAAAACCTCATACAGTCCATCCAGATTCTTCTTTGTCTATGAGCAGCTTGTATTTTGCGGGTTAATGTAACTTGAATGCTTCTTTCAGTGCTGAGGATTAGTAGCAAAATTCCGTCTGACCACATGAGTCTTTCTTTCTGCTTTCTGCTTTTGTATTCTTCAGCTAGCATTTTTTGTGTTCGTTCATGAGCTTGATTATTCGCAAGGCAAAATATCTTCTTGATATGCACATCTTAACACATTTCTGTGTCTGCGCACTAATGATCGGTTAAAAATGTGCGGCCTGGGATTGTGTCTTTGTTTAAATAACATTTTGTTTCCATTTTTTTTGTTATAATTATGATTTTTTTTTGAATTAGTTGCTAAATTAGATACTGGTGTATTGCACTTTCTGCCGAATTGGCTTCAAATGGTGTTATATTAGTTGTTCTTCGTTTGTTTGTTTTAAATTCTTAATAATTGCATGTATTGCATGTTGTAATTTAAAATTTTTTTAAGATGTGCTTTCATATATGATAATTGTCGTTTTTTAGTTTGAATGAGACTTTAAACAAGACCTATTGCTCTATGATCATTTGCAGGTGCATATATTGGTTCAATAATTTTTTCAGAAAAATATTCTTCAAAATTTTCGCCTGTTAAGCATCTAGCTTGATCTAGTCTCAATATTCTTGGTACCCCGATATTATATATATATATATATATATATATATATATATATATATATTCATATATATATATGTGTGTGTGTGTGTGTTCATAAATTTAATTACAATTGGACTGGAACCATTATTTACTATTTCTTTTGCAGGATATTTGGAATGTCTATCAATGCCTGTTAAGAAATATTGTTCTAAGAAATAATGAGCCATGTAATTATTTTTGCAGTCCATCAATCGGTTCAACACAATTAGGTAGTGGTGACCATTTGTGGAATCACTGGTTTTAAATTCTTACCGATATCTGTGCAAGCTTTACACTCACTAGCTTTTGCTAGTATGTCACAATGGATATGCAGCCACAATATAATTTGAGCGAGCGAGAACATCCCCGCAAAATTCCCCGGATTCGTTCAATGAATATCTTCTAATACTACATCTGAAATTGCTTTGGGAATTGCTATCCGTTCGTCGAAACAAAGGCACACATGCTTGACAGTTATGTTTCTCCAATATGAGTATATGCAAGGACTTATGTCCTTCAATCTCTCCTCATCAATTCTTAGGACACAATATCGAACGTCTTTTAAGATAGCGTTTTTCCACGTCAGAATGGCTAAAATTGATTTACTGAAAACTCTGTTATTTGCTTCGAACAGTCAAAAATAATCAGCTCTGTCTAGTTCACTGGTAGAAGGGGTCGGTTCCGTTGTGGAGGAATTGTTGCTGCAAAGTTTCTTGTTTGTGGGGGAATTGTTCGAGAAGGTTACTCGCGCTTTTCTTGGCGTTGTTTTGGGACAATTTTCCTCGAGGAATTTTTGAATTACAGTTAATTAGCTCTATATCATTGATTTTTTTTTGCAAGAGAATTATGGTCAGAAAATGAAGTAATTTGGATGTTTGGTATTTATGGGTGGAATTTTTTGAGATTCGCACCTAATGGAGAGAATTTATGGTGATTAAATTGTTTGGATTTAAAAATGGGGCACATTGGGTTTAATTACTCAGATTGTTCGCCTTTTTACTGTCTGACTTTTGCAAAGCACTTGCATTGAATTTCTAAATGGAATTTGATTTACCCAGGAAGCACGTGTATATTTTTACATAATGATTCACCATGTAAGAACGCGTGCTCTATAATTGGGGGCTAAGAAATTATAGGGAGCAAGAACGGAAAATATCATAATCTTTTAAAGCTTTAGTTGGAATTACAGTACTGCATGAAAAATTGCGCACATTTTGCTTTAGAAAACAGATTCATATACGCTTATTTATTATCCGACAAAAACATGAAACATTGAAGTAAAACCAAAGAGATGAAGTCTAACATATATGTCTGCATGAAATTGCCTTGTTCAATTACATTGTTGCCTAGTAATCATTGTACAAGCCACTTCAAATTAATTCTTTAAAGAAGAGATCAATTTGCGATTCAACGTTTTGACACTAATTTTGCTGCAGGTAATATTCCAACTCAAGCACTGCTCAGAAATGTGTCGAACAAAAATGTAACATTTTTGATAAAATTACGTCCTGTTTGAAATTTGATTTCACTTTTCATGATGTTTGTTGTATAGATGAAGCCTATCGTTTGTCAATTGTGCCACGATTGATTACCACTTAGTCAGATTGGGCAATTGCGACTGACTAGTTTGAAATTCTCGACGCGACTGACTAGTTTGATTCTGAGATAGCTTTTGAAAAGCAATTTGCTAATTTTAAATTCCAACTGATTTGGAGGAACACAAATAAAACTATGAAATGAAATTTTAAAAATAAGATAAGAAAAGAAGTTAGGAGATCACAACGTTATCACGGAAAAAAAAGGAAAAAGAAATTTGTTTACAACGTGACTAGACAGTTTCTTGTCTCGAACATGAACAAACTGGAAGTTGCAACAATTAAGATGAATGAAAAAAATGAAGGAAAATTGAATTGAATAGATTACTGCCCTTGAAAATAGAGAAAACAAATTTAATTAAAAGACGGTATTGGATATTATGATTAAATACCCAGTCCGTATAAAAAAACTAGAAAATTAATACTTCAACGGCTAAATAGTAGTAAAATAATATTTTATTAGATAATTATATGGAGTTTGTACAGTTTTAACATTGTTATAATCTCAAATATCTGATTGTTTTTGTTCCGCTTCCACTACGGCCATTTCCCTTTCTATGGGAATATTGGGATCTGAATCCAATGCCCAACGTTCATTTGGGTTTCTGGGTGATGCTGTTCCAAAGAATGTCATGCCTGTGACAGGTTTTTTGGTCGATTAACCATGGGTTCTTTGAATATCCTGGATTATCGTTTGCGTTTGTTGACTGTCTGTTTTCGTTGTTTCTTCATTTGTCTTTTACTTCTTCTGACTGATAAAGATTCCGAGTCAGATGTGTCACTGTTTTGCACTGCATTTTCCTCTTTTGCGAGTATTGGGATCAATTGCTGCGCAGATGGTCCTGATGAGGATGGATGAGTCGGTTGTGCTGCAATCGGTCTAAAGTATAATATTTGCGTGAGGTCAAGTCTATTCATGAACGCTTCATCATGTTTTGCGTTGCGCATTGGAACGTTCATGTTGAGAGCTTTTGCCACGTTACCTCTTGTTGAGATGCAAAATGGAGTCGATGAGATCACGCTAACATCGTCGGATTGTTTCTTTGAGCGTTTAATTTTCTGACTACCAAGGTCCTCTCTGAGGAGGTCCGTTCTATGGCTGTGAACTTTCTGTTCAAGTTTCTTTTCGTTGATTTTAAGCAGCCTTCTATCTGCGAATTGAGCTAGGTTGGTGCCTCTTTCAAGCTTTGTGTCAAATTTTGCGATTTCTGAGTTTCACAGCCTCACTTCTAGCTTATTCGATTTTTAATTAAACTTGTTGACGGGCTCACTGTTGCTAAAACCTCATACAGTCCATCCAGATTCTTCTTTGTCTATGAGCAGCTTGTATTTTGCGGGTTAATGTAACTTGAATGCTTCTTTCAGTGCTGAGGATTAGTAGCAAAATTGCGTCTGACCACATGAGTCTTTCTTTCTGCTTTCTGCTTTTGTATTCTTCAGCTAGCATTTTTTGTGTTCGTTCATGAGCTCGATTATTCGCAAGGCAAAATATCTTCTTGATATGCACATCTTAACACATTTCTGTGTCTGCGCACTAATGATCGGTTAAAAATGTGCGGCCTGGGATTGTGTCTTTGTTTAAATAACATTTTGTTTCCATTTTTTTTGATATAATTATGATTTTTTTTTATTTGATTTAGTTGCTAAATTAGATACTGGTGTATTGCACTTTCTGCCAAATTGGCTTCAAATGGTGTTATATTAGTTGTTCTTCGTTTGTTTATTTTAAATTCTTAATAATTGCATGTATTGCATGTTGTAATTTAAAATTTTTTTAAGATGTGCTTTCATATATGATAATTGTCGTTTTTTAGTTTGAATGAGACTTTAAACAAGACCCATTGCTCTATGATCATTTGCAGGTGCATATATTGGTTCAATAATTTTTTCAGAAAAATATTCTTCAAAATTTTTGCCTGTTAAGCATCTAGCTTGATCTAGTCTCCTTATTCTTGGTACCCCGATATTATATATATATATATATATATATATATATTCATATATATATATGTGTGTGTGTGTGTGTTCATAAATTTAATTGCAATTGGACTGGAACCATTATTTACTATTTCTTTTGCAGGATATTTGGAATGTCTATCAATGCCTGTTAAGAAATATTGTTCTAAGAAATAATGAGCCATGTAACTATTTTTGCAGTCCATCAATCGGTTCAACACAATTAGGTAGTGGTGACCATTTGTGGAATCACTGGTTTTAAATTCTTACCGATATCTGTGCAAGCTTTACACTCACTTGCTTTTGCTAGTATGTCACAATGGATATGCAGCCACAATATAATTTGAGCGAGCGAGAACATCCCCGCAAAATTCCCCGGATTCGTTCAATGAATATCTTCTAATACTACATCTGAAATTGCTTTGGGAATTGCTATCCGTTCGTCGAAACAAAGGCACACATGCTTGACAGTTATGTTTCTCCAATATGAGTATATGCAAGGACTTATGTCCTTCAATCTCTCCTCATCAATTCTTAGGACACAATATCGAACGTCTTTTAAGATAGCGTTTTTCCACGTCAGAATGGCTAAAATTGATTTACTGAAAACTCTGTTATTTGCTTCGAACAGTCAAAAATAATCAGCTCTGTCTAGTTCACTGGTAGAAGGGGTCGGTTCCGTTGTGGAGGAATTGTTGCTGCAAAGTTTCTTGTTTGTGGGGGAATTGTTCGAGAAGGTTACTCGCGCTTTTCGTGGCGTTGTTTTGGGATAATTTTCCTCGAGGCATTTTTGAATTACAATTATTTAACTCTATATCATTGATTTTTTTTGCAAGAGAACTATGGTCAGAAAATGAAGTAATTTGGATGTTTGGTATTTATGGGTGGAATTTTTTGAGATTCGCACCTAATGGAGAGAATTTATGGTGATTAAATTGTTTGGATTTAAAAATGGGGCACATTGGGCTTAATTACTCAGATTGTTCGCCTTTTTACTGTCTGACTTTTGCAAAGCACTTGCATTGAATTTCTTAATGGAATTTGATTTACCCAGGAAGCACGTGTATATTTTTACATAATGATTCACCATGTAAGAACGCGTGCTCTATAATTGGGGGCGAAGAAATTATAGGGAGCAAGAACGGAAAATATCATAATCTCTTAAAGCTTTAGTTGGAATTACAGTACTGCATGAAAAATTGCGCACATTTTGCTTTAGAAAACAGATTCATATACGCTTATTTATTATCCGACAAAAACATGAAACATTGAAGTAAAACCAAAGAGATGAAGTCTAACATATATGTCTGCATGAAATTGCCTTGTTCAATTACGTTGTTGCCTAGTAAGCATTGTACAAGCCACTTCAAATTAATTCTTTAAAGAAGAGATCAATTTGCGATTCAACGTTTTGACACTAATTTTGCTGCAGTTAATATTCCAACTCAAGCACTGCTCAGAAATGTGTCGAACAAAAATGTAACATTTTTGATAAAATTACGTCCTGTTTGAAATTTGATTTCACTTTTCATGATGTTTGTTGTATAGATGAAGCCTATCGTTTGTCAATTGTGCCACGATTGATTACCACTTAGTCAGATTGGGCAATTGCGACTGACTAGTTTGAAATTCTCGACGCGACTGACTAGTTTGATTCTGAGATAGCTTTTGAAAAGCAATTTGCTAATTTTAAATTCCAACTGATTTGGAGGAACACAAATAAAACTATGAAATGAAATTTTAAAATTTAGATAAGAAAAGAAGTTAAGAGATCACAAGGTTATCACAGGAAAGAAAAGGAAAAAGAAATTTGTTTACATCGTGACTAGACAGTTTCTTGTCTCGAACATGAACAAACTGGAAGTTGCAACAATTAAGATGAATAAAAAAAATGAAGGAAAATTGAATTGAATAGATTACTGCCCTTGAAAATAGAGAAAACAAATTTAATTAAAAGACGGTATTGGATATTATGATTAAATACCCAGTCCGTTTGACATTTCCCCCCGTGAAGCGGAATAATGGGATTTACACTAAAAAAAATTATAAAAAAACTAGAAAATTAATACTTCAACGGCTAAATAGTAGTAAAATAATATTTTATTAGATAATTATATGGAGTTTGTACAGTTTTAACATTGTTATAATCTCAAATATCTGATTGTTTTTGTTCCGCTTCCACTACGGCCATTTCCCTTTCTATGGGAATATTGGGATCTGAATCCAATGCCCAACGTTCATTTGGGTTTTTGGGTGATGCTGTTCCAAAGAATGTCATGCCTGTGGCAGGTTTTTTGGACCGATTAACCATGGGTTCTTTGAATATCCTGGATTATCGTTTGCGTTTGTTGACTGTCTGTTTTCGTTGTTTCTTCATTTGTCTTTTACTTCTTCTGACTGATAAAGATTTCGAGTCAGATGTGTCACTGTTTTGCACTGCATTTTCTTCTTTTGCGAGAATTGGGATCAATTGCTGCGCAGATGGTCCTGATGAGGATGGATGAGTCGGTTGTGCTGCAATCGGTCTAAAGTGTAATATTAGCGTGAGGTCAAGTCTATTCATGAACGCTTCATCATGTTTTGCGTTGCGCATTGGAACGTTCATGTTGAGAGCTTTTGCCACGTTACCTCTTGTTGAGATGCAAAATGGAGTCGATGAGATCACGCTAACATCGTCGGATTGTTTCTTTGAGCGTTTAATTTTCTGACTACCAAGGTCCTCTCTGAGGAGGTCCGTTCTATGGCTGTGAACTTTCTGTTCAAGTTTCTTTTCGTTGATTTTAAGCAGCCTTCTATCTGCGAATTGAGCTAGGTTGGTGCCTCTTTCAAGCTTTGTGTCAAATTTTGCGATTTCTGAGTTTCACAGCCTCACTTCTAGCTTATTCGGTTTTTAATTAAACTTGTTGACGGGCTCACTGTTGCCCACGGTTACTCCAGGTGCTAAAACCTCATACAGTCCATCCAGATTCTTCTTTGTCTATGAGTAGCTTGTATTTTGCGGGTTAATGTAAATTGAATGCTTCTGTCAGTGCTGAGGATTAGTAGCAAAATTCCGTCTGACCACATGAGTCTTTCTTTCTGCTTTCTGCTTTTGTATTCTTCAGCTAGCATTTTTTGTGTTCGTTCATGAGCTTGATTATTCGCAAGGCAAAATATCTTCTTGATATGCACATCTTAACACATTCCTATGTCTGCGCACTAATGATCGGTTAAAAATGTGCGGCCTGGGATTGTGTCTTTGTTTAAATAACATTTTGTTACAATTTTTTTGTTATAATTATGATTTTTTTTATTTGATTTAGTTGCTAAATTAGATACTGGTGTATTGCACTTTCTGCCAAATTGGCTTCCAATGGTGTTATATTAGTTGTTCTTCGTTTGTTTATTTTAAATTCTTAATAATTGCATGTATTGCATGTTGTAATTTAAAATTTTTTTAAGATGTGCTTTCATTAATGATAATTGTCGTTTTTTAGTTTGAATGAGACTTTCAACAAGACCTACTGCTCTATGATCATTTGCAGGTGCATATATCGGTTCAATAATTTTTTCAGAAAAATATTCTTCAAAGTTTTTGCCTGTTAAGCATCTAGCTTGATCTAGTCTCATTATTCTTGGTACCCCGATATTATATATATATATATATATATATATATATAAATATATATATATATATATATATATATATATATATATTCATATATATATATATATATATATATATATATATATGTGTGTTCATAAATTTAATTACAATTGGACTGGAACCATTATTTACTATTTCTTTTGCAGTATATTTGGAATGTCTATCAATGCCTGTTGAGAAAAATTGTTCTAAGAAATAATGAGCCATGTAATTATTTTTGCAGTCCATCAATCGGTTCAACACAATTAGGTAGTGGTGACCATTTGTGGAATCAATGATTTTAAATTCTTACCGATATCTGTGCAAGCTTTACACTCACTAGCTTTTGCTAGTATGTCACAATGGATATGCAGCCACAATATAATTTGAGCGAGCGAGAACATCCCCGCAAAATTCCCCGGATTCGTTCAATGAATATCTTCTAATACTACATCTGAAATTGCTTTGGGAATTGCTATCCGTTCGTCGAAACAAAGGCACACATGCTTGACAGTTATTTTTCTCCAATATGAGTATATGCAAGGACTTATGTCCTTCAATCTCTCCTCATCAATTCTTAGGACACAATATCGAACGTCTTTTAAGATAGCGTTTTTCCACGTCAGAATGGCTAAAATTGATTTACTGAAAACTCTGTTATTTGTTTCGAACAGTCAAAAATATTCAGCTCTGTCTAGTTCACTGGTAGAAGGGGTCGGTTCCGTTGTGGAGGAATTGTTGCTGCAAAGTTTCTTGTTTGTGGGGGAATTGTTCGAGAAGGTTACTCGCGCTTTTCTTGGCGTTGATTTGGGACAATTTTCCTCGAGGCATTTTTGAATTACAGTTAATTAACTCTATATCATTGATTTTTTTTGCAAGAGAATTATGGTCAGAAAATGAAGTAATTTGGATGTTTGGTATTTATGGGTGGAATTTTTTGAGATTCGCACCTAATGGAGAGAATTTATGGTAATTAAATTGTTTGGATTTAAAAATGGGGCACATTGGGCTTAATTACTCAGATTGTTCGCTTTTTTACTGTCTGACTTTTGCAAAGCACTTGCATTGAATTTCTTAATGGAATTTGATTTATTTAAGGGCTGGGCATTTAGTGCAAATTATGGTTTTGAATGTGAGGAGACCAGTTGCTACCCAATTGATTTTTTTAGTTTGAGGTTTTTGAGCCCATGTGATAGTGTAATTTGCGAGGCAATTGACGATGGAAAATTATTGACGATGGAAAATTTGTTGAATTCTGCTTTAGAATGATATTTAATTTCCGGAACGCTAATGTTTTATGTTTATTAAGATGTTTAAAAGAATCTCCAATTTTGGAAACAAAATGTTTGTCATATATTGAAATTACTTTTTGTTTTTGTAAAATGATATTGTGAGAAGTAGTCTACAAGGCCCATTTTTGCTCTTCGCATGTGTTCTATGGCAAAATTTTAAGGAAATATTCGATCAACCTATTGGAAAACTTGACAATAACAAGTTTTATACGAACGGTGCTCTTTAAGTTTTGCTAGTAGGGCTCTGTGATCTGTAATTACCTTAAAATCTTTATCGTAAAGGTAATATTTGAAAAAGTCAATTCACCATACAACTCCCAATAGTTCCAACACATTTACGCTATATTGTTTTTCTGTTGAATTTGGAAAACACAATGCGGATGCAATAGATTTCCATCCATCTGAAATGTTTCTGTCGAGTGCTGCACCAAGACGGAACGTGAAGCGTCGCATTTTACTCTAACATCTGGTTTGGGTTTATAGTGGCAATTTTCAGTACTTTGTGCTAATTTGTTTCGAACTATATTGAAATGTTTGGTATGTGACTCACTCCACATGGATTTGGTGGATTTTTTCAATAATGATCTGAGAGGATGTCAAAGTTGTGCTAGATATGGTATAAGTTTGCTAATATAGTGTACTGATCCAGGAAATGATATTAAACATTTAAGTGTGGTATTACTGAAACGGCTGCAGTTTTGCTCTTGCCATTGGTAGTGGTTTTGCTAAAATGGCTATAGTTTTACATTTGCCGTTTAAGCAAAATGAAATCTTTAAAGATTGATGCGCAAATTATATTCTCTTAACTTTTTGAGGCATTTGATAACATAATTGATGTGATCGTATTCTGATCCGGTGCTAACTCTTATGATGTCGTCTAAGAAAGAATATGTGTTTCAAAAGCCTAAAAGTGTGTAGTCCACTGCTTCTTGAAATTCAGCTGGCATGTCAGTGAGGCCGTAAATACCAGTTTTAAATCTATATGTACCGGTTGACTCACCGAAAATGATATTAAAATTACATTGTTTTGCGGTGTCTTTATGTAATTTCAATTGACTGTATGCATATTTGAGATCTCTTGTTGAAAAATACGAGTGTTGATTGCTTTGTGTATTTGTTAGATGTTGTCAATTTGAGTCTGTTAATATTTCTTTGTTGGGCATTCGATATTTATTTTTATGATATAATTTGTTGAGGACTTTGGAATCTAGTGCTAGTTTTATAGATGCATCTTTCTTTACTGTAATTACTAGAGGCAAAATGAAATGTTCGTCAGAACAACAAGACAATTTTTCGATACGTCTTTGTTTTTATAATCGGTTTAATTCACCAGTATCTCTAGGTTGCAGAATAATTGGAACGTGACGAACTTTTTGATGCTTTGAAGTAAACTTTTGATTAAAATTTGGTTTAACTACATGTGTCTTTGATAGTCTAAATCTTGAAACAAATTCGGGAAAATGCAACGCAGTAGCTTGTTTTACTTTGCATGTAGTGTTATCAATATTGTTAACAGATTAACCCCTTTTTGTTTGTTGTTGTACCACTGCCAGTCCGAGACTACTGCAAAAGTCCCTTCTGATGATGATTTTGTTGCCATCATTCACCACTGTACGGCATGCTTCCTCAAACATCAAATCATTGTAAGAAACTTTGGTTGCTATCTTCCCGAAGACCTTTTTTAAGTTCGTTTGAGAATGTTTCGAGATTTTTCTCACAAGTTGAGGCAATCCATTGGGCTGTTGGGGAAGTTTTTAGGATGTCATTTGCCAAAGTTTTGGTTATGATGCTGCACACACTACCAGAATCAAACATTGAATTTGCGATGATTTTTCTATATTGAACTTTCGCATTGAGTGGCTCGAGTTTATTTGCCGCATCACTGGAAATAGCTGCCACATAGTTGTCGGAATCACTGTCATAATTTGAATCATATACTTGTTCGTAAAATTCTTTTAAACTGGTTATGTATTTGAAAGACTCTTTGTCATCGCATTGGTAATTGATGCTTCAATCTGGTTGACATTTGTTTGTTGAAGCTGTGAAGTGTAATATAGCAATTTCTTAGGTTTCAGACAGTTTTTGTCAAAGTTGTATAGGATTCTGCAGTTTATACTATTTTTTCGTTTGGGGGGCAGGTTTCACGTTGGTTATAGGTCCAGCGCTGACCACAATTTTCACAGATGCTAGTGTATTGGTAATTTTTAGAGACAATTGTGTTGCAATAGTAACCTTTTCGTTGTTGTTGGTAGTTTGTGGTGCGCTTGCAATTTTAAAAGTTTTTGACTATATTGACAGAGTGAGAGTTTGTGTTCCAATTTTTGATTAACCCATTGTGATACCAATCTCCATTTGAATAGCAATTTCTAGGGCTTTTGGTTGGTGACACAGTTTCTTTAAGAAGTTCTCTTAGTGTCTCGTAATCCAAAAAATTCAAGATGAAAGTATCACTTATTAGCGTTGTTTCCTCGTCTCCTAGGCTGCAATTCTCCGATTATTCAACGAGTTTTCCATGGAAACTCTCAACACATACTAGTTTTTGCTGTTTCGATAAGAAAAAAAAAGCGATAAAAGTTTATGTTGCGGGTTTTTTTGAAGGATTCCTCCAGTATACGCGAAAGTTCTTTCATCGGTTCAATTTCAATCAGGAAATGTGGATCTTTGCTTTTGAAGATCCTGCCACATTCTGTTCCGATGCCAAAATATGGAAGTCAATCTGATTTTTGATAGCAGATGTCCCAAGGTTTGTTACTACACAGAATGCCATCTTTATCGATCTTTTTACATCAGTTTTGCCACGTCACCTTTATTTGCTGATTGAGGATATTTCTGTCACGTTCGGTTGCTTGTGTGTTCCAATAGTTCCTCATACACAAGCTTTGGTTGGTATATGACTCCAGGAGGTGGTCCTTTGAGAAGAATTTCTAGTTGTATTCCCTCTTTTGCCAGCAATCCAAGTTTTCATTGTTGAGTCCATGTTTCCCAAGAAAAATGGGGGTTGATAGTTGCTTTTCCACAGAAAGCGTCAATATACACGGGATTTTTCCTTGAATCAGTAGCTGACTGCGGCATGTTGTATTGCTGAAGCCTTTCGTTGGTCAATTGTGTCACGATTGATTACAAATTAGTCAGATTTGGCAATTGCATTACAATTCCAACTTCATTAAATTTCAGTGTAAAATTTAGTTTCAAAATTGGAAACTCGTGACCCGAATTACTAAATTTATTTTTGAGATAGCTTTTGAAAAGCAATATGCTAATTTAAATTGAAACTGATTTTCAGCAACACAAATGAAACTATGAAATAAAAATTTAAAAAACTAGATTAGAAACGAGTTTATGAGATCAAAAACTGATCACGTGAAAGAAAAAGAAAATGAAATTTGTTTACAACGTGAAAAGACAGTTTCCTGTCTCGAACATGAACAAACAGGAAGTTGCAAGAATTAGGCTGAAAGAAATAAAGATGAAGGAATAGTGAACTAGATTACTGCCCTTGGAAATAAAAAAAATAAAGTAAATTGGTAGTGGTTATTTTCCAATGAAATTCTTATCAAATGTTACAGGTGACAACCTCAATAATTCTGATCAGGCCAATATCTTACATTGTGTGATCGTGTAACCCTAAAGTTTTATCTTGCAAAACTCTATTTTCAACTTGCATTGGTTAAAAGCTAATATGAACACTTAAATTGACATCAACAAACATTGCGTGAAAATATTACCGATTGGGCAGTTTTATTCCTTAAATAAATTTACGATTTTTGATTAAAGATAAACAAAGAAAATTTTTGAAGTAAAGGACGTTTTGTTTCTGCTAAACCAAAAACTCAGTATTTGGCTCATATGTTGGCTGATATCGATTTTTTATCTGCTGTCAGCAAGAAGATTGCAGTCAAAAATAAAAGAAACAAAAGCAAATGGAATTTTGAAAACTGATTTGTAACGGATTTTACCAGAATATTTTATAGTTTTTCAAAGCAAAGAAACGGTGGATTTGTGCATAAATTTTTACCAAAATGTTTACATCAACCAGATGGTTCTGAGTAACAGATATTCAAAATTCAATGGGACAGCTGAGCGAGGCTCTGTCAACAGAAATTGGCTTTAAGTTAAAATCAAAAGTTTAGAATGTATACGTTTCTAACAAATATAAGAAGACCCAAAACTAATTAGAAGGTTTTCATTGCGTTTTAAGATTGCTCATCTTAAGTTTATTAGTAATAATGTTAGTGCGCAATTTTGCGAAATAATCAGAGCTTTCTACATTTAGATTATTCTGTACTTCAAACTCTTGATTGATTATCAAATAAATAATCAAAATAATTTTTGCTTAAGAAACAATACTGAATCAGCACTTGAAGTTCAAGTGAGATTTAATATCATTTTTTTGGAATAGGTGAAACATAACAAATAAGTGGGAAAATCTGAATTGCTTGTTTCTTTTCGGGATTTGATGTTTTAATTTTTTATAATATATTTTCTTAGAAATTTATTTCTAATCACAGCAGGCCAAAAAACTTTTCATGTCTTTGATAGAACGTAAAATATTTTGACAGTGAGAGATTTTTTCCAATTGGAACCTTTTTTTTGAGGCGAAACTGTACAAAAATAATTACATCGTACGTTAATTGATTGAGTAAAAAAGTCTCGGTTTAATTCGCTTCAATTGATTCTGATCAAAATAAATTTTTCAATAAAGTAATACATATATCTTCAATACAAATCTGATCGGACATAAGAAATTTGTGTGTATGTTTGATATCCTTTTTTGAAGCTATTAATATTGATTTTTTTGAACTTGAGGCCGGATAGAAAAGATTTTGATTTTTTGCAAGGCTCTAATTTTTTTAATTGCTCTAAGTTTCCGTGACATCTGGTTGATAAACTTCAAAGAAGTATATAAGATCTTTAAAAAACAGCTGATTCACGTCCAAATTTGGAAAAGGCGGAAAACTTAAAAGTTCAATAAAAGTAATAGCTCTCATTTTACCAGTTTGTTCCATCGAAAAAGACTAACGAAGTTTTTTCTTGCTTTTCATAATCCTGGAAGGGCATGTACATCCAAAGATACACTGAAATTGCCTAAACTTGAAATCGGTTGCTTGTTTTTCATTGAAAAGTAGAAAAAATTGATAAATAAATATGTTGAATAAGAGTGGGACTACAGTATAAGTTAATAGCATAATGATTGATCTGGGAATTCAAATTCGAAACGAAAAAATTCCTTTCCCTGTTTCTGGATAGGAATTTCAAAGGGAGCCAGAAATTAACGCATTAGCCTAAGAAAAGTTTTTAAAAATCTCCTTTTGATTTTTACCTGTCACGCAAAAAATAAAACAATTGTGAATATTTGCACTACCCTTTTTTGTCAACAACTTTTAGAAATCTTTTGTTGAAAATTGTGCTTCACTGCTGGGATAGAACAGTGAAGCGTTGTTTTTATGTTTTGGTAAAACAGTAATTTCTTCCATTTGCTCTTAGGTTTATTTTCAAATTAATTTAAACAATCATTGTTGTAAGATACACTCTTGAAGATTTTATAAGATTTGAAAAATTATTGTTCTTTATTTTTTCCGGCTTGTTTCGGATAATCATTTCTCTGTTATTGTACTGCTAAAGCATTTTGATGAAAAAATTCAAACCAGAATCAAGGCATAATAATTTGTTTCATACCGTATCAATGGTAAAAAAAATTCCCGATGTTTATTTTGCGAAAAATTTCATTTGAAATTCTCCACTATTTTGAGAGAACAAATTACGAACAATAAGATTTTTTAAAAAAAAATTCTCATGAATCATGCTATAAAACCCTAACTGTAAACATTTTATGGTAAGAGGAATAAATTTTAGTGCTCTAGATTAAAAATATTCTTCCAAAACTTTGTATATCACTGAATCATGCTCGACCTTTTAGATTGCCACCTCGATACAAATGAACAGCAAAAGTAGCGTTGACAACTGAATTCAAATGGCAGGTTTACAATTTGAGGAGCGCATTGGTTCATCTTTTCACTGAATATGTTAGCAATAAAATTGAAGAACTTCTTCAGAAAAAGGAAAACTTCATAAAATAAGAAAAATATTTAAACTGCACTTCATAAAGTAGTCACTGCATTGACGCATGTTTGTAAATTTAAGAAGGTTTCTCCTAAGTCTTTAATAACTTCGATCGTTTCTACTCCTTCTTTTCTGGCTTCCAGTGTTTTGTTTAATTTCGTACACACTTCACAATTGACTTTATTGTAAGTTTCTGGACTGCTATTCCATGTTGACACTTGATATTGCTCACGCCATCTAAAGCAGAACTCATGTTCAAAATTTTCAAAGAAATTCAGTCGCAAAGTTTGTTCCTCTTGTTGAAAGATTAATAATTTACATTTCAAGTACTCATTGAAATTTGAAGCTTAATGTTTCGGAAATTTTATTTGGATGAAACATTCAATGGGAGTTTAGTGTAAGCTGATTGCTTGTCTCACCTGAAGTATTCGAAATAAGCTGTTTCGTTTCTCAGCAAGTATCCCAAATAAGAGGCAAGGTCCGATGTACTTTTAAAATCCGACACGTGAATAAACGAACCGGGAAGATTCTCCTCATAAGTCTCTCGCCAGCCATTCACAATTGGGATTGCGTAATTTATGAGTGCATTCGGGAACTTCTCCGTTACGTAGTCACTGCAATTTGAGTTCTCAAATGAGAAGTAAAATTTACATTTTTCAATAATAAGGTCAGTTTCCTCACGTGATTGAGATCCGTGATCAATGAACTTGCCTGGTTTGAGATGTCGTAAGCATTGTCTTCTGGCCCTACCCCATATATGGGTTTTTTCGGACAACAGATTTATTATATCTGTGGCCCGCTTAATTCTATCATTAGACACAAAATCACAATTTGAGACGACCCAACAGAACAGTTTGTCTTTTTGCAATTTATAGTAATTGTTTTTAATTTCACAGAGAGATAGTGGGTTTTCTCTCTTGCTTACAAAAACATAAGAGTCTTTGATTGTGGCTCTTGAGGACACACTGACGCTCCAGTTGAACAGTCCTTTTTGGGGTGTGTTTCTGTTGAAATCTATCTGGCTGATTGCAGACTCAAGTGACCTGGCAATCCAAATCTGCTTGGGATCTCTTTTCACTTTGTGTGTTGAGACATACTTCTACAAAAATCTCAAACTCTTCACTTGATCTGTTTTTAGAGGGCATAGGTAGGTCACATACAGACCTCGTCAATGATGGGTTGCTCAAACAAACTGTTCAACCATTTTGGCATTCACGGGGCCAGAACAAAAAAACATGATAAGAACCTTCTCAATACATTCTCATATTTTTTTTCATTTGCTTTCTTTGACACTTCTGCGATACAAAAATGTATACTACAATGTTCATTGGTCTCTCAATCAATAAAAAAAATATAATAAAATTGCAATTTGTGAACTTGAAAATGTGTCCTAACTTTTTTGACGTCTCTCTTTGTCTAAAACTACTTAAAAACAACCTAAAAATTGTTAAATATGTATTTGAGGGAACCGGAAATTAAATTGTCATTATTATAAGGGCAACTAAGCGAAAGCAAAAAAATAAATCAATTACTGATGGTTCTTTTTGACAAGTATTCTTCTTAGTTGTATAATAGATAAGAAAAACATAGCTAGATTAATCCGGAATGAGTCGCTAAAACATTTGACGTGCTACGTATATTAGATAGATCTGCTAACAATTTGTCATAAAATGTAGAAAGAAAATGATTTCATTGGAACTTTTTTAAAAAATATCCAATTATTACCTAGGAAGAGGTGCTAACCAATTGTTGAGCAGTGTATTGAAATATGTCTACAGAAATAAACAGCTTTAACAAAAAACTCATTCAGTTGGTTGTGAAAGCGCAACTTTTTTTGAGATTTTTTTTTGATATTTTAGCTCTTCTCAGCCGTTTTTAAAATACGGTAAATTATAATGCATGTTGATACATTTAAATCTTATGGAGTGTTCAAAATCAACACCATTGAAAACGCTAAACTATCTTTGGTGCCATGTTTCTACTGGAAAAATAAAGTTTAAATGAAAAACACTTTCACAAGTTTTAATTTTCACGTTATTTTGACTCAAAGCCTGTGATGCCAAATTTGAGAGCAGTGAGCCTAGTAAATTATATCATTAAATAGTAAGTTTTTAGCTAAGTAGATAGAATTAAAGTGGTAACCGTTGAATAAACGAAATGAGACAAACAAAAAATGTTGACAATCTGAAGCTTCTATTTACATTTTTAACCTGAAAATCAGTTAAAATTTATTTTTGAACAATGGGTTGGTCAGATATCAGAACTAAGCAAACACAAACAAAAAAATTCCCAAATTTTATTCATCATACTAAAAATAATTATGTTTTTATACAACATTTTTTTTGAAACGAAATTGTTCTTGTATTAATGTGTTGATAAACTGTGATAGCCTGAGCCCGAGTTTGTGAGGGTTGGGGTAATATCTAAAAATATATATTAAACCATTTGATTTTTGGTTATATCGTCTACATCAATACGATAAATCACAACTTTTTTTGCCATAAAACTCACTGAAAGACACTTTGACGAGGAAAAAATATTTGATCCGCTTACCTTTTGGTTTTCAGATATTCAGAAACAAACTGATAACTGAAACTTCCAGCATGTAATTCCTTTAATGCTTTAAATTCTAGTCGACTTTTGCTACCGTCATTTGGTGTCTTTTCTACTTGTCTAAGATTTAACTTTTGGACCAAACTGATTCTAACTTTTTTGATAGTTATAATGCTTCTGCATAAAAAGAAATGTACCTCCTCGGGCGCTAACTAATGTGAATAACATGTTTGTGTTCTTGCACCAATTGCTGGTATTCTGAACTTTTCTCAGAGAGGAGTACTGTTACCCCTTAAATGTTCTCAATTGGGAAAACATATCTTTAGATTATTTTTCGTTTGAGAAGAAATTTTTTGTTAATATGGCAGTTTGCTTTTGATATACTTGTACAAAACTATGTGTATATGTTTTGGCAGGAAATTGCAGAAAACATGAAACGCTTTGGAACTTTGATAGATGTCGTTGTATTTTGTTTGCACTACTCTATGACATGACCACAAAAATGTTAGTCCTCCTAACATTAAAAAGGAGTGAGTAAATGTGGGACGAATTTCGAGGACGTGAAAGAACGCCATTACGTCGCCAATTGAAGTTTTGTGGCGCCTAAAAATTTATAATAAAATAATTTATATACAAAATATACAATAGTCAAAAAAGCATATCGCGCGAGCACCAAAAAGGCTGAAAGCCTGTGTGAAGTGCCGCTTTAGAGGTTCTGTTCCCGTATTTTTTTTTGTTTAAATATTAAAATTTGCAGTCAATTATAATGTTTTATCAAATGGACAAGGAAAATTATATTAGCTACCAAAAAAAGTCGGGAGAAAACTTCTGAGTCCAAATTATAGGTTTCACAAATTTTTTAAAGAAAATCATTCAAGTTTTTCTCCTCACAGTTATTTGTTTTTTCGTATTACTGTTTCCTCGAAATGCGTCAAAAAACATAAAAGTGCTTGAACAACACAGGATTCCTAAAACATTATACCAAGGCGCGTCTGTTCAGTATAAATGACCTCTGACTAATTTTTTCATTGACTAAAATGAACCTCCGAAACACTGCTGCTCATATTATCACAACGCAGCACTGCTGTACAGAATGATAACAACCCGGTTCGAGCGTGATCGTCGTTAAACGCAAAATATATGCAAGATATGCGCTGAAAATGGACAATTTTTGTAAGATAAGCGTTGAATGGGGTGAAATTACACAAATCAGGCGGTGAATGCCGTGAAAAAAAATTATCGCCTGTTAGCTGTGAAATTACATAAAATTGCGGCTTAGAAAACGTCCAAATTATGTGAGATAAGATTCAAATGCGGTGAAATTAAATAAACTCACCGCTTAACTTAGTGGTGAAATTACATAAACCACCACATTTCACCGCTAAAATATGTAATTTCGCTAAGAATCGCAAGTCTTACTAAAATTTGACCTGCAGACGAGCATCTTTTACAGAAAGTAGAATGAATTTGATTTAAATTCCAAACTAATATCCTAGCAGTTAGTGAGAGGTGGCGCAGTGGAAGAAGAAGTTGACGATATGCAGAAGGAGAGAGGTTCGAACTCGAGTAAGGGCGTTAGTTTGTTGTAAGCGGTGAAATATGTTGAAATTTTGTAAATTTGCCGCTTACTTTATGGGTGAAATTACATCATTTCACCTCAAAATTTCTGTACGAAATTTGTGGTGAAAAAAACAACTTTTCACCGCTTATCTTTCATATTTTTCCGATTTTTCCTCGACCTCGGAAATGTGACAGTTTCAAAACAAATGAGATCGAAACAAACAAACCTTTAAGGATTTTGCAGATCTTAGAAGAAAAAATCTGCTAAGACTAAGCACTACCTAGCAAACCAATATGTAAATATATGGCACGTGTACTGAGTGTAGTGGGTTCTATAACTGTTCTTGGATTCCATAACTTGAGTGAACTTGTTTCGTTATCACATTGAAAAACATTTCCCAGTCATAGCGTGTCATTAAAAAGAATTGTTTGACCCCTAAAAAACGTGTGCTCAGTTCATTCAGAACTGTATATCCATGAAAAGACTTTAGCTCGACCCATGGAAAGACTTTAGCTCGACATTAACTAGAAACCTCGATCGTGGAATTTTAGTCAACATTGCCCCCCACTAGACTTTTAAACTCTTTTCATAAGTCCCCCCACAAGACTTTTAAAGTCTTTTATAAGTCGAGGTCTTGACCTGGGTACGGTTGTATACATAAAGACTTTTTTTAGGCGCAAGAGCAAATTTCGCCACTAAGCAAAATGTCTGCTCAAGCCCTAAAAGTCAATAGTGAGCCAGAAGTAAAATTTTGTTGAGGTGTAAATTCGGGTAGCTATAATCTAGTAAAGAGCCTTTCCTGAAACCTTTTTGCAGCGGCTCTTCCGAATACCATAATGGCCTTGTAATCATTAGTTGGAAGCAAGTTTTCATTTCCCTCGTAAGTTATTTCACAGTCGAAGGGAAGGTTGCAGATCTTGGTCATATTGACCCTAACTCGATCTACTCCGTGGTTGAAACTCAATATTCGGATTGTTCTTTTGTCGTTGTTTGGCTCTTCGTCCAGTGCGTCTTCTGTTGCGAAAGGATACCTTGAAATACAAAACAAATCAACTATGTGCTGTAAGCGCCTTGAAAGTGCAATGAATGAGGCTGGTTTCATGTACGATGTTGATGGATTAAAACGTAAAAAATAGAACTGTCTATCACGCGTCGAAAAAATTGAACTCTTAAAGGTAGTGTGAAAAACATGTTTTGCTTTCTGTAATGATTCCCAAAGCCATTCGCTTCCTGAGCTGGGACTACAATACTGACAATTAACAGATGAATTTATATAGGTGTATAAAACTGAGGAAGACCGGTATATAATCCAACAGGTAGTGTTCCAACGTTTCAAAAAAAATCTTTTTTATTTGAGTATGTAGGGAAACGTATAAGAAGAGACTAAACAAGAACACTCAGTATTGATTTGATAAATCAGAGTGTAGTTTTGAAACAAAGTTTATACCTTCAAAAATAACAACGGCTATTGAAAATCAGTTTTCTTATAGGTTCGCTCAAGCAATAACAATAACAATTACACATTAATTGAATATTCATTTTTGACTCGGATCTCTCCACAAAAATGACTGAACAAAAAAAGCGAGAGAGCCATTGAGCTCGTGGCACCCCCAGATGAATTTGATGATTGGAACAATTATTCACTAATGATGTCATTTTAGCAAGAGAAATTGAAACTGTCAAGAATTTTTCAATACATCTAGCCGACCTTGACGATAAGGTGCTACAACAGATGACATGGAAAAGATCCAGGCAACGCTGAGAACATCAGATCAACCAAAGCCCACAGACAAAAATGGCATCACCTTATTCCAGACAAGCCACCCAAAACTCAAACAACTTTTGTGAACACAATTCTTCTCTCTAACGTTTCCTATGATTAAGTTATTTTCTGCTTTAATTTCAAACAAGGAGACTCGTTAATGTGCGTTTGCACATGAAGTTCCGACCCGAGCTCATCTACAATTTTGACATAGTTGTCAACCAAATGAAGAGATAACAAAAATAGATGTTTGAGTTTAAAACAATCGTTACACAACCTATCTACTAGTTGAATTACATAATACCATGCCTCATTACAACGCCAACGAGATCTGACATTTAAGAGACTGCGAGACAAAAAACAAACAACAAAAATTGCAAAAACAAAAATTTCACGGCAAAATTGAATATGTAAATTTAAAAGCACCTAGTAACAACGTCAAAATGCAGTCAGATCAAACCTTAACTACACAAATTTACTTTTTTCCTAACTATACAGCAGATGGAAAGTTTTCCTAAGGAGACTAGGTATCAAGCCGACAAAGAGAACGAACAATGAGGCGAAATTCAAAAAATAATCAACTTTTTTGTTTTTAAACGAAGAAATTTCAAAATTGTGAAAAGTCATTACCTTTTAACTAAATAATCCTTGCTAAATGTCTAAAAATTATTACAAAACCAAAGAGACCTGTCTTTGGTTAGACTAAGCCATAGAAAAGAACTAAAGAAAAGCTCAAAAAATACTAACGGTTTGCGAAAACACAAATCATTGCTACCATTAAAATCATTAGCTATTATCTGAGTATTATGTATTTTTCATTCAATTGTTATTTCTACTAATATTCTATAGCTGTACTATTCTATAGCTCTACTAATATTCTATAGCTGAGGAAATTATACTGAGAGATTAAATAAGTTTACTTGGGCCACATTTGAAAACCATTGGGATCTCTTGTTACGCGATTGTTCTGAAAGAAGAGAAAAAGAAACACAACAATTGACTACACAAAAAACGTTTATAAAAACGCATACTGTCCTACAAACAGAACATCAATGCCAATTAATATTAGTAGATATACTATATTTTGAAATAAAATACATTGAATGGGACCTCTCATTGATGAAGTTACAATTTGACGAGAACAACAAAAACTGAAAATTTTTGAAAATATTTGAAATTGTCTACCATAAAGTTTAGGACTATTGGCCAGATAAAATCTGATTGCATCAGATAAAATCACTCATTCAGTCCTCAATTACGAGCTTATGAGACCTGTCAGCAATTTACGGCTGCCTAAAGAACAAAAACAGGCAAAAATAGCAAATTCAAGAAAAAAATTGAGCGAGAAAAGTGTCGCAGGCATTAAAAAAATGAACTTTTCACTTCAAACTTTTCTATTGTCAATTAATTTTGTACAGCAATGGGATTCCTCTTTTTTATTAATATAACTTCAAAAAATTAACAATTATGAATAAATACATTAGAACCACGAAATTTTTGAGAAAATTCGTAGTTCTACGCCATTAAATCAATAGCTTTCAACGAGCGCCAGTAAAGACGCTAAATTATGCCTCGATGGGACGAAAAGTTTGTTTGCCATTCAAGTTTTGTCAACAATCTTACAGACCTTTCAACAAGTTATTGACTATGAAAACGACAACAAAGACAGGCAAAAACCAAAAATTCAATAGAAAAGTGACAGAAGAAAGTGTCGAAGCAATTCAAATCATAAACTCTTCTCTGAAAACTTTATCTATGATTCGTTGAACGTCTTCCCTAAACCAATGGGAATTATCAGTAACAGGATAAAGTGATAAGATTTCAAAAGGATCCAAAAATACGAAAAAGTACCCGAAATTTAAAAAAATATGAAAACTCGTGGCATTGAAGATTTAAAACTAATAGGTAGAAGATAAAACCGCTAACCAGATTAAATTTGGCTGCAGTAGAAAATAAGGGGATTCTGTCAGTACTAAGACTGACTAATAGTTCACAAAAAACTTTAGGATTGGTTAATGTTCAAAAAATTTCGAAAATTATTCCTTAAATCTTAACAGCCATTAAACTCAAAACCTTTCAACGGAGGTCAATAATTACGCTCAGATATAACCTAATGGGAGGAACGTTTGTCATGCATAGATCATCAAAAAGGCATCCAAATAATTCTTTTGACCACGAAAACAACACCAAAAACAGTCAAAAACCAAAATTTAATAGAAAAGTGGGAGAAGAAAGTGTCGAAGCCAATTAAACCATTCGTTTTTCTCTGAAAATTTTATCTGTAATCCACTGAACGTCTTCACCAAGCTAATGGTATTAGAATAAAACTTGGATAATGTGTATAATATTTGGAGTAACCAATAATACAAAAATAACCAAAAATTAAAAAAAAGTAAAATCTTGTACCATTGAAGTCATATAAAATTATTTGGAATATGAAACAGCTAACCAGACTGATTTAAGTTTTTGTAGAAAGGTCCTGCCAATGCTGAGACTGACTGAAGTTCACGAAAAAAGTTAACTTTATTTAATGTTTAAAAAAAATTTTATAGAGTCTTAACAGCCTCAGCAGTCCCCTCAAAGCACTAGATATGTTCTCTTAATTCTCATTACAGAGCATATTGCTCTGTTAGTCAGTGAGTGCATGCAATAGGACTCCAAAAATTAGTAAAACTTCAAAAAGGAATTCTAAATTTCATTTAAATTTACGAAAACTCAGAGTCGAAGCCAAAAAATCATAAGCAATTCCTTGAAAACGATTTTTTTGTTCATTGGGCTTCTATTGACTGTAAAGAAGGATTGTTATTAACGGAACCTCGATATGAAAAGTGACTTGTCTCTAGGTGACATAAAAAAACAAAGAAATATCGAAAATTTTTATAAAAAAGCTCTCAATTAGAATTCGATTTTTTTTGATAGTGAACTTCCCTATGAGACCAGAACTAGTTTTTTTTTATCGCCGTTAGTATATTAGAACACAAAACGGGTTCATTTTTTGGTGTGAAATTTAATTTCGAAATACTATTTTTTAGAGAAAATTTCTTAATTTGAAGAAAAATTACACTAAAAGTGAACAAATATCACCTGTTCACACAAAACTTCAATCCTCGATAACTCCTCGAAAAAAACGAACATCAAAAAAATCTTTTTAATTTTTGAATTCTACGCTGGACCACCTGTTTGATGATACTACTCAGATTCCTCTTTCTCTACGATGAATATATCGATCTGCCAAAATGGACTGAACAAAAAAATCCATTTGAGTATATAGTTCCCCCCCACAAGTGGGGTCGGAACAACTAGATAGCTACCATTATTATTTTCTCGTGGTATTTCTAATGTTATGCCTCATTACGGAAACAACTGTTATTTAAACACATCATGAAATCACGTCGTAAAACTCAATTGCGAAATGTTATCTTAGAAGTATATGACTCAAATGGACAGCTGATAAACACAAGGAGGCTCGCTAATAAGCTTTGGCATGTAATCGCCCGATCACACATATCCACATTCGTTGCTTAATTGTCTATCAAATGAAGCATAAATAGACTTCCTTCAAAATATGAAGAAAGTAGCGAAATGACTATTTTATAAATTTTGACTTATTCGTTTAAAAGGACAGATGCACACAAAAATGGGCAAATTAAAATAAGAGAAATAAAACTTCTTTCTTTTACTAGAGTAAATATTAATGCAAACAAAATTTACATGAATAAAATCAATTTTTCTGCAATTTTGTCAATTAGAAAAAACTATCAAGTAACCATTAGCTTTATTAGACAAAAAAGAGATCCAGAAATAGACGTCCACTTTTTTTTTATCAAACTCAGTTCCAAACAATAATGACCATAATTATCAACCAACCCTTCTATTAAATTGCATGGCCTCTATTTATTTGCGATTAGATTTCTAATTCTCAGAACAGATTTATAGGTGAAATTAGGTTATAAAAGAATTCGATAAAGGTATCATTTCAAGAAAAAATCTAAACTAGTTTTTGATTGAACAAAACTGGTTTTTTTACAAAAAATTTGAGGAAGCAATTAGAACTTTTTGATATCAAATGAAGCTGTTAAAAACATCTATTAAACTCATTAAAGAATCGGGAAAAACTTGCGTTAACCATACTAACTGACAGCACAACAAAGAATCGAAGAGACACGTAATTTTTTTTGAAAAGAAGTAGGGTCGAAATGGTGAGGTGGTTTGGTGAGAATTGAACTCAGTAAATAACCAGATTACGGCATTATTAGGGAACCCAGAACACCCAATAATGAGAAAAAAGGACCAAAACAAAGAGAATAAGAAAACTTTGAAAGATTAAAAAAGTCCCTGATATATTCTGAGAACCAATCGTGGCAATAAACTTTAATTTTTTAGCATCAATTGAAGCCATTGAATAGCTTCTTTTACATTCTATAGGAGAGCCGGAAGTATAGTCAACCATTGGCCATGAAACCGGTGAATAAAAATTTTACAAAAACAATCTAAAAAATTATTACGAATATTTGATAGAAATAAACAGTGTCTAAGCGATTTAAACGACACAGCTATATGTTAGTAGAACACATATTTGACGATTTGAATCTATTTTTTAGGATAATCAATAGTAGAAAGAATGGCAAAATTGTAAGTCAAGCTGCGCCATTTAAAACACTTTGTTACCAAAAAAGCACGAGTCTGTTGAAACATCCTTATCACATTCCACATCAAAAATTTGAAAAATTGTGAAACCAAAAATTCTCTGTTTAGTCTGCTTGTTTAGTCTGTTTAGTCAACAAACCAAAAATTTTCTGTTTACAACTGCAGTTAGAATATAATGGCCACTCTGAATTTAAATTTAACTCGCATAAACAAAAAAAAGAAAAATGAAGGAATCCCAAATAATGGGCAGAGCAGCAGCACAAAATGAGTTCTTTGAGTTGTATAAAAAAGCAAAACCTGAGATAATTTTCGAAGAGTTGAAAGAAAACCAAATAACTCTTTAGCTGGATCAGCAGACTAATAGAGCACTACAAGTGAAACAGACAAAAAGAGATCACAATTTTTGAGGAAAATAAAAGAGATATCATCAAAAATCCATTTAAAAAGAGAAAAAGAATTTTTATCAAAATTTTTTTATGACTAAAATGTTCGATAAACATAAGAAGCGAATGGAGGCTGGGAAAATGCAAATTTTTCAAAAATATTTGAAAAAGGTGTTAAAAAATATTTATACCTTTTGATTGATTTTCTGATTGTCAATGACTTCATTTAAAAAATAGAAATTCAGAACCTGCCCATGAATACAGAATAAAAATTAATTGACGAATTAGGCTCAAAAAATTTGAAAATGACTAAGTGATAGGGAAAACTTGAGAAAAGACTGACAACAGCGCAATTGTACCAAGAATCTTGATAATCGTGGCTTTATAACCACATTCTGCCTAGATAAAACGTACTGAACAATTATCTTGCAACATGAAACCTGGTTGGTCACAAGCGACCCAGAGAGGCACAAGCAACAATAGAAGTTCCAAACTTTAGAAACATTTGCAAAAATTACTAAAAAAGTTGTCGAGACTTCCTCAAAATCAAATAGATGTTGTTAAAACTGACCAAGTATCGCAAACAGAAGCTTTTTTTAAAATATCATGATCCCAACAATTCAAAAAGCTCCAACTGAAAAATTTCGCAAAAATCCTTACTTTTTTATATTTAACTTGACATTACCCAAAAAATATCAAAAGCAGACATTAAAAATTTCAACGATGCGCAATGATTTTCTTAGATTTCGCCAAGAAAAATTTAACTCTCATTTAACAAAAAAACTGCAGATTTTTGATTTCGAAAAGCTCAAGGAGAGACATGTTTTAATTCAGATGCATTACTCACAGGATACAAAGTTAGTTCCAGACCATTTACACCAACCTTATGATGACAGGGATTCATTAATGCACTTACAACTTGACTGTTTCCCAGAATGTCTAATTTCATATATGAAATAATCGAGAAAAAAGCTGAACTTACATGTAAATTTGAGTAAAGCGTAATTAGAAAGCAGTATTAGGCTCACCGTCCGAGATTTTGATAGGGCTAAAAAGTTGGGCGTTAAAAAGTAATTCCATTCTTAGTTTTATAACTGTAGATATCGTGAGTCGATTAAACAGATACAAGCTGAGCTGAAATTGCAGGTAAACATCAAAGCAATATGTCAAGCGTGTGCCTTGAAGTTTTTAAACAAAATGAGGTTCAATTTCGGCACAAATATTTGGCGTAATAGTTTTTATTTGAGGATGATCAAAAACTCAAGCTGTGCCATTCACAAAGAAACGCGTTATTACACTCACTTTTCAATTTTTATAACAAATATTGGACTCATTAGGTTACATCACTATTTTTCAGACATCTTTGAGGTTTGCAGTTAAATAGGATGTTTTAAAAGATTTGATTATATTCGGCCACCAAAATAAAAAATAATGATTCCTTTTACTTGTGAGCTACTCAGCGTAGTTATTATGGATAGAAATGGTTGGTTTCAAATCTATTAGCATACAAGAAGAGCTTTTATTTTTGAAACAAAAATTTCAATTTTTTTCTTTTACCTGTATTGTGCTCAAAGATTTAAAGCTCTAGTAAAGAAAAGACTGATTTTTGCGAAACTCTTATTATTGAGAACTGTTTCCTTAGTCAAACTACATTGAATTTTCGTTTGAGATGCTCTTACATTTCTTATCTTTATTTATACCTTGCTGGCTTTTCAGAAGTAAACAAAATGTCTATGTAAGATTGTTTTAAATTTCTTCTGGGATGTTGAAACAAAAAGGACAAGAGAAAACATGTAGTCCCCCATTCTCTCAGGCCTTTTCTTTGTCGCTATCACTGTCTCGCTTCTAATGAAACTGTGCTAATATACCGGATAAGTTCTTCCAATAGTTTTCCAAATTGGTGGCATATATGAGCAATGTCTCTTTTTCTTATCCAGTCGAACTTTAAAGTTTTGCTTACCCATCGTAGCTAAAAAGTACAGACACACTTTTTAGCCCATGAAATTTAAGCAACACTAATTTTTTTTATCGGAGGTTGAAATATTTATTACCAATTGGGCGTTGCTGACAAAAACTGGAATGAAAACAATAAAAAGAAACAAGGTAAAGAATAAAAGTTAGAATAAATAAAGAGTAAAAAAGGTAGAGATTTTAAGATTTACACAAGTTTGCTCAAAAACGCAACAAAAAATTTTGTAACCTTATAAAAAAACAATTAACCAAAAGACAAAACCAAAAAATTAACATTTTTATTTTTCCACTTGTTCTGTTTTAAAGAATTAATTCTTTTGTTGTTATAACCAATACAGTTTTGTGCAAGCAAAACCAAAATAAAAATTATTAAAGCTCGAACTAAAACAAATTAAACATAATACTCTAAATTCTTATGAAAAGAAAAGTAAAAAAAATGTACTTCCTTTTAATCACTGTTTGTTATTTTTAGAAATACAAACTTTGATTTCGTTTTCTACTCTTTTATTTAGCCAAAAAATTCCAAATGAGAAAAGATACTCCGCTTGCACAAGAAAACAATGAAAAGAAAAGACAAGAATGAAATACAAATTTTAACATCTTCCTGGTTACCTGGATTCTTGAACAAACGATTTTGATATCAAAAAAGGGTTTGTGGGATGTAGACTATTTAACCGACGAGGCACACGAGAAAATTTATTAAATAAATTTTCTTTTGCTTTTTTGTGTGGGCAATTGAGCTAAACCTGAAACCCGCATCCAATAGTTCCATCAAAGCTTGATTTTGTTGACAATTTTTAGAATTGATTCAAAATGGATACTTGAGACAAGAGCAAGTAAATTTTGTGAGAAGGAGAAGGAAAAAGCTGCTTTTAATATCTATTTTCCGCCAATTAAACTTTATACTACAACTGACTTTCTGATTTAAGTTCTCCTTCGGCTCTGAGTTGACAAGTTACTTCAATCAGCAGACAGTTTGAGGCACTCACAACTTTTTGTTGTAAGATTTGAAGATGAAGATAAAACCTCCAAGCAGAAATACTGCTTAGAAAAGCAGAAATCACTATTTTCATGTCATAATCGGTGCAAGCTCGAAGAAATAACTTGTAACTCTGCCTCCCATCTTATGGGGAGCTTTATGAATATTAAAAGTGCTCAATTGTTTTTAAGGAAAACTCAAAAGTATAAATAAAGGAAAAAAACATTTACTTGATGAAAGAACAGAAAATGAGTTTTTTTAATTTACAGACGTAAATTTACAAGACTGCCTGTTCTATGCAGTTGATCTTATTTTAGTGGTAGGCCCACGTAACGGAAGCTCTATAAGAGTCTATTCGATATATGCATTTAAAACAGAAATTTGTTTAGTCAAATAGAATTTTTATTCGTCTTTGGTTTTGGAAAATAACAGCACTTGAGAACGCACTTGACTTTTTACCAGTGTTCTCAAATTTTGAAAATTTTCCGGCAATAACGCACAAACTGAATGTTGGCATATTAACCAAAATGTTATCCTTTTAACTGCTCCGTTATTATCGACTGAAGTTCGGTTGATTTTAAAAATAATTTCTCCTTTTATCCAAAATTGATTGAAAATGGAATGGTCAGACAATGGAACTTTTGTTTCATTGGTCTGTAGAACCTCAATTGCTTGGATAGAAAACTAATTGGATAGAAAACCTCAATTGCTTGGATAGAGATCGACATAGAGTGAAACTGGTTTTTTGCAAAAAAGACTATTTTTCAAAAAATTGAGTTGTACGTTTATGCCTTTTCTAGAGACTTGATCAGTAATTTGAATAAAAAAATGTTAAGACGGTAAAATTAGTTTATAGAGCTCTTAATTGATCAATATAATCATGTCCAGTTGCTTATTTGTTTGCCCATATTACTTGAAAACGGATCAGGGCGATTTGTTTTACAATTGATTGCGTGTGCTATCTCAGGCTAAGTTATAATTTTGAATTATTTTTTCTTTTGAACTTTAAATTTCAACAACTTCATCCGGCAAAACAATATTGAATTGACTGTTTTTTTATATTCCATTTGATTAAAAATCGTTGTCAAATTCGCTAAAGAATAGAAGATTGATTTTTAGCGTTTTATAGAACTGATATGCAAAGCAGCTTTTCGTCACAAAAGTTTTGCGGATCAATTCTGTTTCGGCCTCCCCACCTTAGTGAGCTCATATTTTCTACGCCCCCCAGGAGCAAATGCTATTTTCATGCATAGTAACCTGCTATATAACAACATATAATTTGTAACTGGGGGCGTAAAAAAACACTGGGGGGTAAAACAGAATAGATCCAGTTTTGCATACTCGATACGTAGTTTTTTTGTTTAACTCTTTCTGCTTGTAAACACCAGGGCAACATTTTTTATGATCTTTCTGGAAATGACAAATGTCTGACAAAGTGGTTACATTGATGTCGAGATCTTAATTTTTTTCTTGACACGTAAATCTACTTGGAATGACTATAACATCAAAGCAGGATAAGTGCTGACCTACTCTTCAAAAAACGTATATTGAATGAAAGAAGAACTGAGCCTAGAAATGAGAAACAATGGGCTCGGAAAACCGTTTTTAAAAGTCTGATAAGAAAATTCAAAAACAACAGTGAACATTAAAACTAAATTGCCATACGTGATCAAATAATCACAATCGAGAATCCACTATTTTGTTCAAAAATCATTTTTGTACAAAAGTTGAAAATTAGAGTGAAAAAATTTTGTGCCACTTAAGAGCTCGAGTTTTCGCTTCATCTCTCGCTTTGGCGTGACCAAAACCGCTATTCTAATTTTGTTTCGAAATTAATCAAAATATAAGAAAAGAATTTCAATAAAATTGAAAGAATTCCGGAAGCAACTTGAAGTTGAAAATTGCCTGCCCTCTATAATTTGATGAACCTTCTGTTGAATTAGTTTGTTAGGAGAAAACGAAACCGTTGTTAGTATATTCTTGGATTTAGCCAAAGCTTTTAACTCAATATCTCACAAAATTTTTCTCGAAAAAATTACTAAATATGGATTTAGTACGGAATCAATTGCAATGCTAGAATCGTTTTTGTCTAACAGAAAACAATGCGTAAAGAACGGCATAGATTATTCGAACTGGGTGACAATAAATCACGGAGTACCTCAAGGAACAGTTCTCGGACCTTTAATTTTTTTAATATATATCAACGACTTCCCTGAAAAAATGAAAAAAAGAGAGGACGTTTTACAGTTTGCAGATGACACATGCATTATTTGTCATTCCAAATCCGATGAAAATCTCTTATGCGAAATTAACAGTGTATTTGAAAGTACTGACAGTTATATGAGGCAAAATATGCTTTAAACAGAGATAAAACAGAAATTGTGGTTTTTTCAAAAAATGGTGAATCAAAAATTGAACAATTTCATTATAATGGAATTTTCATAGAGCCAAAAACAAGTTGTCGTTATTTAGGTATAATGATTGATAACAATCTAAATTTTGACATTCAGCTGAACAAAACATTAACAAAAATGGCAAATGCTATTAGGTCAATTTACTTAGTAAGACATTTTCTACCGCTAAAAGCAAGAATCGTTCTTTTTAAATCACTTGTTTTGTCCCATCTCAATTTCAGTGCAATTTTTTTTCAATCGTTGTCGGTTATGTCACTTCAAAGAGTTAATAAACAAATAAATTGGGGAATAAAGGTTTGCCACCTGCGCAAAAAGTTTGACAGTGCAAGAGATCTATTACTGAAAGACAAAATTTTACCAGCAGAGCTTTTCATAAAAAAAGTTTGTCTTCTTAAATTTTTTGACCTCCTCTCACAATATAAACAGAGTAGTCGAGAAACCAAAAACTCCTCTTTCGGGATTCTTGAAAAGTACGAATTGACCAAAAACTGCAGAACTGTCCAGTTTTTTCCAAAGAATAAGTGCCAATCCAAATGGAGTGACAGGTCACTGATCAGAAATTTTTCTAGGAAATGGAATAATTTGCCAATTGAAATCCGAAAAGAGAAAACTAAAAACAAATTTAAGGAAAAACTAAGCAGCGAAATGGTCAAACTGCATGAACGTGTTCCAATAGATAGACAAGTAAGAGGCTTTAGGAAATTTTTCTACTGAAGTATAAAGACCAAACTATTCATATATTTACGAGGCGATTTTGAAAATGTAAATATTTAACCAAACGTTCTTGTTGTGGTTATAACTTTAAATTTACATTTTTGAAGATTAAAAAAAAAATTATTCTAATCAATATGAAAAAAAAATTATCCTGAGAAAACCCTGAAAACAACAACCGATGACACATCTGATGAAATTTAAATTCAAGTTGCGATTCCAAGACAACAACAACACAACCAACTATTGGCAATTGGCCATAAAATATAGTGAATTTTCATTAACAAATGACTAGCAAATGATAGAAAATCCAACGATAACGGTTCACACAGAAACAAAACCGTGGAAAAGGAAAAAAAGGACAATGCGAAAAAAATGTTGAACCAGCAAAATGCGCACACAAAAGGTTATACAAAAGGCTGAGATGCTTCTTCCCAATTGGCATTCGATGAAAACTTTCTCTTTTTTAACTCGAAGTGTCAGTCACCCAATACCTGGAGAACATATTAAGATAATATGGGCAACGAAAACCTGACAAAATGTAGATTTTTTATCATATAGTTTAGTCATTTAATCCCATTCCCTTTCAGTAGCAACTTCTATATAAGAGGTCCCCCGCTAAAAATTGCGCCAGTAAACTTTGAGGGAGAAGCAAACAAAACAAAACAATTCAAAATTAAATTCAATCATATCGGAAGAAATCAAAAACAGCTTGTACCGCTATTTTCTAGCACAAAATCCCACAAAATCTCTTTCAAAAATATTGCAAAAGGACACAAAACAGCTAGAAAACGTTCAATGTGGCAAAAATGTAGAAATAATTGAAACTTGAGTCAAAAATGTATATTTTTGCTTCACATTGGTAAAATGCTCTCATAGGTACTATTACCAGTTTCGCCGAATGATTCAAGCACTTTTTGTCATACGGCAATGGATACTCTTCATATATCCATATCCGTATTTAGTTCAATTATTTGTTGTAAGTTCCATTTGAAGGGCGAATGCCATTTCAGGTCAGTTATTGTCAACTTCCTCCCATTTTTAGCAGTATTGTACATTCATCCTCTCTGTGCAGGAAATTAACTTGTTCATGATATAAACAAATCTTAGAGTTGCTTCCGTTAATCGTGATTAAAACTTGAACAAACTTTCTTTCTTAAAATTGTAACTTTCATATTTTCAATCTGCAATTTGCAACGCTAGAATTCAGTCTAATTCAATTCTTGCATAACGCCGCTCATTTAACCTCAGTACTGTGAAAGTAGCCATTCGCACCGCGATTGACTAGTCTAGAAATTTGATAATAAACTCAATCAAATAGATTGCCATTTGCGACGTGATCTCCCATCTCAGTAAATAAAGTGCCATTCGCAACTCAATTTGATATACTCACTGTGCGTGAGTATAACATGGCGCAGCCAGCAGCGGACTCCAAGAAGACACCACTCCACATAGAAGCATTTTGGGAGAAACTGACGGCAACACCCCCCTGACGTGGAACAAATGGACACAGCAATGGAAACTGGCTCTACTTGCTAAGGAAGGGATACAGTTAGACACCCTGTTAGACGATCCTCCAGCAACAGTGACTTACCCACCTGAACCCGTCTATGAAGAACCGGTAGAAAACCACACACAAGCGACGGAAAGAGATCGAAAAGTTCGAAATCAGCAATTGAAAGTAAATTGGTATAACCGTTGTAAAAAAGTTGAAGAAATTGGGATTCTGTGAGGAGACAAACCGTGGGGAATTTGTGAGCAGAAAATAATATCGTTGCTCTATTTGAGCATTGGAACAGAGGGACGACGAATTTTCAAGAGTAAATACCCCCATTTTCAGATAGAGAAACAACCCTCCATAGATTTGTGGCAGGCAATGGAGGACTCATTCACAAAGGTTCGTAATATAACTTACGATCGCTTCGTTTTCTACTCTTGTAAGCAGCAAAAAGGAGAGTCAGTGGAAAGTTTCTATGGTCGTCTCATAGAATTGGCGGAGAATTACAATCTGGGTAGTGAAGAAACTACATTGATCCGTGATGCATTCATATTGAATATGCTTGATCACGAGACACAGAAGGAATTGTTGAAAGAAACAGTAGAACCACCAAAAGCATTGGAGATCGCTATACAAATGGAGATGGGAGCGCAGAATCAACAGAAAGTAAACCAAAACTTGATGTCAGGTACTTCATCTGTAAATTTCATTAATAGTAACCAAGTCCGCAATCGCAACGCGAATGCACCTCGGGCTAAACGAGACTTTACACGCTACCCAACTGTTCCTCAAAATTACCAATATAGAAGTGTTTGTACGAAATGTGGTCTCCGCTGGAGTCACACCCATAAGCAGATTTGCCCCGCGAATGGCAAGAAATGCAATAATTGTGGTATTGTGGGTCATTTCGCCCGAAAATGCCGCAAACCGAAAAAGTCGCAGAATCCAATACATAAAACTCAAAACACGAATGTCAACCAAATTGACGAATCCCGGGAAAAGAGTGATGATGAAGAACCAGTCAATTATATAACAAGCTATCAACAATTGTACGAACAGGTGTATGATTCAAACTATGACAGTGATTCAGATGACTATGTGGCAGCGATCTCCTCTGATTCGGTGCACCAATTGGAACCACTAAACGTTGAAATACAACTGGGGGAAATAAAAACCTCTGCAATGATTGATTCTGGAAGTGCAGTCAGTATCATAACAAGAAGTTTAGCGAACAAAATCAACCGATCGACAAAATCAGCCAAATGGACAAATGCAACAGAAAAAAGGAACTTGAAGACTTTTTCAAACGAACCTATCAAAGTCCTTGGGCATTTGAAAATCACAGTAATCTACAATCAATGGAAAGACACATCAGCAATGTTGACTGTGGTAGACGATGGGCACAAAAACATAATTGGAAGGGACCTGTTCGCTACCTTGGGGCTTGCAGTTGTTCACTAGCAACCAGAAACTGGTAAATGTGTTTATAACATCAATAATTCTGTATGTAAAATTAAAGAGACAATCGCGACGCAATTTCCACATCTAGTATCAAGAATTGGCTTATCCAAAACACATGTAGCGAAATCAAAGTTTCCTCAAAAGTTTACAGCAAAGCATCAAAAAGGTTGACGTGTTCCGATTAATCTCCAACCTAGAGTGTCAGAAGAATTAGAAAGATTACAAACTGAAGGTCATATCGAAAAACTATCTAGTTGCTCTGACGAATATTTTATCTCTCCGATTGTAATCACAGTGAAAAAAGACCAATCGATAAAACTAGCATTAGATTTCAAAGTATTAAATAAAGAAATACACAAAAATAAATATCAAATGGCTAACATCGAAATGTTAATTGACACCATATCACAACACCTTACAGATACACAAAACGGTCAACAAGCATATTTCACCACAATAGATTTAAAGTATGCATATTGCCAACTAAAATTGCATCAAGACACAGCAAAACACTGTAATTTTAATATCATATGTGGCCAATCTACCGGTACATATAGATTCAAAACTGGTTTTTATGGTCTTACAGATATGCCGGCAGAATTCCAAAAAGCTATGGATTACACACTCATAGGCTTGCAAAACTCATATTGTTTTTTGGACGATATCATAATCGTTAGTACCGGCACTGAAGCAGACCATTTAGCATATTTTTTCAAATGTCTTAAAAAACTAGATGACGACAACTTAAGAATTAATCTTCAGAAATGTCACTTCGCGAAAACAGAAATAGAATGGCTAGGTTACAAATTCAAACAGACTGAAATATCACCTTTAGAAAGTAAAACTGCAGCAATCTTAACAATACCACCACCAACGACACTGGAAGACATCCACTCTACACACCCAGGAAGTTTCGTCATGCTCTCACTCGCTCAAAATATCTGGTGGCCTTACATCCATAGAGACATACTTGTAACCAGTGAGTGCAAAGCCTGCACGGAAATTGGTAAGAACCTTAAATCAGTGATTCCGCACCGCAAATGGACACCTCTACCTAAATGTAGTGAACCAAACGACGAAATACAAATAGATTTTGGTGGACCAATTTTAAATGAGAAAGGCATAGAACAATACTTTATTATAAGTATAGATAGATATTCCAAATACCTCACAGTAGAAATAGTAAATAATACATCAGGCCAAAACGTAATCAAATTCTTAAATAATTATATATATCATCACGGAGTACCTAGAACTGTTAAATTAGATCCAGCTAGATGTTTTACAGGAAAAAAGTTTGAAACATTCTGTACAGAAAATAATATTACACCTATATATGCACCAGCAAAAGATCATAGAGCAATTGGACATGTAGAACCTATTATTCAAACAATTAAACGATAATTATCTTGCATGAAATCACAATTAAATAAAAAATTTAATTTAGAAAATTCACTTAAAGCAATAATACAACGATTAAGAATATCAAAACAAAAAACAATAAAAACCACACCAATTGAGGCACACTTTGGTAGGAAATGCAACACACCTATATCAAACATCACAACTAAAACTAATAGTAAAAATCTCAATTATAATGCAATACTCAATTATTATTTAGATGAAGATACAATTCCGGGTCGATCTTACCTCTCAGAGGAGCAGTGGGCAGATACAGCCCTATGTTCGGACACGGAGATCGAACGTGTCATGTGCGCCGCGAGTGCTCTTGCAAGAGCTGAGCAAGAGAAACGAAAAGATGGAGAAGAACGTTTTCTCAATTCAGAAGGCGTTAGTCGACCAATTCCCTGCTCGGAACGCAGTGTGCAGGTAAAGTTGGCTCGCAAATTGCACGAAAATCAACGACAGAAGAAAAATCTGGGTGGGCTTTTTGAAGTACTAGCACCAGGAAGCACTGTGTGCAAAGTAAGCCCCACTACAAGCGTGATCAAAGAACCACACAAGCAAGAAGTGCGGGTCAGAAATTCGGATATTGCTAAATTCGGAACTCGGGCAGAAAGAGATACGGACCTTGCACAATACATCGAGAGAAGACCGAAAAAGATCAACGAGAAGACCATCGAGCACAAAATCTACAAACACAAGCGTGATCTTATTCGGAAAAACACAGGCGACAAAAAGATAAAACGCAATCGAAGACAATCGGATGATGTGAGTGTAGTTTCCTCGGGCAGGTCATGCATTTCTTCAGCTAGCAATAGAGCCAGATCGCTAAAAATGAGAATTCCAAAGAGAAATCCAAAACACGACGAGGCATTTCTCAGTCGACCCGATTTAACACAGATCCTTCGATATAGTCCAATCGCACCACAATTGACCTCGTCCAATACATCAGGACCATCTGCGACGCAATTGCCCTCATCAGTACAGCCAACACCGACACCCATTTTGCGAAAAACTACAAGGCGGCAGATAACGATTAGTGACACATCAGATTCAGTTACTTCTTCAGTTCGAAAAAGCAAGCGAACTTTAAAGAAGAAGACACCGAAATCGCAAACCATTATTGAAAAGGTCATAAACACACAAGGCTATTCCGACAATGCACATCAAGTCATTGGAGACGCAAGAAATTCAACTGAATGGGTTGAAGATACCCAAAATCAGCCAAGGGAGATTACAGTTCTCCAAGCTGAAAACGCAGAGAATAGTGATAGTGAATGAACTTGAATAAAACAAAATCTTCATAAAACTTTTATATTTCATCTATTATTTAATATTTTATTACTTAGTAACCGGTGAATATTTATTAATTTTCTGATTTTAATTAGTAAGTTTATTTTCTCTCAAAGTGGCGGAAATGTCATACGGCAATGGATACTCTTCATATATCCATATCCGTATTTAGTTCAATTATTTGTTGTAAGTTCCATTTGAAGGGCAAATGCCATTTCAGGTCAGTTATTGTCAACTTCCTCCCATTTTTAGCAGTATTGTACATTCATCCTGTCTGTGCAGGAAATTAACTTGTTCATGATATAAACAAATCTTAGAGTTGCTTCCGTTAATCGTGATTAAAACTTGAACAAACTTTTTTTCTTAAAATTGTAACTTTCATATTTTCAATCTCCAATTTGCAACGCTAGAATTCAGTCTAATTCAATTCTTGCATAACGCCGCTCATTTAACCTCAGTACTGTGAAAGTAGCCATACGCACCGCGATCGACTAGTCTAGAAATTTGATAATAAAATCAATCAAATAGATTGCCATTTGCGACGCGATCTCCCATCTCAGTAAATAAAGTGCCATTCGCAACTCAATTGGATATACCCACTGTGCATGAGTATAACATGGCGCAGCCAGCAGCGGTCTCCAAGAAGACACCACTCCACATAGAAGCATTTTGGGAGAAACTGACGGCAACACCCCCCTGACGTGGAACAAATGGACACAGCAATGGAAACTGGCTCTACTTGCTAAGGAAGGGATACAGTTAGACACCCTGTTAGACGATCCTCCAGCAACAGTGACTTACCCACCTGAACCCGTCTATGAAGAACCGGTAGAAAACCACACACAAGCGACGGAAAGAGATCGAAAATTTCGACATCAGCAATTGAAAGTAAATTGGTATAACCGTTGTAAATAAGTTGAAGAAATTGGGATTCTGTGAGGAGACAAACCGTGGGGAATTTGTGAGCAGAAAACAATATCGTTGCTCTATTTGAGCATTGGAACAGAGGGACGATGAATTTTCAAGAGTAAATACCCCCATTTTCAGATAGAGAAACAACCCTCCATAGATTTGTGGCAGGCAATGGAGGACTCATTCACAAAGGTTCGTAATATAACTTACGATCGCTTCGTTTTCTACTCTTGTAAGCAGCAAAAAGGAGAGTCAGTGGAAAGTTTCTATGGTCGTCTCATAGAATTGGCGGAGAATTACAATCTGGGTAGTGAAGAAACTACATTGATCCGTGATGCATTCATATTGAATATGCTTGATCACGAGACACAGAAGGAATTGTTGAAAGAAACAGTAGAACCACCAAAAGCATTGGAGATCGCTATACAAATGGAGATGGGAGCGCAGAATCAACAGAAAGTAAACCAAAACTTGATGTCAGGTACTTCATCTGTAAATTTCATTAATAGTAACCAAGTCCGCAATCGCAACGCGAATGCACCTCGGGCTAAACGAGACTTTACACGCTACCCAACTGTTCCTCAAAATTACCAATATACAAGTGTTTGTACGAAATGTGGTCTCCGCTGGAGTCACACCCATAAGCAGATTTGCCCCGCGAATGGCAAGAAATGCAATAATTGTGGTATTGTGGGTCATTTCGCCCGAAAATGCCGCAAACCGAAAAAGTCGCAGAATCCAATACATAAAACTCAAAACACGAATGTCAACCAAATTGACGAATCCCGGGAAAAGAGTGATGATGAAGAACCAGTCAATTATATAACAAGCTATCAACAATTGTACGAACAGGTGTATGATTCAAACTATGACAGTGATTCAGATGACTATGTGGCAGCGATCTCCTCTGATTCGGTGCACCAATTGGAACCACTAAACGTTGAAATACAACTGGGGGAAATAAAAACCTCTGCAATGATTGATTCTGGAAGTGCAGTCAGTATCATAACAAGAAGTTTAGCGAACAAAATCAACCGATCGACAAAATCAGCCAAATGGACAAATGCAACAGAAAAAAGGAACTTGAAGACTTTTTCAAACGAACCTATCAAAGTCCTTGGGCATTTGAAAATCACAGTAATCTACAATCAATGGAAAGACACATCAGCAATGTTGACTGTGGTAGACGATGGGCACAAAAACATAATTGGAAGGGACCTGTTCGCTACCTTGGGGCTTGCAGTTGTTCACTAGCAACCAGAAACTGGTAAATGTGTTTATAACATCAATAATTCTGTATGTAAAATTAAAGAGACAATCGCGACGCAATTTCCACATCTAGTATCAAGAATTGGCTTATCCAAAACACATGTAGCGAAATCAAAGTTTCCTCAAAAGTTTACAGCAAAGCATCAAAAAGGTTGACGTGTTCCGATTAATCTCCAACCTAGAGTGTCAGAAGAATTAGAAAGATTACAAACTGAAGGTCATATCGAAAAACTATCTAGTTGCTCTGACGAATATTTTATCTCTCCGATTGTAATCACAGTGAAAAAAGACCAATCGATAAAACTAGCATTAGATTTCAAAGTATTAAATAAAGAAATACACAAAAATAAATATCAAATGGCTAACATCGAAATGTTAATTGACACCATATCACAACACCTTACAGATACACAAAACGGTCAACAAGCATATTTCACCACATTAGATTTAAAGTATGCATATTGCCAACTAAAATTGCATCAAGACACAGCAAAACACTGTAATTTTAATATCATATGTGGAGAATCTACCGGTACATATAGATTCAAAACTGGTTTTTATGGTCTTACAGATATGCCGGCAGAATTCCAAAAAGCTATGGATTACACACTCATAGGCTTGCAAAACACATATTGTTTTTTGGACGATATCATAATCGTTAGTACCGGCACTGAAGCAGACCATTTAGCATATTTTTTCAACTGTCATAAAAAACTAGATGACGACAACTTAAGAATTAATCTTCAGAAATGTCTACAGAAATGTCTTCGAAAACAGAAATAGAATGGCTAGGTTACAAATTCAAACAGACTGAAATATCACCTTTAGAAAGTAAAACTTCAGCAATCTTAACAATACCACCACCAACGACACTGGAAGACATCCACTCTACACACCCAGGAAATTTCGTCATGCTCTCACTCGCTCAAAATATCTGGTGGCCTTACATCCATAGAGACATACTTGTAAAAACCAGTGAGTGCAAAGCCTGCACGGAAATTGGTAAGAACCTTAAATCAGTGATTCCGCACCGCAAATGGACACCTCTACCTAAATGTAGTGAACCAAACGACGAAATACAAATAGATTTTGGTGGACCAATTTTAAATGAGAAAGGCATAGAACAATACTTTATTATAAGTATAGATAGATATTCCAAATACCCCACAGTAGAAATAGTAAATAATACATCAGGCCAAAACGTAATCAAATTCTTAAATAATTATATATATCATCACGGAGTACCTAGAACTATTAGATTAGATCCAGCTAGATGTTTTACAGGAAAAAAGTTTGAAACATTCTGTACAGAAAATAATATTACACCTATATATGCACCAGCAAATGATCATAGAGCAATTGGACATGTAGAACCTATTATTCAAACAATTAAACGACAATTATCTTGCATGAAATCACAATTAAATAAAAAATTTAATTTAGAAAATTCACTTAAAGCAAAAATACAACGATTAAGAATATCAAAACAAAAAACAATAAATACCACACCATTTGAGGCACACTTTGGTAGGAAATGCAACACACCTATATCAAACATCACAACTAAAACTAATAGTAAAAATCTCAATTATAATGCAATACTTAATTATTATTTAGATGAAGATACAATTCCGGGTCGCTCTTACCTCTCAGAGGAGCAGTGGGCAGATACAGCCCTATGTTCGGACACGGAGATCAAACGTGTCATGTGCGCCGCGAGTGCTCTTGCAAGAGCTGAGCAAGAGAAACGAAAAGATGAAGAAGAACGTTTTCTCAATTCAGAAGGCGTTAGTCGACCAATTCCCTGCTCGGAACGCAGTGTGCAGGTAAAGTTGGCCCGCAAATTGCACGAAAATCAACGACAGAAGAAAAATCTGGATGGGCTTTATGAAGTAATAGCACCAGGAAGCACTGTGTGCAAAGTAAGCCCCACGACAAGCGTGATCAAAGAACCACACAAGCAAGAAGTGCGGGTCAGAAATTCGGATATTGCTAAATTCGGAACTCGGGCAGAAAGAGATACGGACCTTGCACAATACATCGAGAGAAGACCGAAAAAGATCAACGAGAAGACCATCGAGCACAAATTCTACAAACACAAGCGTGATCTTATTCGGAAAAACACAGGCGACAAAAAGATAAAACGCAATCGAAGACAATCGGATGATGTGAGTGTAGTTTCCTCGGGCATGTCATGCATTTCTTCAGCTAGCAATAGAGCCAGATCGTTAAAAATGAGAATTCCAAAGAGAAATCCAAAACACGACGAGGCATTTCTCAGTCGACCCGATTTAACACAGATCCTTCGATATAGTCCAATCGCACCACAATTGACCACGTCCAATACAGCAGGACCATCTGCGACGCAATTGCCCTCATCAGTACAGCCAACACCGACACCCATTTTGCGAAAAACTACAAGGCGGCAGATAACGATTAGTGACACATCAGATTCAGTTACTTCTTCAGTTCTAAAAAGCAAGCGAACTTTAAAGAAGAAGACACCGAAATCGCAAACCATTATTGAAAAGGTCAGAAACACACAAGGCTATTCCGACAATGCACATCAGGACATTGGAGACGCAAGAAATTCAACTGAATGGGTTGAAGATACCCAAAATCAGCCAAGGGAGATTACAGTTCTCCAAGCTGAAAACGCAGAGAATAGTGATAGTGAATGAACTTTAATAAAACAAAATCTTCATAAAACTTTTATATTTTATCTATTATTTAATTTTTTATTACTTAGTAACCGGTGAATATTTATTAATTTTCTGATTTTAATTAGTAAGTTTATTTTCTCTCAAAGTGGGGGAAATGTCATACGGCAATGGATACTCTTCATATATCCATATCCGTATTTAGTTCAATTATTTGTTGTAAGTTCCATTTGAAGGGCAAATGCCATTTCAGGTCAGTTATTGTCAACTTCCTCCCATTTTTAGCAGTATTGTACATTCATCCTGTCTGTGCAGGAAATTAACTTGTTCATGATATAAACAAATCTTAGAGTTGCTTTCGTTAATCGTGATTAAAACTTGAACAAACTTTCTTTCTTAAAATTGTAACTTTCATATTTTCAATCTCCAATTTGCAACGCTAGAATTCAGTCTAATTCAATTCTTGCAAAACGCCGCTCATTTAACCTCAGTACTATGAAAGTAGCCATTCGCACAGCGATTGACTAGTCTAGAAATTTGATAATAAACTCAATCAAATAGATTGCCATTTGCGACGCGATCTCCCATCTCAGTAAATAAAGTGCCATTCGCAACTCAATTGGATATACTCACTGTGCATGAGTATAACAACCTTTAAAAGAAAAAATGAATTTGAAAAGAAAAACAGGTTAGAAAAGGCAGCATGATACCAATTTTTTTGGTCTTCAAGTGAGTTTTTCCATACCCAATTTGCAGCTTGATAAGAAACCTTTTCCTTCTGCTCTGCGATAAAAAGACGTTCTATCATTACTCCTCTTCGAATCATAAAAAGACAGAGCGCCGGTAAAATTCAAATTCTTTGAATTGTATTAACATTGAAAAAATTAGTTGACTCAAAACAAGTTGGATGCGCAAGGCTCAAACAAAATTTGAAACAACCTGTTTTCAAGAAACCCTTAAAACGTACATCAAACGAATTTAATAAAATTAGTATAATTTCTCACTGAGCTCACAAATTGACAATTTTTTTACAGAAAATCATCAAAAAATAATGACCAGGAAATTTCCGAGCGACGTTGAATGCAACACAAGCAACCAACATAATTCTAAAAATTGTTCTCTCGGTCTGTTTGTTTAAAATTCAATATAAATTTCCCCTTTATGTATGTGGGTTTTCAAATAGTTGTTTTCTTGCCTTATTTTCCCTACTGGTTTTGGCGTAGCTTTGATGCAATGAAGAAGCCAAGATAACAATATGTAGCTGATGACCAGTAAGAGTAACCGAAGCCAGAAGATAAGTTTCGACAATCGTAACATAGCTCAAGCTCAAATTTTTGAGTAATTGCGAAATGAGAGTCTTGTTCTAACACTTAAATCTGCTAATGATACAATTTTTGATACAGTTTAGGTAAAATGACTGCTTTTTGAAGCCTTTAGCTTTCATCACAAAAAATGGTTTCCCACTGCATCGAAACTTGATTTACCTTGACAAGGCGCCTCTTGCAAAACTTGAGACACCAACCTTTCTTATCTATAGTTCTTGGTATAAGAACTTGCAAGTTGAATGGTTAACTTGTAAGTTTCAGTCGAAAATGAAAAGCACATTAAAATGAAATTATGTTTTAATTTGATATTAGGAAATTATTAGTTATATTAAAGTGGGACAAGTGGAAGCCTCAGAAGATTGTTTACAAGATTGTTAATATTGAATGTTTCTGTGCAGAAAAAGACGAAACCCCAGAAAAAATTGATTTCTCTATCAAAATTTGCATTCAGCTTTTTTTTTGCTGTGGCAGTCATCTTGCAAAAAGATTCATCAACTTTTAAAATCTCATCCCAAAAATCACCTTTTAGAATTTTGCAAAAATATAAAATTAATTGTCAAATTTCAATTTCTCCAAATCTCTGATGTCGAAGGTCGGGCTATGTCTCTCTTATTTAGCAGATTCATATGCTGAAGACAACGATAAATAGAAAAGATTTTTTGTAAATTATACAAGTGAGTACGCGAAGCTCTACTGCTTCGTGTAAAGGTTTAGAGTTCTGGTATAGTTTCTACTTGTTAATTGTTTGTTCATGACTAAATAAGTTTGTGTATTATGTGTTATTCATCTCTGTTGTTTGAATATGCGTGTAATTTAGCCTAGGTAAAAAAATTGTTGATAGTTTTTAGCTTTCAATGGTACGTAAATGATGAAAAGCGTTTAAACGTTCTGCATTATATATATATATATATATATATATATATATATATATATATATAACAAATGCTGAATTATTTAAAAGGAGGAAATTAAGAAATTAAATCTAAATGTCTCTTTACGGCTAAAATTCAGTTTCCAGATTAAGTATCATCCTCTTAGAGCCAACCGTCGTTTCGGTAAAAAAATTATTTGGTTTACTTTGGACAATTTATAGGTTTGATTGGTTTTTGTTGCTTTCTTCGGTAATTTAAGATAGAATTTTTGATTATTTCTTTTTTTGTTATCGTTGCTTTTTTGTTGGACTTGTCGGGAACAGAAGATTAGGTAACCGACGAAAACCGGCGCTTCTTATGATGAAAAGCATTTAAAGGTTCTGCTTTATATATATATATATATATATATATATATATATTTATATATATAAATATATATATATATATATATATATATATATATAATGCAGAACGTTTAAGCGCTATATATACATATTTTAATATATAAATATATATATATATATATATATATATATGTATATATATATATATATATATATATATATATATAAATAAATAAATGTATATATATATATATATATATATATATATATATTTATATATATACATATATATACACATTATATATATATATATTTATATATATATATATTATATATATATATATATATATATATAAAAGCTGAATTATTTAATACGAGGAAATTAAGAATTTAAATCTAAACTTCTCTTTACGGCTAAAATCAGTTTCCAGACTAAGTATCATCCTTTTAGAGCCAACCGTCATTTCGATAAAAAAATTAATTGGTCTGCTTTGGATAATTTATAGGTTTGGTTGGTTTTTGTTGCTTTCTTCGGTAATTTAAGAATTTTTGATTATTGCTTATTTGTTAATATTATTGCTTTTTTGTTGGACTTGTCAGGAACTGAATATTTGGTCTGTTGTCGACAACCGACGAAAACCGACGCTTCTTATGTTTTAAAAACGATGAACACCAGTCAAAACAACGGAGGAAAATGTAAGGGCTTTGATCTGTTTTGGCGAAGTAAAAGTGACAAAAACGGACAATTTTTTTTCTGTTTGAATCTAACGAAATTCTCAAAAATGGTGCTCTTGCTCTTTGATAGTTCATAATGCTTCAGCTGCCTTGAAATCAACTAATGCATGCAGAAAACTAATTCAAAGTTTTCCCCAGCTGACATTGCGAATTCACGACATCCATCGTTGCATAGTTTTCTCCTCCATCACTTTTTCAAAATTGGCGTACAACACTCCACCGCACCCAAAATCATTTTTTTACATCACAATAATAACTTAAAATGACAAAAGTTGCAATTATAATAGATAATATTTGCCGTTTTGGAACACAAAATCGATTATAATTGAAATTAATTATAGGAAATATCGTATGCCCAATCAGCTATAACTCAGCAAAGTCAACTTAAAGAATTTTTTTAAGTTTAAAATATTATTGCTTTGTCAAAGTTAGCAACTTCTCTCTCTCTCTCTCTCTCTCTCTCTCTCTCTCTCTCTCCAACGTTGTGTTTCCGATCCTATCTTTCTCTTTTTCCGCAACTCTGGTTAGAAAATTTGAGATCACCATTCCACAATCCAAGCTGAAAAATAAAACCCCTTTTCCTTGCAACTTTTTTTCCTTGCAAATAAAATTTCAACTTAATACTCATTTTAAAATTGAACTCAACTCAATACCGACTCAACCATCAAATGAATTCTCAACTCAACACTCAACTCACCGCTCAACTGCACACTCAACTCGACCCTCAATTCAACGCTCAATTCAAAATTCAATACTAAACAATGGCTTTTGTTTCCATCTGATCAGATAATTTGCTTAATAATTTGGATATAAAACAATTATACAGCTCAATGTCCAAATTTTCATAATTTTCGTTTTCTGTAATCCGATTGTTGTTGCTTTTGAGAAAAACCGTAGGCTCTAAAGCAAATGAGTGCCGTTTGTTAATTTTGTTTTATTTGCTTTCAATTAACTACAGTTATTTACCTTTTGGAATGATGTTGGGGAAAGATGGCGATTGGGATAAAAGATTGTTGACTTTTCCTCTGAACGTCTGGAGTGGCACAAACAAATTTCGATATTTCTTTTTAGACATAAATAACACAATATTTGTAATAGTTTACCTTTGTTGCGTTGGGTAAACAAAGAAAAACGGAGTTGCGCTGCGGCTAAATGTGTCACATAGCATGAAATCTTAGCTCAGTTCTCATTGGCTAAAATTCGATTTCTTTGTTGCTCGGTGTTACAGAAAAACTTATATTCTAAATTATTTCAGTATTACTCAGAAGTTTAGAGAGAAATGGCAAACAATCCAAGCTAGCGGATAAGTAATGAATTGTAGGTTTAAAAAATCATCAAAAAGTTAACATTATCTACCATAATTAAAAATTTTGTGTTGACTGTGATTGCGGGCCTTCAGAAATTGGAATTTTAAATCATTTAAATCCTACCAAATTTTTTATAGATCGATAACAATTTCAGCAGGCGCAATTGGGCCTTAACTAATGTTACATGTATGCTGATTCAAGTTTGCATAATTTTTATTAAAAAAATACAATAGGACTGGTTTGCACGAATTCAAAACAGCGATCCAATGAAGATTGAGCAAATTGCTAGAAATGTGAATTCTCTACTGTTTAGCTCTGATATAAAAAGTTCAATCAAGCGATACAACCTTCAACTAAAAATAGAAAATCGAACTTACCCCCGAAGTTGTTTGTGTCAGGTGGTCTCCTTTTTCTTGTACTATAGAACTTTCACTTAGAACTAGAATTTTTTATTACAAAATTATAGAAACCAAATTCAAACAGCCGATGTATTTTTCAGACGGCTATAAAAACCTGGTCTGTAAAGAAAATTATCCCAAATTTGATTTTCGGCTCCATTGTAGAATGGAAGCGACCTTGTATCTCGGCGAGAATGCTTAAAACTGCAGATGAGTGACAAAGTAATGAGAACGAAAAAAGTTATTTGGGTAGTACAATATCTGCTGACAACTACTGGGACCAATTTTTTTGTCTGTAACGTCTGATTGTCGCACTTTTTCAATATCTTCGTAGAATTCTTTTGGAATTTTCTATTTTTTTGAAAACCAATTATATCACAATATCAGTTTATCAGAAAAACATAATTCATGATGTTCTAGGAACTCACCTTTCATGTTTTTCGGGTTGTTGAAGTTAAAAGCGCCCACGTTGATTCTCAATAATACTTGCTATATCTAATCAAACAATTTTATAGATTTAAGGGCAATTGTTACTAAACAGCAATCTTAATGGTGTTAATGGAAAGGTTTTATCTCATTTTTTAACATTAAAAGAAGTACTGCAAATTATCAAAGGACGGGGCATTTTGAAAAACATTTCAACTCACTCATTCAGTCCATTATTTTAATGCCACCTGAAGCACTAGTACCCAAAAAATTTCAAAATTTTTCTCGGGCCTGAATTGTCCAGTAAGTAGTATTTCTTTACTGTGCCATTAATTTCCTT
>NC_134468.1:30171694-30246543 GCF_964194025.1 Convolutriloba macropyga | reverse complement strand
TGTAATGTTTCTAACAGTGTTAAGTCAACTACTACTAATATTGGGTTTGTGTAATCAGGACTTGACTTGACATCTGAAGTCTGTCTTACTTCAAGTTCAAAGAAAAACTTTTGAGCAATTTAAACGCAAGTTGTTTTTCAAAAACTTTTTATTAAAACTTGAAGGTTTGTACTAGTGAAATGTCTTTTTCAAAGCAATAAACGAAAATGTAAATATAAGTTTGAGGTGTAACTGCTCAACAAACTTTAAAAGTTGATTGAAATAAGGGCGGGTGATTATTGGTTCATACCAATGTTTTTGAGAGAGCGAGAAATTGATATTTGAAAACATTTTCCTATAAGAGAGGAAAAATTCTGTTCACACTTGGATTTTTTCAACTGGTTTTGGCCCCATCGTTGTATTCGTTGCTTTATTTGTAACTTGCATAGACAATGTGCAAAATTAAATTACAAATTGGTTTGTTTGGTTGTCATCAAGCAGTTTCTTGCTCAAAAAAATGATAAAAATTGTGAAAATTTTGATTATTTTTGTCGTTTTGCAGGTTTTTATTCTATTCTGTAAAAATATGGAAATTTATAAGCCTACTATAGCTTAACAACTATTGTTCTTTTTGATATGATAATCTTTATTGCATGAGAAGAGATTTTCTTATTGGTACCTGAGCTATAATAAGAAATAATCGAATTTTTCTAATTTTTCTACTTCAAATTCAATTTTTTGAGAGATAATTTTAATATGTGTACTCTCATTGTCAGAAAAATTAATTCAATTTTTCCATTTCGTGAATTCAATTTTTTAATTATGCCAAATTTTGCAATTTTTTGAATTTGATTGTTTTTTCTTTTAAAGTCCTAATAGATGGAAACTAAGGGTCATCTTGCAAGATTCTGTCAGAATCTCGCAAAAAGTGCTTAATAATCAAGATTTTGGCAGAAGAATGGTTAACTTGGAAGATCTTCAGGGAAAATGCCTTAATTTAATAATTTGGGATGCCTTTTCAATAATTTTCTTGAATTTTTCCTTTTTGGTTGATGCGAAGAGTATGTGTGCGTTCAGATAATGCGATCTTCGAACGTTTTTCTTCAAAAACATAGTAGCAATTATTCACTTTTTTAGTTGAAATATTACCTGCAGAAAAAGGTTATATTGTACGATTCTGTTAGAGTGAATGGTTATCTTGCAAGATTCTGGCAGATAAGCTGTTTTTTGTCAAAGATGACTCGGGAATACTTTCTGGAATCTTGGGGTCGTTTTCGGAATTTTCAAGCTGTGTTTTTTGCTTACAAATTTAAGCAGTCAAAATTTACTGTCGAGTGATCGCCTTTATTCAGAAAAAGAAGTTGTGGAATAACTCTCTTAATCCGGCCTTTGTCTGAAACACAATAGAAACATTAATTAGTTCCTTTGTGTAAAATGACAGCAATAGATTAGGAAAAATCTAAGCCTTGCTAAAAAATGTCTGAGGCAAAGAAAAATAATTTTTTGAAAACTGGTTTCAGTTTTCCCAATAATTTTCCTCCTAAAATTACGAACAAAAAATAGAACAGCGTGATAAGTTAGTTAGTTAACAACGAAACATAAAATTTACTGCATTGAATATTTATGAAGTATAGCAAATCATACTTTTGTGTCATTCTTATGAACTAAAATAATAAATATGCCATTTTTTTCTATACTTTATATTACTCATACGGAAAAGCTGACTCCTGGTGAGACATTTAAAGCATCTTTACTATAGTGAACCAATTTGACCATTAAGCAAGAAATAATTCAAGAATTATGAGAGCTCAATTCATTCTCTCAAATTTGAACATGTAAATTCACAGACAAGGCTGATTTTTCTGGCAACATTCTCAAAATTGATCATTATTGCTGGACTTTATTTATCAGCAGTGCACAATCATGCTGGTTTTTAAGAATCTTGTGAAAATCTATTACAGCTATTTGAAAAATACAAAAACATGCATTTATATGGAGGTGTTTCATTTTTTGAATAACTTTTTGTTTAATTAAAGTTACTTTCAAATTGTTCTTTGGATCGATGCAACCAGACCGTTTCAACTGCCTGGCAGAGTTTTGTTATCTCTCTTTGTTATTGTCAGTACTAAGCCGAATAATACAATGAGCATCTTTCGCTTTTGTAATTAACTGTGCAAATTATTCATCTACAATAACAAATACTTATAGTTTTTTTTCTATCAAATACCACAATGCATTTTATGAAAAAGTGAAGTATTCATTACCGTGCAGAATATGCTTTGAAAACAAACAAGCTCCGATGAACTTGTGGCGAGTGAGATAACAAAGAAATTAAAAAGTTGATCACGCATTTTCTTTTTCAGTAGCTTCATTAATTTCACTTGAGCTTATTAAAGATGATAATTCTTCTATTTTTAATTGCTTCTTTTCAAATATCCATCCGGGCTATCTCATTACATTACAGCGACCCAATTTGTCTATCAAGTGGGGGAACATTCCAACCAAGTTGTCCAGGCGGCAAAAATGTGAATATCCGGGAGGTTTTTGTCGGAAGGAGAACCAAAGGAATCTGTGGCTATGAAGAAAACGATGCTGAGACTTGTTCATACAAAGGTGTTTCAAATTCAGACGTGGAAGCCTTAAAGTTTGGAGTTTTCTCGAATTGTCATTCTAAATTGCCATGTAGTTATAATTTCAACACTATATCAGATACTCAATGCAATCATATTGGTTATGTTCAAGTTGAGTATTATTGTTGGACAGAAAGCGACCTTTTCGGCACCAATTTCCAAATCAAACGCGAATTCGGAGGTAACCAGTGCTTCCAACCCTCGGAAAATGCTGCCGAATGCGCGCGAGGCACGACGCTGAATCTGGATGACATGCATGCAACCCTGTTCTCAACTTCAGATTGCAGCGGAAGTCAGATCTGCAACATTAACTCCTCGTCACCTGATGTTTTTGTTCAGATGGTGGAAAATTGTAGAGGGAAGGAGTCGTGCACTTTCTTGGAGGCCTTCACTGGTGACAATAATAACATTTTGGGATGTAGCGGAACCTCAGTCGGTAATCTGTTCACAATTTTTCTACTTTGATCTCCCATTTTGGGTATTCATTTTGGTTTTAAAATAATAATGGGTTTTCTGGCAATTATCAAATGACGTCGTCAATGGACAGATCTTTACTTGTATTCTGGATAGCAAAATGAATGCGGAGCATCGGTATTGTGCCTTCTCACATTATGTTCTAACCCGCCAAAAAACTAAAGCCGAAAAGATGAATCTTCTCTATCCGTGATACTCATAAATTGATTAGTCACTTTTAACAAAAAATTCGATCATCGAAGGTCAAATTAATCGCCATTTTCTTTTTTCTTCGATCAAAAACAAGAAGTTCGAAATAAATTAACCTAAAATATTAATTTTTATTTTTTTTTTCATTCATCCTTGTTGATCAAGTTTTGCTATTCGATCACTTATAAAAAATAACCACGGGCACAATATCTGCGGTTTAAAAAGATTTAAATATGCAGTAAACTACGATTGGGACTCAAATTTTTAAAAATAAAAACCGAGATAGGTTAACAGATATTGTAATAATTTGCACAAAGCACAAGAAATTTGAAAACTGCTCTGTTTCAAATTCTATCAATTTTTCTGACATGACCAAATATGCAACACATTTTTAAGGAAAATGGAGAACTCATTCATGTTAGGGTAGGAAAAATGAATCGAGCAGAAAGAGCATAAATTTAATGCAAAGGAGAAACTATTTAATACTCAAATTTTTGTTTAATTTTCAACCAGAAGCTAAAAACGTTTTCACTATTAAAAACTAATTGTTATATTAATAACAATAAAGCTTTAATCTCAAACAAGGCGGCTCGTTAATGTGCGTTCGCACATGATGTTCCGACCCGAGCTCATCTACATTTTTGACTTAATTGTCAACCAAACGAAGAGATAACAAAAATAGATGTTTGAATTTTAAAAAAAATGCTACAAAACCTAACTAAAAATTGAATTACATAATGCCATTTCTCATTACAGCGCTCACGAGATCTACCGATAAAAAGACTACAAGAAAATACAGCAAACAACAAAATATGCAAAAACAAAATTTTCACGGCAGAAACCAAAAATATAAGTTTAAAAGCACCTAGTAACAACGTCAAAATGCAATCAGATAAAACCTTAACTCCACAAATTTAGTTTTTGCTAACTATACAGCAGATGTATGTTTTTCATAATGAGATTAGGTAAAAAGTTGACAAAGAGAAAAAAATGAGGTTAAAGTCAAAGATCAATCAACATTTCTTAAACCAAATAATTTCAAAAGTCTAAAAAAATCTTTAGCTTTTTAACAAAATAATTCTTGATAAATTTACTAAAAAGTCAATATGAAACTAATGGGACCTGTCTTTGCTGAGACTAAACCATAGAAATAAACTAAATACGCAGAAAATCTCAAAAAAACGAACAATTTACACAAAGACGCAGAAAATCTCAAAAAATTACGAACAATAACATAAATTATTGAAGCCATTAAAATCGTTAGCTATTATCTGAATTTTATTTAATTTTATTTCAGTTTACATTTATACTCATTCAGCTAAAGTTATACCGAAAGAGAAAAGAAGCTCGTTAATTTGGGCCACATTTGAAAATCATTGGGATCTGTTATTACCTGAATAAGCTAAAACAAGAGAAAAAAAGAAACACAAATACACCACTCACAAAATTTTTTATGAAAACGCATAATGTCCACCAAACAAAACATCAGTTACGACTTAATATTAGTAGACAAGTTGTTTTTTGAAATTCAAGGAATTGGAGTGGACTTCTCAATGACGAGAATAAGTTGACGAAAAGAACAAAAAAACTGAAAAGTTTGAAAAATCTTTGAAGATGTATAATATCATAATTTTTAAGACTATTGGCTTTAAACTGACTGATTCGGGTAAATTACCCATTACAGGTTTATGGGCAACGTTACAGGCAACACTACAGGTTGATGAGACCGATCAGAGTTTCACGGCTACCTAAAAATAAAAAAAAAGCAAAAACAGCAAACTCACAAAAATTAAGCGAGAAAAGTTTCAAAGCCATTAGAGAATGAACTTTTCAGTAAAAACTCTTCTATTTTCAATTAATTTTTTAACAGCAAGGTGATTGTTTCTATTGTTACAAAATGACTTGAAAAACAACAAATATAAACAAAGATATTAACACCACGAAGTTTTTGAGAAAAGCCCTAGTATCAAAGACATTAAATTCAATTATTTTCAACGGAGTTAATTAAACAAAATAAATTCTGCCTCGATGAAATAGCAATCATAGGTTTCATTCATGTGACATCAATAACTCATCACAATAAGTCGTATGGCAAAGAAAAAATACATCAAAACCACGAAATTTTTGAGAAAACCCATAGTATCAAAGTCATAAAATTCTACAGCTTTCAACGGAAGGCATTTAATACGCTAAATTATGCCTAGATGATTTGACGACTCGGATGTTTGTCATTCAAAATTTATCAATAAGACATTACAACAAGTCATTGACTATGAAAACAACAACAAAAACAGGCAAAATCCAAAAGTTCGGTAGAAAATTGAGAGAAGAAAGTGTCGAAGCTATTTAAAACATAAGCTTTTTTCTCTGAAAATTTTTTCAACGATCCATTGATCGTCTTCACTAAGCCAATGGAGCTATCAATATTAGGATAATGTAATACGATTTCAAAAGGAACCAAAATTACTAAAAAAAAATCCAAAAATTATAAAAATTATGAAAACTCGTGCACCGAAGTCAAAAAAACCAATAGTTAGAAGACAAAACCGCTAACTAGATAAATTCTGTTGATGTAAAACAAGCGGTTCTGTCATTACCGAGGTTGACTTACAATCCACGAAAATAAGCTTTGAATATCCAAGATTGATTTATGTTCAAAAAAATTTCAAAAAAAGAATATTTTTAAAGTCTTAACAGCCATTAAACTCAAAAGCTTTCGTAGGAATTCAATGAATTCGCTCAGCTATGCCACGATGTGAATACAAGGATGTTTATCATGCCTAGGTAATCAATAGGACATCACAATATGTCTTATGACTATGAAAAAAAAACAACAAACACAGGCAAAAACCATAATTTCTTTAGAAAAATGGGAGAAGAAAGTGCTGAAGCCATTTAAACCATATTTTTCTCCCAGAAAATTTTATCTATGATTCTTTGGACGTCTTCGCTAAAAAGGAAGATGGAGTCATCAATTTAGGATGACGTGATAAAATTTCAAAATGAACCAATAAAACGAAATGTCCAAAAAATTTTTTAAAAAGTTTGAAATCTTGTGGAATTGAAGACGTATAACCAATAGTTATTTGATGAAGCCGCCAATGAGATTAACTTATGTTGCAGTTGTATGAAGGAGTTCAATCCTGTTTTTACTGAGACGAACTTACAGTTCACAAAAAAAAGTTTATGATTTAATAATTTTAAAAAAAATTCGAAAATTAATTAAATCTTAACAGCCATTAGCTGTCCACTCACAGCACTAGATAGGTTCACTTAATGCTCATTAGCAAATCTTTTGCACCTTTAGTCAACAAGTTTATACCATAGGAATATGAAACTTTAGTGAAACCTCAAAAAATAAATCAAAATTTCATTTGAAATACGAAATTTGAGATACGAATCCAAAAAAAAAAACATGAGCGATCCCTTTTAAACAAATTTTTTGTTCATTGGGCTTCATTTGATCGTAAAAAAGGTTTGTCGTTAACGGAACTTCGATATTAAAAGTGTCTAGTAGTCTCTAGGCGACTTGAAAAAACAAAAAAAATGCAAAATTTTCTAAAAAAAAGAGCTCCCACACCTAATTCGAATGTTTTTATATATTAAACTTCCCTCTAAGACTAGAACTAGTCTTTATTATCTCCGTTCGTCTATTAAAAACCTAAAATTGATTTAGTCTGTGAGGTGAAATCTAGTTTTGAATTAAAATTTTCTTAGAAAAAACGTTAATTCGAACGAAAATTACGGTAAAAGTGAACCAAATATCAAGTGTTCACATGAAATTTTAAACCTCGATAACTCCTCGAAAAAAAACGAAATTCTAAAAAATCTTTTTAATTTCGAATTCTACGCTGGACGAGCTTTTTAATGATACCATGCACATTTCTCTACGATGAATATATCGGTCGGCCAAAATTCACGGAACAAAAAAAAACCCAGTTGAGTATATAGTTCCTCCCCCCACAAGTGGGGTCGGAACAATAAACTCAAATGAGGCATTGAGATTGGCCATTAACAAGGCTACGCGGCAGGACTAACAACAAAATCAAATAACATCAACACATTAGTTACTATCAAAACTCAGGGTCTGATTTGAAAAATGAGATATGCAAAAATTATTAATGAAGTCAAAATTGCATCATATAAATCCTGAATCACACAAATTAATTTGAACTTCATTAGAGAAGATATTTGACCTTTCCTTAATGGGACTAGGCAACAAATAGAAAAAAAAGGACGAAAATGTCAATGCCAAAGATAAGTTAATATTATTACAAACAGTTTGTTTCTTCCAATGGCATCAAAACAATAGCTGTCAACTGAAATAGTTAAATATTTGCATTTAAATCTTCATAAGGAGCCGTTGAGATTTGTCAAAATTCCGAAAATATCTACAAAGAAAACGCATCTACAAAGAAAACGCCAAAATACAGGCAAAAAAAAATGGAGAACCATCATTTTTAAAAGAATGAGCTCTTCACTGAAATCAAAATATATAGAACTTAATTACACTTTAATGGAATTTGTCAGTGTTTGAGACAAAATTTTAAAAATGAAAATCGAAAGGTATTCATTTTTAAATATTTGTTAAATCAACCATTAGACCAAAATTAGCCTTGCTTTTACTACTCTTCTCCTAAAAACAATTAATTGTTTCAATTGTTAGCGAAGGAGACAATATATCAAAATTTCGAAAAAAAACAATATGAAACCATACTTTTTTGCGAATTCTTGAGTTTAATTAGCAAAAACCAGCGAAATTTAGGTTCCAGAACACCCTCATAGGATGCTGAAGTAAAAATAGCCCTCCTTGGAGTTTAAGGACATTGCGTCAGCACTTTTTGGTTTTGTAAATGTAGCAAGCTTTAACAAAGTGCGCCAAGGAAGACTTTTGTTGTTCTATTTGTTGAGAAAATGCAAATTTTTGAAAAATTTAGTTAGAAAAGAATACTTCAGGAACAATTCAGGAACATTTCTCTGTCTTTAAAATGAAAACCATTAACACTATAGTTTACACTTTTTACATATTTTTTAGCAAAAATGAAAACGGAAACTGCATAGAGCCTGAAATTGTGAACAATGACAACGGAAATCAGCACAAATGTTCACAAATTTAGGCCTCCACAACTCCATGGAAAAAACAAACTTCGAGAAAAATCTTTTTATATTTTTTACGCTTTACAGGCCTTCTAATGACAGGCCCACAATAAAATTCTCTGAAAATTTAGAGCTTGTAATTTCCCATAGAAGAATTTTTCTCGCATGCAAATTACATGTTTACTCAAATTCCCAATTGTGGATATTTCACAATGTTTACTATGTCCATTATGTAATAAATAAATCCTTCTGTGTAAATTCAATTTTCGAATGAAAATAGAAAGAATAGAACTTTTGGTCAACTTATACTTGCCACTGTGAAGCTTATAAATGCAGTTCTGTTTCAAATGGTTAATAAAATTCCCATAAAATCAAGTTTCTATTTCACCATAAATTTGAATTAACAACCATTTTTCATTTTAATGTGAATGTCTGTGATGTGAAACGGTCAGAAAAGTGAAAAAATAATTAATTTCAAACCTCGTGTTTCTTGGAGAAAGAACAAGTCGTTTCAGTTTTGGTTAAATAGTTTATCATTGATACCACTATATTATTCTGCATAGTGATATAGTATATAGGATCAAAATTAGTCATTTTTGGGTCAAAATTAAATTATTATCTCATGGCGTCTCATCGCTCGTTAGGTGTTACAAGCGTTTTCACTCAAAAGTTTGCAGGCAGTTCACGTGGTCTGAAAAGAAGTCGCTACTCTGCCATGTGTGAGGGTGACTTCGATTCAGAAGACGACCAGATCTCAATTACTGACCTGTGCATCGGAGTGGCTGATGGCAATGAGCCAGTGTACTCTGTGGGAAAAGAAACTGGATACAAGTGCTACAAACAGTATGTAGACTGTGCGTCACAAATTGTAGTAGGTAAGTAGCAACTATAAACATTGGTTTTTACATCAGAATTGTTTAACAGATTAGTCCTCTTTAAATATGACATTAATGATATATTGGTTTTCAGAACCTTAGGACAGGTTATTAATTCAACACAAACACATCACTCAGATCTGACAGGTCAGCAATAGGCTTTAAAAAACACACGTAGAAAATACCCTTTCATTTTTTTCTGTTCATTTCGATTATAATTTGTGGTTAGCTAGTTACCTACTTGAGCATGATAATGAGGAATTTTCTGATGCCGAAGTCAATGAGCTTCGGAGTACCACCGGTTCTGTTTTTAGATAGTCAGACAGATCGACAGCTTTTTCTCAATCTATCTCTATGACATGCAGATCTTTTCTTTTGAACGCAGATCTCTTACATTTAAGTCTAACATCTGAGTTTTTTCTCTCACAGTGCGAATTGAATCTTGCTTTTTAGTCCGCACAACTCTGCAACTCTGATCGTCTTTTTTAGATTCCAAGGGCTCTAAAACTCTTTTACACGCTCCTCTCTATGGATTTATGCATAATGAACAAGCGCTTTTAATTACAAAAAGCTTCACTCAATGATAATAGTGTGCTAACTTCTTGTACAAAAGTTGAATTAACTTAGAAATTGTGCCAATTATACGATCCTGTAAAACTTAACAAAAAAAGACTAACCCTTTTTAAGAATCAATTTATAGTCAAACTGAGAGCCATCTGCTCATTATAACATATGGTTCTAATACCATCTGCTCTTGCTGATGGTTTCAATTAGAATACGGTTGCCCTCTTTAAGCAAACTGGTTAACGCAAATAGTCAGTTAAAAACATTGGTAATATAATTGTTTCTGGTTTCTGACTGGTTAATCAAGTAAAGAGATTTAGATCAATATTCACATACTAAATGTCAAATTACGACACTGTTTGCGTATGTTAACATAACCAAGGATGCAACATGCTTAACAACAAATGCTTGAAAAAAATGGCATCTGATCATGAATGGACATCTAAAAGATCACATAATAAACGTATTAAGCAATTTTACTATAAATAGACAATATATGAAGAATTTCACTTTTGCACCATGTAAAAACTAATAAAAAACTTGATATGGGGCAAAAATGTTCGTTGGGTTCATGGATGGCTTAGACGTTTCCATTACCAATTGCTAAGGATTTTGGTTGCTCAGGGTTTCCCCTCCCAAAAGGAGGAAGTATAGATTTTCAATCCCAACCTGTTAACAAATTTAGTTTCGGTAATTTTTAAGTTTTCTCAAATTTTATTTTTTTTTCAGTTTCAAGAAACATTTATGGCCGTTTGATTGTTTCTGTTGCTGTTTAGACGTTGCGCCAACAATCAGTTTGGAGCTCGGGCAATCATAATCTGATTTATTTATTCGCTTTTTCAAGTTTTTAAACTTTTTTTCCTATAATTTTTGTACAGTATCTAGCGCTGATTTGCATTGGAATTAAGAGCTGCCAAATAAATTTTTTATTGGATTTTTAGGAAAGTTCATTTATAGTTACTTTGCTTTACAATCTTGCGTCAAGCTTTTTTCTTTTTCTCCTTCATCTTACCGTTTCTACTCGAGCAGTCTTGACTTTGCTTGTGTCTTTTGCTTGACATAACTCGGTGAGAATTTTGCTTTTCGGTCGTTATAGTCCTTTCAAGGTCTGGGGACATCCCCTTGATACTGTGCGCTGGCTCTATTCTCAAGCGGTTGAAAAGGCCCATACTCAAGCTTGGATTTATTTAAATTGCAGAAACAAGCAAATATCTTGCAATACTCTTGGAAAAATGAGATGATTATCTTAATGAATCATCAGTTGACGATTTTCAAAACGCTGAAGTTGAGTCGCCAGACTGAAACCGGTATGTCCAGACCATCTCAGAAGTGAAGTGTCCGAGTCCAGACCGTCCCAGACGGAATGATCTTATGTCCAGATTTTTGTGCGTTTACCAGAGTTTTGCGCGTGGCAATACCGATGCCTCTTGGGAGGACGGGTGCTCGGTTGGTAGGCATCGTTTTGACTTTCTTCTTTTGTTGCTTCTCAAAAAACCCTCGTCAAATATCTTTAATTCGTTTTCACGTGCCTTTTGCTTCCTAGATTTCCTGTGTAATTAATCAAAATTTTTATGTTTACACTGATTATTTCGCAATAAATTTGCTAAGCACCAATGTATTAAGAATTATCGATGTCGATAACAGTGCGTTCATGTCTAGATTTTCTAGCGTTCACCAGACTTTTATGCGTTCATGCCCAAACATGCAGTACTCCATCAACCAATATCACACAAGTTTTAGGGTATTTTTCTGGACAGACTTGGAATCAGTTTTACTCGGAATTAGGATAGAAAAAATTAACTATGCCAACTACTATCAATGTAAAAAATGTTTATTTTTTAATGATAGCAAATTTTATATTTCAATTTTTAGTATTTTATAATTCTGGTTCTTGCAGTAGACAGAACCGATTTATATAAGCCAAGGCTATCTTGCAATAACTATCCTGACTTGTTTAGATGGAGGAGTGGCTAAAACGTGCCCCACTGATGAACTTTTCGACTTCTCCACTCGTTCCTGCCAAAACAAGGACAGCTATTATTGCAGTGTGCTGCCCCCGATCAACTTAGTCGCCACCCCGGACACCTCTACCCAAATTGAAATCGGATGGAGCATTGATCCGAACACAACTTCCGACAGTTTTACTATCAGGGCCGACCCCGATGACACATCCCGAGTGAATCCGACTGATCTACTCATTACGTCATCCAGTAAACGTGACCACACTCTAACAGGGTTGACGCCCAATTCTCTATATCATATATCAGTCAGAGCCCACGAGGGTGAATTGGAAAGTACGTGGGCTGTCACTTCAGCTTATACGTATCCTTCATCGCCTCAAGTATCTGTGCAGACTACAACTACCAATACCATTGTGTTCTCGGCTCAATTCGACTCGAAGAAAACCGACTATGCTACATTCACTCAGATTGATCCAGTCAGCAACGAGACATCGAATATGACGTCATCGGGAGATCACGTGATACAGTCGAGGAAACCGGCAACAATTTACGAGTACAACATCGTCTATCGAGGTGCTGATTCGGGTTTAACGTCTCTTGAAGATCAGAATTTGACTGCGGTTACAGTTCCGGAACCAGTAACTAGCTTGTCAGTTAATAACCAAGGCACAATCGATTCTGTGGAAATTTCATGGTCGTACACAGGAAATGTTGACGAGTTTCAGTTAACTTTAAGATATAACCAAGGGAGCGTAAGATCAGAAACTGCATTGTCGTCTGCCCGAACGTTTGCTGTTGGCTCTCTTGTAAACGGAGGTTCAATCGAGGTTGATGTCAAAGTTGAGTATCAGGGCAAAATTAGCGCCGTTGCTACTAATAATGGCCAGACACACCCCGCAAAGGGATCTATTTCCATTAATACTCAAACTGCAAGCTCAATCGAAGTTCGCTGGGAGGTACCGGGTGTATCTTCATCTTATAACGTTGAACTATGCGCAGAAAATGGCGATTCACTACGATCTGAAACCGTAGTGAGTCCCGGAACGACCACGGAATTCGAAAACTTGGACGCTAGGACTAAGTACATCTTCAAATTGAGAGTAACAAGCGGAGTTTTTGAGTCGTTGCTGCCAAAAAGTCAGGTGTCTGGTTTCACAGCTCCGAAGGCAGTCATCTCACTGTACGTGGTGCCAGAGTCCAATGTATCCATGATTGCTGCATTCACTCTGGACGCACAGGGAGGGGCAGATTCTTACGAAATATGTAAGATAAGTCCCACATTTCAGATTAGCATTTTCTAAATATGAACAATTATTGCACTTCAAATCGTTCAAACGATGGCCGGATTCAAAATAGATAGAAAAGTCATTAGATAAAAAAAATGGGACAAAAATCGAAAATTTATCTCTATTCTCATTGGCTGAAATTAAGCGTTATTTGTATGCTGGCTCTAAATAATCACATCTGACCATGCCTAAAGCGGGCGAGCCATGGCCGCATGTCTTAGCGACCCGTGGGCCTTTATATAATAATTTTTGGTTCCTGCGTAATCGCAGCGGAACAGCATTAGGCTACGGCGGCCTGTTGTCAGCTGCCCTTGTTCTTATTATTTCCCACATTTCAGACTGTTCTTTTTATGAGCAGCATTGCTCTTTTTTGGTGACTGTGGCCACTTTTTTTGCGTCTGAAACTTTCACGTGGTACCATCATTGCAGCCAACATTCGTCAGGCTATGGTCACCCTGAAGCTATGGTTAAGTAAGAGCTCATCCTTACACAGACAGCTTCACGGAGGCAGGGGATTGAACTATCAATCATTGGAGTGTGAGTCACACACCTTACCTCTCGGCTATCACGCCACTCGGCTATATGAATTTATCGCAATGCTATGTATTATAAGTGAGAGCTTATTAAATCTGATCAGTCAATTCGCAACATTATGAATAGTTTCCTTCTCTATCGTCCCAATTTTCCCTTTCAATCTCTTGCTCTTTCAGTCTAATGTCCTAGCACGCATTCTAACAACAACTGTTCACTGTAATGAACTCCTAATCTTCCGCTCACCAATAATGATTGGCATAACTTTTGACAAAACTTTCTTGTACTGCGTTCTTTTGAATGAAAAATTTGATCGCAATTTTCAGAAAGGGAGGGTACGAAGTCCTCAGTTTAAAAACGATGAACTATTGTTTTTATTTTGCAGCTATGCTTCTAACTAAATCCACAATTCAGGCCTGCATTCATCTCGATATACGATCTTACAACTGCTGATAAAAGTGATACGAAAAGAATGCAATGTCGAACAACTGAAAAAAGCAATCGAAGAAAAAGAGCTGAGTAAAATTGATGAGATGAGAAAAACAAAAAACAATTTAAAGTTAGTTACACTAAACTAAGTAACTGCTCAATCAATCAAAGTAAGGTTGAGAAAACTATGCTACTGCTTGCTAGGTTTAGATCCTACTTTTTCAAAAGCCTGAGAAAAATGAAAGAAAAACAGGCTAAAATTTTTGCCACAAGTTTCCTTAAAAACTATGTTATTGGCTCTTTAGACATAAAAAACTATATTTTTGGCTGATTGAAGCCATCGATATTTGTAAGCTGTTTACTGCCATTTAACTCCAAGAATTGTGTTTTGGTTTTAGTTGAAACTTTTTTTAGACACATAGTAAGCCCTTTTCCCTGCATAAACCCAACAAACTCTTTTGTTTATCTTCCTCACAAAGGCGCCTCAAAACGATCCATAGGGGTCAATGGTGTCCTTTCGGAGCGCATGTGACCTTTGAAAATAAATAAATTATGTAAATGCCCTGTTGCATCATGCGTAAGTAGTGTGTGTTTCTCCGTTTGACTCCACGACGCAAGGACGCATTGGCCGTCCAACCTGGAGTGAGATTTCATCGCTCGCTCACTACTTCGTAGCTCACCGTTCGTGCTTCGCACTCACTCTCGCTCAGAATTCCCACAACAACTTGAACAACCTCACCGTCCTCACCCCATGAAGTCAATGCGAAGAAACACACACTACTTGCCTCGCCGGCGGGCCAGCTACGCATATTGTAAAAATTAGAATTATTATTGATTAAATATATTCATATGCTGATAAAAATAATTGAATAAATATGTTCACATAATGATAAAAAATAATTCGAATGCCTGTGTATCCGCACTTTGGCAAGCATATAATTTTGAGTTTTATATATTCACACTCTGTCGACATTTTGAATACAACTATACATGAATATATTATCTCTTTAGGTACCGAATCAGCAAATAAACTTCAATGAATAAATTTATTATTACCAAGGTATACTTTCAGTTTCATTTATATATTTTCGCTTTTCATCAAATGCATTTAATGATTTTTTCTCAACTTTCTGAAGATACATATCATGATTAATTGATCTTATTAAATAATTATCACAAGTCTTCTGGTATTCTTTTCCAAATAAACAATTATAATACTCTTCAAATTTAATATTTTTTGCTTGTGCTCTAGTAATTCCTTTTAATTTATTAGTTGATTTGTTATTACATTTGAATGCATATGCTTTACTTCTCAAAGCTATAAATTCATCTATCCAAATACTTTCAGGTGTTTCAATTTTAAATTTACCAAGTACTTTTTTATTTTTGTTACTGAATAATTCATTATTAGTATTCAAATTGCTAAAATCAAATAAATCTTCAAGATTGTTCAAATCGTTAATAATATTATCAGTCTTAATACTTAAAACCATACTATCACAATCAGTATAGTGATTTTGAATATTTTCTAAACCAAAATATGGTTGTAGTTTTTCATAATAAGTTTCATACATTAGCAATTTACTCAAATCTAGTACTGCAAATCCTAAATAAATAGGTTTATCCATCAGAACTTCTGTTTGTTTGAAAGTGAAAGAACTATACTCTTCATAAGTCTTATGAATGCCATTGAATGATAATTTAGATTGCCATTTCAAAATTTTTTCATTTTCATTATTCTTTAGAAATTCAACTCTGATTCTATTCCTAACATTTTCCATAGTTTTACCATAAAATTCATTATTCAATAATCTATAGAAGTCTTTTTCAAAATCATCATTAGTCTTATTTCGTTTTTGGGTATTATAATCAATATATTTTTCCAACCAGCAGGACTGCTTAAATGATATAACTTCGTGAACTTTCGTAATTTCCATACCATGTTTCACAAAAAATTTGAGCAATCGGTAGTGTACAAGATATTTTTGCTTATCAGTCCAATCACAAATTAGTTTCTTACATTTAACATAACTTTCAGGTTTATTGAGATCCATATAATCTGTAAAATTATCAGTAGATGAAAATTTATTCTCTGGACAAAATGGGAAGTTCTTTGTTTTGTCTTTAATTTCATCTGGGTATTTCAAATCAACTTCTACAAAATAATCAATTTCAGAATCATCAGGAGTTGAAGGTATAGTTTCAATATCAATAGAATCAAATTTTAGATCTTGATAAGGCAATGATTGAGACATTGCATATCCATATAAATTATTAGCATCAATATATAATATTTTCTTGTAATCATCAGATTTCACATATCTATCACCCATAACACTACTTATTCCACCTCTAATATTGTTTTCAAGCAATAATATCATATCTTTATCTTGTAAGGTATCTAATTTAATACTAGTATATTTCAACCCACATTGCCAAGTATAACCAGGTAAACTCACGCTGTATAGTGGATTTATACCAAATTCCTTTATGGATACTGTGGTGAGCGAGAAAACTGTTTTTCGATTCAATCATAAATTCCACTTGGAATGAGAATAATACTATACGTTACACACAATAAGGCAGAACTGCGCTTTTGCATTGTTATGCATTTGCACTATGTGAGGTGCTAGACAGATACCTGTCAGAATCATGTTAACACTTCGTAACACTTCATAACTATCAGTAAGGATGAACATAAAGTAATGTGGCTTCACTATGATCAAGTACTACACTTGATTATAATATATAAACTTATCGTATAGTTTAAGAGAGTTTATAGCTAATACTTGTAGGTGCTTGGTTACTAGTTTCTCGTCTCCATTCGGAGATAGGTACCTTGGTACCACACTCCCCCGGCCACTGTGAAGAATTTCACTTGTGTAATTCTTCCTCGTAGAAGTCGCTTGGTTTGATATGCTCTTTGCTGGCGATGGTGATGCAGTGTAATGGTCTTCGTTACGTTCGTTTACCAAGATACCTTCAGTTGTAGGCTTATTTTCTTCATTCTCTTGTTGGTTGTTCTTCGGTGCCGGTGCTGAGTCCTGTGCTTTTTCTATTTTGTCTTTCATTGATGCCTCAACTGGATTGGTGATGGCTTTTGAGCTGCTTTGTTTCTCCTTTTCCGATGTGCCTCCATGGGGAGTTGTTATGTTTAGGATTGGCGAGCTGCTGAACTTAGGGGATGCCTTCAGTTTTTGTATTTTTCCGACCGCTTTGTCCAACTTTGGAGTTGAAATTCTTGACTCGAATTGTGGGGGTATTTCGGGGCTGTCCGGTGATGTAATTATAAAGTCGTATTTGTTATCTGATGTAAACACCTTTATTGGGCTATTTTCAGTGGAGTCCGAGATGGTTATGCATTCAATTGTTGGGGATTTTAATAATTCTTGTTCGTTGACTTTCATAAAAGATCGATTTTGTTTCTCCATATGGAGTTTTGATTGATGTAATGCTGCTGCTCTTGATTTCGTTCGGAACGTATCGCTTGAGCTTGGTTTATTCTTTCGTTTTTCTTTCTGGGGCATCACGTGTCTTTTGTTTCTACGCGGTGTGAATTGATGTTTTTCATGCTGTTTTTGTGGTTGTTGTTTCCTTGCAGGCGTCTCTTGTGCCTTATTGGTTCTTCTCTTCTGCTGTTGTGTCCTTTGGTTCTTTTTCGCAATCGAGACTATTTGTTCGTGGCTGTAAAGATTTTCTCCGCTTGGAGCCGAAGTTGTTGCGGTGCTTGTTCCCTGTTTCAATTGTTCCTGTCTTTGCTTCATTTGTCTCTTTTCTTCTAAACAAAATTGTTTAATTTTTTCTTTGTTATTATTGTATTCTCTTAGTGATTTGCATGCTACCATGTGTATTAATCTTTTCGGTGGTGATGGTTGTCTTTGATGTGGTGTCAGTGGTTGTGTTACTATTGCTAAGTCACTCTTTCTAATAACTGTGTTTTTTCTATTGTTAGTGTCCAGTGTGATTGTGTGTGGTGAGTAATTTGTGATTGTGCCATTTTCAATTATGTTCCATTGTGGTTTTAGTGTTCCCCGTGGTTCAGGTGCTTTTCGTGCTATAGATTTTCGTGCTACTTGTTTTTTTTTACCGTATATTAGTGTTGTAGTTTTGTCTCCGAATGTGACTTCAAGTTTAGAAGGTATTATCTTACCCGGGGTGCGCGTGGGGCTAAGCAGCGGCGCATTCTCGGAGTCGTCGGTTTCTGATGCGATGTTTACCTCTGGTCTTGTTCCTTTCTTCGCATCTTCTCTATACTGTGTGTTCAGTTCTGGCTCCGAGTCCTGATCCATGTTCCAGATTGTCGCAGGAGACAGGACTGGTTGCTTGAGTAGTTTGCGATCTGAAGCGAAATGTTTTATCATTTTATATGATAAATTTTGTTTGTTTGGTTTTGTTACTATATTTGATAATGCAGTGTTTGGTTTCCTACCGAAGTGTGCTTCGAATGGGGTTATTTTTGTTATTCTGTTTGGAATTAGTCTGATATTTTGAATAATATTTGATACAATTGTTGTGATATCTTCTGATGACCATAATGGATCTATAGCCATTACACCTAATTTTCGTTTTATTGTTTGGATAAGGCGTTCGACCATGCCCGTTGCTCTATGATCTCCAGCTGGAGCTAGGATGAGTTTTATGTTATTGTTCTTGCAATGTACGTTAAAGTCTCTAGATTTAAATGCTTGTGCTTGGTCGCACCTTAATGACCGTGGTATACCGTGGAACTTACAGTATTCTTCTAAATATTCTATTGCTGTTGATGCGTCGCAGTTTTTAAAGACTTGGTCAGTTGGGAATCTAGAGTATCTATCCACTGATACTAAAATATAATAGTTGTCTGTGTGATTTCTAAAAGGGAAGGGGCCTGCGAAATCCATTTGGAGTTCTTCATTTGGTTTTTCCAAATGTGGGAGTTTTCCCTACTTTTGCTTAGGTATTATAGGTTTTAGATTTTTACCTTGTCTTGTACACTCTTCGCATGCTTGGGCTTTCGAGGTTAGGCTGTGATGTATGCAAGGGAACCAAATTAAATTTCCTAAACTTAGCATTCCTGCTTGACCCGGGTGCGTTTGGTGTATTGCGTCGATGAGAAATTGTTTTAGACTTCGTGGTATTACTAATTTGTTGTCGTATAGCATGCATCCTGATGTTGTTATGGAGAGGTCTTTTCGCAGTGAGTAAAAATACTTGTTGGATTTTCTTAGTGCCTCCCAATCTTTCTCCTTAATCATTTTCATGATGGGTGTTAATGTTCTGTCCTGTCGCGTTGCCTCCGCGAGGAATTCTTCTCCAAATACTTGTGAAAGATGTTTTCTATAGTTGGGTATTGTTTCACTATTGCTGAGGGGAAAGATTTTTGGGTGAAGTTCTGGTTGTTTTGGGTCCCGTCCTTTGCCTGTGTTGTCAATGTCCTCCGTTTGGGTACTAATTGTAATTAGGGGTGGTCTGGTTGTTAGGTTGTCCATCTTCTGTGTTGTTGTTTTTCTTTTGTTGGGTGCTCTGTTTCTTCTAATAATGGGTCTATTCGCCGTTTCAATATGTGGTCTATTTCTAGTGATTGCGTTAATAAATTGGTTTGTATAATGAAAATTTGTAGATGTATTTATAAAGTTTTTTAAAGGAATAGATAAGGAGCTAATTTGATTATGTTTTAATTTGACTGAGTTAATGTGTTCCGTTTGGAGAAATTGTGTATTTGAATAGCGTGTTAAATTTGGCGACTGTTTTCTAAGGCGAGAATGGCAAAAAGCGTGTTTTGTACGGTGCTTGTGTTGAGAACGATTAATGACGTCATCGTTGTTATGTGCATTGCTGGTATTGTTGCGTAATGTGTTCTTAATTAGTGTAAATTTAAAGTCGTTTATCTGATTTATTATGAAATGTGTATCTTCTACGGATGGTGGGATTGCTATTCCATTTAGATTTCGACTAAAATAAACTGCGAATCCCATTTGTTTACCTGGGATATGTTCTATATTAAAATTAAATGGTAGTAATCTGTCAACCCAGCGAGTAAGCCTACTTTGGTAGGTTTTGTTTCCTCTGTTTTCTTTTAGTGCTGTCAGTAATGCCTGGTGATCCGTTTGGAGTGTGAACTCCGATCCTTGTAGGTAATGTTTGAAATGTTCGAGAGACCAGACTACTGCTAGTAGTTCTAATTCGTTTGTACTATATCTTTGTTCTACTGTATTCAGGAATCGGCTAGCGAAAGCGATGGTGTGCCATATATTGTCTGTTTTCTGCTCTAGTGTTGCCCCTAGTCCTAATTTACTTGCATCGCATTTAACTCTTGTGTCTTTGTCAACATCAAAATGTTTGTTTTCTACGATTTTTGCTAATTGTGTTTTGATGTTTTCGAATGTTTTTGTATGTTTTTCTTCCCATTTTAATTTATTTGATGCTGTGACGTTTTCCTTTTTTAATAATGGGCGTAATGGTTCTGATATTTTGGCTAGGTGTGGAATAAATTTAATTAGGTGGTGAATGCTACCCATAAATGATCTCAGTTGTTTGAGAGTTTTCGGTATATCGAGTTTTTGTAGTGCTTCCGTTTTGGTTATTAATGGTGTTACTCCATGTGGAGTTATTTTGAATCCGAGCCATTCATATTCTTGTTTTGCAAACTCGCACTTTTGTAAGCTAATTGCTAGTCCTTCTTTGTTTAGTCGGTCTAGTATTATATCTAATGTTTCTTCGTGTTCTTTTAGCTTTCCTTTTGATGCGATTAGTATGTCATCTAGGAATGCGAAGTAGTTTTTGCAACCTTCTAGCGTCTTATCTATAGTTTTTTGGAATGTAGCCGGCATATCTGTTAATCCGTAGAAGCCGTTTATGAACCTGTATGTTCCTGTTGCTTTCCCTCCTAGGATGTTGAAGTTGCAGTGTTCAGCGATGCTATCGTCTAATGGTTTTTGACTGTAAGCGTATTTTAGGTCGATTTTACTAAACCACCATGGTCCTTCATTGTTTTTGTTTGATGCTATTTGCATTGCCAATGAGTCAGTTAGGTGATCAATACTTTGCATTTGGTATTTATTTTTGTGAATTGCTTTGTTTAGCTCTTTTGAGTCTAGTGCTATTTTTATTGACTTGTCCTTTTTTACTGTTATTACTACTGGACTTATGTGTAAATCATCTGGGCATTTCTCCAGACGGATAATCTGTTTGTCTTCTATTAGTTTTTGTAGTTCATTTTCCACTTTTTGGACTAGATGTAGTGGTACTCTTCTTCCCTTGTGTTGTGTTGGTGTTTTTCTTGTTTCATGATGGATTTTGCGATGTGATTTTTACTTCTACCGAGTCTTGTGCAAAGGTGTGGATATTTTTTGAATATCCATTTTGTTATGTTTTGTTCGATAATGTTTTCGTTGATGTTAAGAATTTTCTTACCTTCATTTTGTTGTTGTGTTAGAGTTAGTCCCAGTTTTGCAAGGATGTCCCTTCCCATCAGGTTTTGTGAGCCGTGTTTTACCACTAGTATGTTGCAGTTTTTTTGCTGTCCAGGATCCTGAATGTAGTTCCATGTGGATTTGTCCTATGATTGGTATGTCTTGGTTGTTAAAACATTTGAATTTCGTTTGTCCGCTGTATGGTTCCATGTTCATCTTGTTGTTGTTTTGTAAGATTTCATTAGCTGTTTTGATTTAAATGAAGCTCCGTGGGGATCCTGTATCTGCGAGCCAGTCTAATTTGTGTGTTTTGTTTATGGTTGTTTGAATGAGAATTTCTCCATGTGGAGTTCGGTTGTTTATGTCACAGTTTTTTGTTTCTTTAAAATCTCTTTCTATCAGATTAATTTTATTCCAATCCTCCATGAGTTCTGTTATATACATTGTTTGTTCTGGGTCAATTGTTTCTTCCTCTTCCTCTTCTTCTAGTGGTGGTGCAATAGTTTCTTCCTCTTCCTCGATGATGTTTTTGACATTTCTTGTTTGTTGAAATTGTCGTTGTTGGTACCGTCCTCTGTTTTTGGGTAGTGATGGTATCTGTGAACGACACATTTTTGCGAAGTGTCCTTGTTTTTTGCATATATTGCATTGTGAGATTCTTGCTGGACTGTTGTTGTTGTGGTTTGGTGTGAACGATCCTCCGCATCTCCAACATTGTGGATATTGTTTTGTGTTTTGTGGTGTTGGAAGAATTGCTGATTTTGTTTTGCGTGCTGATAAGTGTGCAACCGTGGTGTTCCATGTGGAGTTATTTCCTCTCAATATTTCTTTTTGGTTTTGTTGTCCTCGTTCTCTTGCTAGTGCATAGTTGAGTGCTTGTGCAGGTGTTCTCATCTCCGAAAGGAGTTCCATTTGTATGGCTGTATTATTCATTTTGCCGATGAAGAAGTCTTTCACTAGGTCCTGTTCTACAACCCCAAATGCTGCCTTTGCTCCCAGTTCTCGAAGTCTACTATAGAATGTTTCTAATGATTCATGTGGCTCTTGTCGTGCGTTGATGATTTGGAATCTGTCGTAGGTCGTGTTTCTGGGCTTTGTGAAAGTGATGGCTAATTCGTGTGCAAATTCATACGTGCTACATGTGTCTATGTTCGTGTGTGGATTATTTTGATGGTATTGTCGTGTCCCTTCTTGGCCTATTGATAGATATAATAATTTTTTGATCTTCGTGTCCGCCTCGTCCCATGGGTATCTATCCACATATGGTCCTCTAAATTCTATCGTCTTACATTCATTCTCCCAATCAATTTTTCTTCTCTGATTCCTTATATCTCTCTTTCTTAACTCTTCCTTTGTTTCGTTTGGTCGTTGTTCTTCTAGACTTGGCTTTGCCGGATAGAATAAGTCGGCTGGTGTTGGTTTTGTTCTCAACAATTTGTCCACTTTTAGATTTTCTTTTGCCATTACGGCTAGCTTAAATGTTGAGAACCATTGGGCCCATTCTTGATTCGGGTTTGCTCCTGTTTCCCAGAATAACGGGACTCCCATCGGAGATTTTAGTGTTGACTGCGCCATGTGGTGAGCGAGAAAACTGCTTTTCGATTCAATCGTAAATTCCACTTGGAATGAGAATAATACTATACGTTACTCACAATAAGGCAGAACTGCGCTTTTGCATTGTTATGCATTTGCACTATGTCAGGTGCTAGACAGATACCTGTCAGAATCATGTTAACACTTCTTAACACTTCATAACTATCAGTAAGGATGAACATAAAGTAATGTGGCTTCACTATGATCAAGTACTACACTTGATTATAATATATAAACTTATCGTATAGTTTAAGAGAGTTTATAGCTAATACTTGTAGGTGCATGGTTACTAGTTTCTCGTCTCCATTCGGAGATAGGTACCTTGGTACCACAGATACCTTAATAAACTTTTCAAAAACATCTGCTAACAAAATTACATCAGTTTTCAAATATAATTCAGTCAATTCTCTACCATTTTTGACTCCAAATACCTCAATTATTTTATTTGTACGTTCAATTTCTTCTTCTTTTGGATATCCATTTGTAAGCTTACTATAGTAACTCTCCCTTGGTAAATTATCAAATGAAATCTCATAATCTTCAAATGATTTGAAATATTCATATGGATATGCTAATTTTTTGTTGAGGAGATCTATATCTTCAGGAAATTCTTTTTTGAGTAATACTAAGTCATTTTCTTGTAGGGACTTTACTAATGAGTCATGTGATGATTGCAAAAATCTATAACTATCTATGAACCTTATACAACCAAAATTAAATGAAATGTATTCTGCATTTGTTTTTGGGATTACTTTTAATTTCTGTGATTTTTACTTACTCAATAAAGTTTTAAAAAACAGATGGCAATCATATTTACTAAAATTATGAAACATTACTGGAATAAAATTGCTTTGTTGTTTCTTAACATTGATGTTACAACTTTCATGAGCAGCACCTCGATATTTACCAGTCAAATGACAATGATCTCTAACTTTAGCTGATTCAAAAGGTAACTCAAAAAACCAGCATTTATCACTTTTTTCAAAATTATATTCATCTTCAGGAAGCATATTCAGTTCAACATTAGTATGTTTAAAATAGAAATTCATTTTGTTTTCTAATTTAATAATTTCATCTACAAACCAATCTACATTATTAGGACCAAAATTTGACACATAACCACTTTGTAATACTGAGGGTAAATCGCTTACAATATAGTAACCATTACAAACTGGATTCTGTTTATTTATATTAGTAGTGTGAAGTCCCACATTCGACTCTACAGGTGAGTTATTACACTCAAAATCTGCATATATTCTAAAATATAGTGGTATTTTTTGATAATGCTTTTTCCAATTTAATTGATTATCGAGTGGGAGTTTAATTGCAGTGAAATCCTGTTGATCACATCTATCTTTATGTTTTTTCAGCACATGTTCATGTTCAAAGCAACTCAAGCATCTTCTACAAAAAAATTTACATTTTGAATTACCTATAAATGGGTGCAATTTCTTAATTAGAACATAGTGATTTTTATAAATTAATAAGTCAATTGTGGTTTCATGTTCATTTTTTGAAAGCTCAATAGGTACTAATTTATGTTTGCCTTCCAAGTTAAATTTTAATCCGAAAATATTAATTGAGAGATTGTTAGCTGTTTCAAATCTCTTAACATCTGAAGTTTTGAATCCATTTGTAAAATCGAATCCATCAATATTTAATTCATTGAAATATTCTACATAACTAGAAGTTCTCTCAGGATGTTCATTCTTACAGGGGTGTAAGTGAGCTAGTATACTCCATAAAAAGCAAAGTTTATCTTTATTCTGTATATTTAATAATGCTTGAGTTTTCAAAGGTAATTTTACATATGAAGACCCATTTAATTCATTAGTTTTATAAAAATAGATAGTCATTGAAACTAATTTGTCGAATACCCAACCAGATTCTTTCATTTGTTTATTTTCGATTTGTGATTCAACTTGAGAATTGATAGTTAAGTTATCCAAATCACTTAAAGTTAGTACGTGATTTAATTTCAAACTAATGTACATTTCAGTTTTATTTTCAATGTAACCAAAATCATTCATTTTCTCAAATAGAGCTGAAAATACAACTTGATATTTAAATTTATATTGTCCTATCAATCTTGCATAGATTAATGCCATTTCTTTAAAAATATTATTGATATCTCTATCTTCAATTCTGAGATCATATTTGCTTCGAACTGTAATTTTACTATTGAGATGGTTTATGTTATGAGAATCAAGTTCGATTTTGTAGGCTAAATTTAATCTTTGAGAAAAATAATAAGGATTAATCATTTTCTGAGCTAACTGAGAATCAATTTCACTAGGCTTTTGTATAGTTAATAATTTTTTCATTGATAGTTCTTTCAAAGTTGGTACTTTTTTTCTAACAACAGTTTTAGGCTTCACTTCACTCTCTTTAAAGAAATTAGAAGGAATTATTCTTTGATTATCTTCATGCATTTTACTCCGTAAGTGTTTTGCATACGAAGCTCTTTGAACTTCAACATTACAGATATCACATTTTCGCGTCTCCATTTATTAGGAAATAATTTATTCAAATAAATTTTTCAAAGTAAAATATTTGATAGTTTTGAATCTTTGAATAAGTATACTTGGTAGCCGAATTTATCTACATAATCAAAATCAAAATTAGTATTATTTACAAGCTCAACAAAGCTGTCAAACTTGTTCGAGTAATATATTAGCGAACTATTACTGTAGACTTGAAAATAGTACATTTATCATTCAAAATTTCATCGTCAGAGTTATCACTACTATCTGATTCATCACTACTTGAATCATCAATAAAATCAAAATCAGAATCGTGTATAGATTCATCACTGCTTATTTCACTATCACTATATATAGTCTCTCCATCACTATCACTTGGTAAGCTCATTTATACTATCAAAAACTTCTAAAGTTATTATTATGTTTTTGTCTTTATTCATTATAGTGTAAATTAAATCAAAATAATTAATGTTATCATAATATTTATCGAGTTGTAACCATTTAACGAGCCTTAATGCTTCATCTCCATACACCCACACACCTTTTGCATCTAAAACCACACTAGAGCCTAAATTATCAAGCATATTACAATATTTTTCAAATAAAGTATCATTAAAATTTAATTTCGATTTCTTCAGTAATAATAAAATTGCTGCAATTAAATTTGGATTTGACTCACGATAGAGCTGCATAACATCCATACAAATAACTGATATTTTCAACTCTGCAAATTTAAATCTATTACTGAAATTAGCTCGTCTTTTTCTTTGTAATTTTGTTAGTTTTCGTTTTGGTTTTATTGCTTTAGCGTTACAGATTAAACATCTATATTCATATGGAAATTCAATAAAATATCTTCAGTTGCAGCTCACACACATAGTAGCATATTTCATAATTATTTCATCTTCGGTAAGTTTTTTTGATTCTGTGATTCCATCAGCTGTAGTGTCCCATCGTCTAATTCTACTACTGTTTGTGTTTTTGTAAGTTTTGTATCAAACATAATTTCATATCTCGTTTTCAAAGATTTTGGTATTTTTCTTTCAAACATAATTTTACCATCATGAATTATATATTTTTCATTCTCAAGTTCTCTATAAAAATTTCCGTTAATGTATTTCATTTATTATAGTTAAATTTATTCAAATTATTTTTAGTTTTGACATAACTTGATCATTTTCGCTTAGTGTTAATTTTGACTTCTTCAATATTGATTGATTATATCTTTCAGGCAAAAAATCAATATGGTAACTCGGTATAGTCTCATGAATTACTTTTGTTATCATATATAGCTTATTACTCCAATTTGTAGTATCACCTTTGGAGAAAGTTTTATCAATGTCAGCGGTTCTAACTAAGTCTCCTAATTTAAATTTCGGTTTTTGTTTTTTCCGCTTATCTTGCAAGTTATTTAATACTTTCTTTTGATTAATAATTTTAGAAGCTTGAATTGGTGTCATTTTTGTTGAACTGTGAATTGTGCTATTATATTTGTTGATTATTGAGTCAAGAGTATCAATCCAGTTAGCGTCACCATTTTCAAATACTGGTTTTTTCAAAAGATTCCTTATAGTTCTGTTAAATCTTTCTGCGAAAACTGCTCCTTTCGATGTATATCTAGAATATCTTTTAATGTTTTGAGATTTTAGGTAAGATTCGAAGATTTTGTTAGCGAATTCTTTTCCATCATCGGTTTCAATTAAGTTTGGTTTTCTTTTTGAAGTTGTTATTATTTGTTCAAATGCTTCTTTGATAGTAGTTGCATATTTATTCGTCAGTGGAATTGTCCATCCATACTTTGAAAAATTGTGTATAACTACTAAAATATAACAATAACCTCTATTATTTTTAACACCATAATCTACGAGATCAAGAAGGTCTGCTGACCAAGTATCATCTATACTTTTAACAATAGTTTTATTAGTTGGGTAAATCTTTTTAGGTGGATTATCATAAATTTCATCAACGAAAATTTTAATTGAGTCCTTTTTCATTTAATCAGCGATAAAGATATAAAGCACCACCAGTTGTTAGATCTCCAATTTTCACTCCTTCGCCCCCATAATTATCTGTTAGTGTTAAAATTTCACCACCTGAAATAGATTTTAATATTTATGTAGTTGTTTGACCAGCTTTTGGGTTTTTCAATTTTGCAGCGACCATCGTACCAAATACAGGTGCAACCTCGTTAACAACAGGTTTTAGAAAGCGGTTCCATGCTGTCTTACTACCCTTAAATACTTTTTTCATGAAATTCTTAAAACCCAAACCTTCTAATTCAAATTGCCTAGGAGTAAATGTTATCTGCTTTTGACATTTGCAATTTTTATTTGGACATATGTCGCGAAGTTTTAGAATTGTTCCATTTTTGTTCAAATCAGTCCAAGCTACCCCTGATAAGGTACTACAATGCCCATTTCTACATTTTCCACGTTTCTGAAAATTTTCACCACGAGTCATTTATCTGGTTAAAATCATAGATTTGTTTCTGTTGCAGATGGAACATTTTCCTCTTATGACTACGATAAGTTTATTAGTTTTTGGATTAACTTTTTCAGTTTTTATTTCGTTAATTGTTGGTGAATAGTGGCGCCCACACAATATGTTTCACTCATTTAGTAGCTGAGAATAATACTTAAATGTTTCATAATCATATAGTTTTTCTGATTGTGACCATAGATCATATTCGTGAATGCGATTGCTTTTTAATCGATTATCCTTTGCTAACAAATGTTGAATATTAGAGTAGTGTGCAGCTTCTTTCAGTTGTTCGCAATCTTTTAAATCGAATGAAGATAGTGGTCTAACATGGTCTAATTCAATATTTTTCCAACCCATATCTGAAGTCATTAGGAATTCAATATAATCTTTAAATTCTGAATAACTTATCCCCAATAAATCTTCAGTTTTATCGTTTTTTGATGCTACTTGATTTAATAGTGCTTTTCTTAATCTGTTTCTCAAGTTGGTTGCGAGTTTAAAATTAATATCGTTAGCATATCTGTTTTTATCACGAATTCTTTTACTTTCATTAAATCGAATCCTATTATCCTTCATCCATCTCAATGATTCATTATTGTGACATTTTTTACAGGATGAATAAAATCCATCTCGTTTTGATTGATCAGAACAGAATTCATTAATAGATTTCACAACATTGCATTTACTACAGTGTTTTTCAATCATTTTATATAATAATTTAAATTTCAAACAATTTCATCATATAGTGGTAATTCGGGCGCAGATGGCTCTGACTTATCAATAGGTTTTAAGCTAATATCTATAGTTTTCTTGAATAATGACTTCCTAATCGATATGCTTACTTCATTGTTGCTAAAAAACTACTCAATTTCTGTAATTGTTCATTACTAATAACATTCTCAACCCTATTACCAAAAATATCTTCAACACTAACTCTAGTTTCACTCATAATTTTCTTCTGATTATTCAAGTAAAATTCATATATTTTCTTCAGTTCTAAACCTTCTTTCTCATCAATAACTTTGTCAGCCATCGATTTCTTCAATACTTTTTCATAATCAACTCTTATTTTATTAACAAAAGTTCTTAATCTGATATAGCGTTCTTTTAATTTAGAAATATATTCGTTAATAGCTGTAACTGCGATCGAAATTAATAGACCACTAGTAGCTATTACTGGAACACCCGCGATCGCACCTACACCTGTTGCTGTTAGTGTTATTCCAGAGCTAACACCTAAAATTCCACTAATTATTCCTGCTATGATTGAGATGCCTTTCTTTGTGTTTAGGGCTTTGTATTTTTTCTTGAATTTCTCTTCATCATCAATTAACTTCTTAATCACCCCTTCATAATTAATTTTTAGGTAATTATATTGTAAATCTCGGATATCATTATCTTTCTTTCTAACTGAGATGAGATCTGCTTCAATATCTTTGTTTAAGTCTTTATAGGTATTAGTCATTTAATAGTTTAAAATCTAGACTATTTTCTATATATTTTATAAATTTGTCATAATCTAATTCTCCAGTGTTAACTTTATTAGCATATTTGAAAATATTATTAGTTAGCAAATATTTCATTATTAGTTGTAATATCCTCTTATCATTCGATATAATATTTGTTTGAACAATATTGTTATTTTCGTCGAGTGATAATTTTGTTAGATTTGGATCGAATTTAAACTCAATAACTGTATCATTTTCATTTGCATTTAACACACCATTTTTTACCAATTGATAATCGATCATTTTACCATTTCTGAAAATTACATAATAGTTATCCATTTATCTAAGCAAATTACAGGTCAACTTCAACCCAAATTGCAAAAACATCAACACTATTACTAGAATGGAAAGTTAATTCATCACCACTTGATAATTCAATAGGATTTTGAAATACTGTTATAGATCTATCTTCATTTGAAGGTTTGGTAAAACTTGTTACGCTTGATCCGTTAATTATAATATTTTGAGTCATAGTAGTATTAAATGAACCACTTAAACCTGCACGAATTATTCTTCCACTAGATAGCATAATAGTTTTTGATTTAATTTCGATAACTCGATTGCGATTATCTACATATTGTTTAGTTGCAACATTGCAACAGGATTTTTTACATTGGTTATTCTTGTGTCGTTGAAATTGTTGATTGTACCAATTTCTTTAATATATAAAGCAGCAACATCTACTTCATCGTTTATACCGAGATTAGCACTTTCTCCATTTAACCGTAAGAAGAAATTGAATTTATTAGCATTATTAATAACTTCTTCACTTTCTGCAAAAGACCAAGATTCCTTCAATATTGAATTTTTTTCAGATTGCATACCCCCTTCTTTCCAAATTCCTAACCCAACTGTCTTACCAATACTATTATTAACACCACGCATAATAAATGTCATCTTATAAGTTTTGTTTTGTATTAATTCTGGTAGATTATTTTTTGGAATATGCATTGTAAAACTATTACCTCCTATGCACTTATATCGTTCGTATTTTTCACCTAAGAATGATAAATCATTAACAGTGTAACTTGTTGTATTATTACCACCATTGAAAGGAAATTCATTATATTTTAACCTATAAAATTTATCAAAAATGTGTGGTGATGCAAAGATTTTCTCTAATTGATATTTCAGAACATATGGATGTGTTGAGATAGCTGCTTTTACATTATCATCAATATAACTTTTAGTAACAGCATCCTTATCATCAACTGGATATCCAATATTTATAATTCTGTTATTATTGAAATTGTTATTTTTGTTATTTCTAACAATTGTTGTATCACTATCGATATATGCTTTATTGACAGCATCATTTGCATTTACAGGATTTCCAATATCTGTAATTTTGTTGTTATTGAAACTATTTTCTTTGTTATTATATACTATATTATTATGGTTATCTATGTAATTCTTATTTGCAGCATCATTAGTATTAACTGGGTTTCCAATATTACTAATTATATTATTATTGAAATTGTTATTTTTGTTATTTCTAACAATTGTGTTATCATTATCGATATAGTTTTTCGTAGCAGCATCATTAGTGTTAACTGGGGTTGCAATATTTGTTAGTCTATTGTTGTTAAAGTTGTTTATTTTGTTATTATAAACAATATTACTATGTGAGTCTATATATCGCTTAGTAACTAGATCATATTCACCTGTTGGATCATCACTATTTATAACTTTATGTTGAAATTTTAAATCTATATCTGCATTTATTTGATCTGAAGTGTTTAATGCTTCAATATATAACGCAGCTATTTCTACTGTTTCACCGACAGAAAACGAAGCCAAATCAATAAATACATTGAACTCATTAGAATTAGTGTGAGTTGCAGTTGACTCAATAAGTTGAAAATCATAAGTTAAAGCATGATCAGTACTACTTTGATTTGAGAATCCAAATTTAATATTTTTCAGTGATTGTGATCTAATTAAAAATCGTAGTGTGTATTGAGAGCCAATATTCACATTAAGATTAGAAATATGAATTTGTGCTACTTTTGCATTTGGTCCTGTAACTGTGAAAATAGTATATGGTATTCCAAGAAAACTGTGATCTGGAGAAATCTCACTACTAGCGTTAGTTCTACCAGTTGAATAAATTTCATAAAAATTATTATATACAAATTTACTTCCAAATGTGTGTTCCAAATCTTTACGCAGTATGTCAGGATGTTCATTTATTGATCTCCTAGTTCTCTTTAACTTAGAATCAACATATTCAGTGGTTGCAAAGTTAACTTCAGTTAACCCATTTACAAGATGAATATAATCGTTTTGAAAATTTTCATAATACGGAATTCGTAGTAGTGATCTTTCATCAATTTTTTCATCCATGTGTTGTTTTGTTGGTAGAGTTACTATTTCCGGAGTAAAATCATGATTAGCAATATCAATTGAATCTATTGTATCATTTGTTTTTGTTATAATTTTTAATTGAGATATCGTCTTTGACATAAATTGTAGTAGCTAATTCAACTACCTTATCTGACATTGTATTTTTTAGGGATACATAATCATTTGTTAGTGGTTCATATATTGGAATTCTTAGTAATGTACTTTCATTAATATTTTATCAACATATGCTTTGTTAGCAGCATCATTTGCATCACTGGGCTCAACTAAGTTTTTAATTTTAAATTTCTGTTTCATATCAATATCTTCTTCCAATTCAGATTCAATATAATTCGCTCGAACATAACTCTTAGTAACACCATTTGCATTATTACTATTTCCCTTATAAACTGGTCTTCCAAATTTATCAGTCATTTATTATCGTCATAATAGCCTTTTTGAAACTTTGACCACTATTCATTAAATATAGGAAATATAAACAATAACTAGCACAATTATATTCATTAATATTTTGTATTGAGTTGGAACTAACATAAGACTCACACCATTTCCCATTTTTTTCAATTAGTTGATTAGCTATACTTTTTGGAATCTCAACACAAAAACTATCGAAATAAACTGCTTCTTTTAATGGTGAGACATAGAAAGCAACCCAGTGAGTTCCTTTATTGGGGTTTTCTGTTAAATTTATAATACCTTGATTTGTTTTTAATTTATCTGTTCTAATATATATTCTGAAGTCTGTTAAACCTATATTATTAGCAACTTCAATTATTTTTTTTGCTGATGTTGACTTATTTTGTAGATTGTGTTGTTTCATAAAATTATTCATTTAGATAATATCAAATTGTCGTTGACCATCGCTTGATACTGAAATAATCTTTTGTGATAGTATTAAAGCTGTTGCTTGATAATCTGCACCTACCGCATCATATCCTACTCTAAATTTGAAATCAACTGAAATTGGTTGTGATGAAGGATTATCTTTTTGGTTTCTGAGATCAAATACCCAAAGGTTATAAAGTTTCTTAAAATCTTTAAATGAAATGTTTGGTGATCCTTCACCTTTAATATAGTCTTTGTAAAATCTTCGAATTTCATTGTAGGGTTCGTTATACATATTGCGATCAAAATCTACTTGATATTCATGTTAAGGATACCTAACTTAAACAATATTACAAGAAGCTTCAATAACATCTAGCCTATCAAATATTGCATTATTTTGTCGTTGATTGGGACCTAATCTTGCTTGAGATTGAAATCCTACAATAACATATATCGGAATATTAATACCAGATAAAGATCCAATTTCCATTCTCCATTTATTATTTGAATTCACTTGTTTTGATGATACCGTTCTTGCTGCATATGAATATTCTGTGTTCTTTTTTGCTAGAATATGTTCATTAACAAGAGAGATATTATCAAATGACGGGGTATCATGTCTAACATAACAAACAATATCTTTAATTTCTATTTTAGCATTACTAGCAGCAGCATCACCAGCGATTGTATTATATATACTTTGGCCAATATCTGCTCGTTTCATTGTTAGAGTATATCCCAGACCATAATTTACTTTATCGAGATGAGCTATATAACCAAAAACATCTTTCAAATAGATTCTAGTAAAAATTGTACCTTTTTCTGGTGTATCGTTGATTAATCTATCATGTTTTGTTTCATCAATTGCTGTTCCATCACCCGAATCTTTCCTATAGATAATCATCATATCTTCTTCATTATCAGATAAAAGTTTGTACATCAGACTAGCAATATAAACATTATCAATAGTTTCTAATGCTTTTGAACCAAATGACTTTAATGACATCTCTCTGAATAAACTAATACCAAACAAATTATTCGGTTGTATATTGTCTCCATCTGCATACCGATCAGTTGCAGGTGGTACGGGTGGTGCATTTTTAACAATTTCTACTTCTAAATCTATATATGAATCTCTTGGATCTGAATAGACATCTTCTCTAGGAATAACAATATTGAAAGGGGAAGTTCCATTAACAGCCACCATTGAAGTCGGGCGATATGCAACAAAATCTGATTTATATTTCGTTTTATCGATTATTTCAGGTCTATCCAACTGGTAGTTTTCTGATGTAGTAATTTGTACAAAATTTTCAGCCATTTATATTGACAAAATCATTGTTTATAAGTTCGAACAAAACCACCTCCCGATAGTTTCCTGAGTTTAGTATAATTTTCATTAGTGAGCTTAGTCTTTTTTATTGGTTTCGGTTGGATTATAGGTTTTGTTTTTGACTTTGGATTTGGATTTAGAGTCATTTATATATTAAGAATTCTTTTTCATATGAAGAGTAAATTCTATTGATTCTCCATGCATTTCAACTCGATTTCCATTGTTGTCTTCAAACCAAAATCCTATATTGTCTATCTTATCTTTATATATATGTTTATAAAGAACAAGATTAGGTTCACGAACAATTTTTGCACCAGGAACTTCATTTAAAATAATTGTGAATGAAATATTTGAGGGTTGACCATTTTGCAGAGATCCCACTATACAATCACAACACAAATGAATACGATGTATATCGATAATATTAACTTTATTCTTAGAATAATTAAATGTATTTGATATGATTTTTGGTTCAAATCCTAGAAGATTTCGAAGAGTATTAGGTTGTGTGAAATCAATTTTGTAATTATCACTAAGATGAATAATAGAATGAAGTGTGGCAGTGTTAGCTTCAATAATTATGGGGCTTTCTTCAAATTCAAGTTTGAGAGAAAGTTGTCTACTAACTTCATCATTAATCTGTTCAATCTCATAAGCTCCATAGGGAAAAATTATCTCTCTCCATTCGACTCCATCATGATAAACAGTTTTATTATTTTTAGAATTTACGATGAATATAGAATTATAAGTATTAAAAGAAGTAACTCCCATAATATAATCACCATCTGAAACGTCAATACTATCTTGAAAAGTTAATTTAAAATAATCAGTCTTGAAACTAACTTCATTAGTAATTTGTGGTAAAGGGCGAGTATTTTTTTCAAAAGAATCTAAAACTGGTAGAAGTTCATTCATTTATTCAATGAAAATATTCATTCCGTTCTCATATTCAATTTTTGAAAGTTCACCCATTCTTAAGAGTTCATGTAAAATTGCTGAAGCTTCTCTGTATGCATTTTTATTACCTGCAAAATGTTCACCTACAAGGACTTCTAATCTTTCAACTAGAGAGTCGGGATTTGATGATAAGAATACATAGTTAGTAACACCTCTACCTTCAAGTGCTCTATTGAAAGCATTTTCCTCGCGTTGTAATTCTATATCAGCAAAATTTTCTGCATTTCCATCGAAATCTGAATCTTCATTTGATGCTTCTGTTAATTTAATAGCTTGATATAATTTAGATTTCACATCTCTACCTAACCCACCCGCATATTCTACAAAACCTAGGAGAGCTTCTCTTTCTATTATTGATAAATTATTAGCAGTTATTTTATTGTTAGGCCTAAATAATTCGAAGAAATTTGGGGATGTTTCATATTCTTTATTATCAAATTTTTATTTTTTGTCAACGATTTGAAAAGGTTTTTCATTAATAGAATAATTATTTAAATCATTTTTTATAAAATTAAATTTAGCATAGCTACCATTGTTTGTTATACGATTAAGTTTATCGGAAATACCACCATCAATAGCGTTTATTTGTACTTCGTTATCTGGTATTGCTGGCATTTCTTCTGGTAATTCTGGAAGCATATTAGTCATTATTTTTGTTTGATCTCTAATTGCTTTTGTTTGGTCTTCAATAGCTAGTTTTTGTTCCTGTTGACCCTTCTTAATATCTTCAGTTGTTTTTTTCTGGAGATTTGTAATGGGAGCATATTGCTCAGCTAAATCATAATTTAGTGTTTGTTTCTGTATTTTCTTATTGAGATTCATTTTTTTGATATTTTTTTTCTGTTCGATAATTGTTTTGATTTTTTCTAACTCTTCATCATTCTTAGGAGAATAAAACGTCATTTATAATTTCAAAACAACGGATCAGAATTAGGAACAAAAATAGTATCTAATCCTACTCTATATCTTCCACAATATTTATCTTTCGACATATCGATTGTCAATGGTTGAAATTTAGTTTGCCAACAGCTATTGCATAAGTATTTAAATTCATCAATAATCATATCCATACTGGCTTTATCTTGATATAGACTTTGAACATTCCTACTATTATTTGGTCTGAATAAGTGAAAAACATTACTGTTTTCTCTTATTGTTCTTTTTGGTAGTTCATAATAATCTTGACTAATAATGAAAACAGAAATATTTTTATTTCGTGATCTTTTGAATTGTGCTGCTACTCTTGAATCTTCCATTTCTTTTTGATTGAGATCGTCAAATAAAATAGCAGTTGATTCGGTTTCGTATTCTTCTGGATATTTTAATTCATCAATGTTTTGATAGGGAAATATATGGATTTCAGAAGGTTCAAATTTTTCATCACTAATAATGTCATCAATAGATTTATTATTTTTCAATACTTTGGGAATTGATTTTGGTGGTATTTTTTTTCGAAACATTCTATCAATTTTGAATATGTTTCTTGATAGATTGATGGAGAATAAATATATATTTCATTATAATCATTAATTATTTCAGTTATTAATTTTGTTAATAAACAGGTTTTTCCACAGCCTGATGGACCTGATATTACTACTCGTACTGGAGATTTTGGATATAATTTCGTTTTCATTGATATTTGGATAATTTATTTAATTATAAATGATGATTCAAACTGATAATGAATTTTATAATTTTAGATTGGCTATGTATTTAATATCTGTATTATTAGTATTTTTATCAATTTCTAATATAATTATTTCAATTTTACTCTCAACTATATTTAATTCAAATAATTGTGTATATATAAATGATACCGAAGTGTCCTATCAATAGTATTGGAATCAGAAATCCTGTTATGTGTAGTGATGGTTATATGTATGAAGAGAAATGTTTAGTTGAATGGCTTGATTCGAATTCTACTTCACCTATAAATCGAAAATTTATTGAATTTGTTAATGTGTGTGAAATATCTGAAAAATGTTTGAATGAATATTGTGATGATATTGAAGAACCATATGAACGAAGTAATTTTACATATTCAAAAGAAGAAACAATAATTAATTATTATTTAAATATGAATGAGAACGATGATGAAGAAGATATAATTTTTGATAAAGATTTAATGTTGAAATTAATTGATAGAAATTGTGCATGGTTTGAATTTGCAAGTGATGAATTAAAAGATAATAAGGAAGTTGTTTTGAAAGCGGTTGAACATAGTTGTATGTTTATAGACTATGCTAGTAGTAGACTACAACAAGATGAGACAGTCGTTCTTGCAGCTGTGAAAACTACTCCTAGTATTATATTACATTTTAGTGATAAGATTTTGATAAATCATTTAATCTATGAAACTGCATGTTATTATAAATTAAATCCTGACTCTATTAGAAATATGATTGAAGAATTAAACAGTATGAAAAAGTTATTTGAATAATTTGTTTCCTAGAGATTATATAATATCAAACCTTTTCAAGATTAAAGAATATCTATCAACCTTATTAATTGAATGTAATGACGAGAATCTTGATTACGAATAAGGGGGTATCTATCATAGTATAGCAGAAATTATATGCTTGCCAAAGTGCGGATACACAGGCATTCGAATTATTTTTTATCATTATGTGAACATATTTATTCAATTATTTTTATCAGCATATGAATATATTTAATCAATAATAATTCTAATTTTTACAATATGCGTAGCTGGCCCGCCGGCGAGGCAAGTAGTGTGTGTTTCTTCGCATTGACTTCATGGGGTGAGGACGGTGAGGTTGTTCAAGTTGTTGTGGGAATTCTGAGCGAGAGTGAGTGCGAAGCACGAACGGTGAGCTACGAAGTAGTGAGCGAGCGATGAACTCTCACTCCAGGTTGGACGGCCAATGCGTCCTTGCGTCGTGGAGTCAAACGGAGAAACACACACTACTTGCGTAATCCGTAAACAATTTATTATTATTATTATTATATCAGCTTTTCCGCTTTTGTGAAAAAAACAATTTTGTTTAAAAGGTCTGACGAACAAAAGCTACGCTCTTCGAACATTATTTTTATAATTGATTATTCCGTGTTTATAAAATGAATACTATCTATCGGGTTTCTAAGCAGGTGCAACAAATGAATCGCAGCTGGATTCGAAAGAATGATAATAATAATAATTAACAGTAAACTGTTTTCAGGTACGCAACTATTATTCTGAACAAACTATTCATCACAAGAAAAGCAACCCACTTAACATTTACATGTCATCAATGGGTCCCATTCGACCTATTCATTCGAGGACTAGCAGAAATGTGTTAGGGGGGGGGGGGGGGTTAGGATAACCAGAAATTTTAACTCGAAATTCTAATGTGCTACACCATTACCCAAACTGCCTCTAAGTTCCTGCACTTGGATGACTCTTTAGACAGGTTTTTTTTTGGTTTTGTGGCTCCTCAAATCATCAGCTGATCAAGCCAAGTTTATTTTTTTAATAAATTTTAACCTCTAAAATGAGCTGCCCGAGACTTATTTTATGCACAATTTGTATGTGGTTGTTCTTTCTACCGTCTATCAAACATGTTCTTGACGACAAAAGATCTGTTATGTGCTTTAGCATTTCAAAAATTGGGTGCTGATCAATCCAGCAGCACTCCAGGAAAGGTTACAACGTCAACGCCTTCAGATACCCAAACCCTCGACAACTTGGAACCCGCGACTGAGTATGATGTGTGGATCATTGCAATTGCAAACGGAATCGAGAGCACAGCATTGTACAACCAGTCTTTCACTCTCCCAAACTCACCTTTTAACCTTGACATTAGGTACAGAGATGAAGGGAATGTGGAGTTGACTTGGTCACATATAGGCAACTTTGATAATTTCTTACTTGAAGTTACCAACTTGGATGATCCTGGCAGTTCTTCGTTTACTCAGTGAGTAATATTTAACATCAATGAGGAGCAAAACTAGACATAGCTTGATGAATCCAGAACGGGCCACTGAAGGGGTTTTCTAAATGGGTTTGTTTCTTGAAGATCAACCAGACATTAAATGTTCTGATAATAAACAAACTATCTGCACCTCTAATACTCACCAGCAACAATGGTCAACTTTTTTCTTCAAAAATGAAATCTAAAAATTTGAAATTACACTGAAGTTTTAGCTTTAATGTGTACTTTCTTAGGGAGCTCAAATTTATGAGTGCTCCGGAATTCATTTACCCGTCAATTTGACAACGCCAGAAGCTTTGGTTGGTATTTCGTGAAACAGTTCTGCTTTCTTTAATTTGCTTGTTTTGTTTCTTAATATTTTGATTATCATCATGTTAATTTCAGCAGTATGCCTTCATTTCATCTCCTTTAATTAAATTGGAGTCAACGAGACGACATTTTACTGCAAACAAATCACAGGAATTTGGAGGGGTTTTGCCGGGTTGTTTATGTGAGCCATGAGAGAAACAAATCAGACAAAAAATAAGTGTGCATTTGTTTACTTGATCGGTAATTTTATACCGTAAAGCCTGCAGGGCTTTCAATAACATGTAATGAGTATTTGAATGAATGTCGTTTGAAACCAATGATATACACCTATTGTATGATGCTTCAGTTTTTGCTTGAGATCATTTACAGTTATATAGATAAAGCCTCCAAAACGTTTTCGTAATTTAAACCATTAAAATTTTGGCATCTAAACTTGCAAAAAAAGTTTATTTAAAACGAACTGGCTGTGTAAAGCACAAAAATGCAAAAAAGAAACTTATTTAGAAACTTCGTAAAAACAATCAACTTATGTTTAAAGATTTCTTTATTTTAATCCCATTTAGTTTCATTAATCGCGGTCTCTGCTTTTTAAAATATTTTTTAAGATTTGTTTCTCTGAAATGTATAATGGCGTTTAGAAGTGCGCCGTTTTAAATTCCCAATATCTGGTTAAATTTGTAATTGTCATCTCAGTTTATGACATATATCTACTTGGCGGTGACCTGTTTCACAAGCCTGTAGAAATTCATGCTCAAGAAGGCTAATTTTTATCATTAGATGCTTAGGTTCAGTTATCTTAAAAACTACTCTTGTAATCAGGTCAGCCAAGACGTCGGAAATATGATAAACGGTTTCAACTCATATTCAAGTCTTGTGTTAGACTTTGAGTTAAGCGTGTTTCTTAAAGCAGATTTTCATTTCCTTGAACCTTATTACAATTCAAAGAATTTGAAATGTATTGGGGCGCTGTCTTTTTTACGACTCGAAGAGGAGTATTGGAGAAGTCCTTTTTTTTAATCAATTTTATTGGAGTGATTTTTGAAGCGGGAAATGAAACGCATGAAAAAATTTGGAGTGATTTTGGTGCTGAACAAAAGTGAAGAGTGGAGCAAAAAGAGAGTGGTTTTTGTTCATACCGCTTTGAGAGAGCAAGAAATTGATGTGTGAAAAAATTTTCTCTAAGCGAGCGAAATTTTTTTGTTCACGTGCGGCATTTTGAAGCAGTTTTTTTGTTCATTTATTTTGGTTAAGAGGTTTGTTTATGATTTTGTTTTAATTTTAGGCTTGTTTCGGTAGTGGTTTGAAGTTTTTTGGAAATTCATATGAATTTTATGATAATTCGGAGATTTTTAATGTATTTTGCTGATTTTCGGGCTAATTTTTGCGTTTTTTCGACGATTATTTTGTTTTAGCCAAAGTTTCTTAGCCTATTATAACTTGGCTATTGTTTTGCTAGCATCTGGATACCCTATTGACTGAAGGGAATTTTTCTTTGGATTTATATGCTTTTGAAATATTAACAAATTTAGTAACTTTTTCCAGTTTTTCAGTGAAAGTTGTTTTTAAAGAGCTTTTTTTCTATAATTTAGCCTAAAGTATTTTTTTTTCAAAATTCACATAAGTGGTTTTTGTAAGTACTAGTTGTTTTGATGAAGTTATTTTGGCAGAGATAGTTTTAATGGGATCTCAATTTATAACAAAGTTTGATCAGATTTTTTATCATATTTTAACAGATTTGATTTTATTGTTTTTACTTTTTTTGTTTCATGGTTTTGTTTCAAGATAATCATAAATTAGTGACGGCATGTTTAGTTTGGTGAGAATTGGATGGCGTTAAATGGATTTTCACTTCGAGTCGTTTCCGGAATTCTTCCGGCTATGTTCTTTTTTTTACGACTCGAAGAGGAGTATTGGTTTTCTCAAGGTTTTTTATTCACCGGAAGTACTATTCGTTCAGACGCTGTTTTGACCTATAAGCGAAAGTGAGTAAAATTGCCGCGTGAACTAATTTTTTCTGAGCGAGAGAAGTTTTTTGATCATGCGCCGCGTTTAGTGAATGACTTTTGGACTGTGAAAGTAGTTTTTGACTTGAATGGCACATATAGATAACCTTTTTTGCTTGTAATTTGGTTTTTTGTGGAATTAACTTTTATTCGATGCTCTATTGGAATGTCAACCTCAGAAATTGATACCGCAGTGTTTTGCAGAGCCTGAATATGCGTTTCAAGTTCAAAATTGGCACAAATTTTTTGATTTTTAGTTAACTTTTGGCTTTTTTTTTCTATTAATTTCTTCATTTTTGGATCTTTTAACCGTCTTTCTGTCAAAAATCAGTATATATGGCAAATTTTTTTGATAATTCATATACTAAACGCCTCTTTCTACCTAGATGTAATTTTGGTTTATAAAATTGTACATATGAGAATCCCATTTTGGTAGTTTTTTCCGATTTTTGTCAATTTTTTTTTGTATTTTGGATTTACTTACTAGAAATAGCCCATGAGGTACTAAAATTTCGTTTCAATAAAAAGTCAATCATTTTTTGGCGTTAAGTTTTTGAAAAATAATTGAAACTTTTTCAACAATGCAGTCTTAAAATTTTTTTTGACCATTTTTTTGCAAAATGTTACGATGTTTCGTATTTTTCATTATTTTACAATTTCTTTGTTCTCTTCAAGAGGATAGATCTTCGTGTTGGATGCCTCGTTATCTTTTCTATGTCTCAAATGCTGAACAAGAAAAGCATTCGTGTTTCTTGATTTTTTTTAATTTGATTTTTAACTTTCAAAAAATCAAGATTGTCTTTTTGTTACGGTGTTCCTTACATTGTGTCCATATTTTTTATATTCTAGTTAGTGTCATTCTAGGTTTGTGCTGGCAGCTACATTTATTTTCGATATTTTGATTTTTTCAGTTGTTAAAAATTCGAATCATTTCAGCTTTTTCTTAGATTTTCGTCATTTCTTTGGTTTGCAATTGATTTCATTCGACATAAGGCAGTACTGAGAGTCTGCTAGCAAGCCTTCTCCAAAATTTCTTCTTATTCTTGGTTATTGCAAATTTCGTCCGCTCTTGGTTTTAATTTAACCGATTTTTTGCCTTTAAGTATTCTTCTTCTGCTTATGTTTTTTTATGATCAATTTAATTTTTGAATCAGTTTGAAATCATGTTGTCTAGCATATGTACTACAAGGAAGAAGTATGTGTTGTTTTTTGTCTTAATTTCAGTGATTAGGAGTGTATTGTAGTGGTTATCTGATTCTTTAATTTGAGCACTCTTTTTTGAAAAGATTCAACTTAGTTTCTAAGATTATTATCTGCCGTTTGCTTTAGTGATCTTTGAGATTAGAATCATGAATTATTTGAGGGCAATTGATAGACCTGTCAGTTTTTTCAGCCTATCAGTATTTTGACCATGTTAATTATTTCGGACTTTTTTAACGTGACCAAACGTTTTCAATATAAAGTTTTGCTGCAGTTTCTCTTGGTGACAGTGGTTTAAGACACCAATTTTCAGAAAAGACCCTGGGAGGTAACGAGTGTAATGAATGGTTCAATACAAATGGTAATTGCTGCCGCTGCATTTACGGTTTTTTATTTGAAGTTCTGACGCTTCGAGTCGCTTCCGGAATTCTTCTAGCTATGTTTTTAAGATCTGTTCACACATTTTCATGATTTTTGAAGTCAAATTGGAGTAGTGATTTTGGTCACGCCGAAACAGGAAGCGGAGCGAAAAAGCGAGTGGTTTTGCGGCGTAAAATTTATTCGCTCGAAATTTAAAGTAGAGTGAGAAAATGGTGTTTGAACAAAAATTCGATTTCTCGCTATTGGTTTTATGTTCACATGCGGCAATTTCACTTTAATTTTTACTGTTTTTTTTTTAATTTTTTCCATATGGTTTTGCCAATCCATTCATAGTCCGTTCTAGGTCTAGTTTTTTGTTTAGTCAATGAAAATTCGTTGAACTGTACGTCAGGACTTGTCCTGCTATGTTTTTTTTATTTTGTCACCTTTTGTACGTTTTGTATGAATATCTATTCACTTGTTGCGTCTAGTTTCGTTCATTAAAAATTCTTCTTTTTTCCCGAAGCATTTTTGATTCCTCATTTTTCCTCAAACATAGCAAACATTTTGAACTGCACGAACATGACAAGAATGACAAGAATGGGTTTTTGTTACGAAGGTAATTTACTTATTCACTATCAGATGCGCAACTCTTTCACTATTCAGTTCACCCTATTAAGAAACGAAAGCAATAGAAAAATTTTTTGATTGTGTCGAATTTTGAGAAGATTGCACTGTTATAATTGTAGTATTATCGCCTTACTGGATCTCATTTTTACACCTATTACAACAGAGTCGTGACCCTTTGACCATTGGTTTGTCCAAAAAAGAGGTAATTAAAATAAAATAAACAGCGTTTTTTTCAAAATTTTACCACGTAGTCGGCAAAGTTTTTGGCTTTTCTGAAACTAAAAACTGTATCTTAATTTTATATTCAGAACCACCATTGTCATCTAATTCACTTTTCGATAACCATTCATACGCAGTTTTTTGAAAATGTCTCACTTTATTCATTTTTTTTTTAAATGCACACTACAAAAATTTGCGTAGCGCTTCTGTCAAAGATGTTTTTGGTTTCGATTGAACACTTTGTAGTACTGAGACAACGTCTTGTAAAGTGCGTCAACACAACAGGCTATGCTTTTGAGTAATTTAAGAGGCGCTGGCGCCCGAAAAAAAATCCAAATATAAGTCATCGCCACAACCGTTAACTAAAGTGCTTTTAAATCTGAGCAGATAGTCCTCAGAAGTTGCAAAAGGACTCATCAAAAAACAACAAAATGATTTAAATATTTAACCTTTCTCTCAAATATTCACCGTTCCTTTGTGGAAAGTGACAACCATCGACTGATTTTCATTCTTTCCTTGAATTAATTTATTTCTATAACAATTGCCCCATTATCTAGGAATTGTAATTTTTTTCTTATAGTAGAGAAATCGACAATCTGAAATTTGAAAGTTTTTAACATTATAGTAACAACTACACTCGAAAACGACACAACCTAAGCTTCTGCTTGATCCTATGAGGGCATTTGTTTAATCGTTTGGTCAATTTGTCTTATTACTTGCGTCATAAAGCTCATTTTTTGTGGATACCGTAATTAAAATCCTGTTTTTTAAATTTTTTCCATTTGTTTCTTTAAGAAATCACATCCCACTCAAAATTGAGGACCAATCACTTAGTTTGCACTTAATGTAGCAAAAATCTGTTTCTGCCTTCCTCGGACCGCAATGCCCTTCTATGCCTCAGAAAAGTATACACAATTTTAGCGGGTTAGTAGTTTCGTTTATTTTTTCGCTGCAAAGAAGAAAAGAGCTGTGTTCAATCCTCCATCAATATCTTGCGCTATTTCTCACTTTTTTTACAACTCTATTATTTGGTACACCAATTCACAAAATGAATCCCCGTTCATTTCTGTTTACATACTTCTTGCTGGTGTCAGGACAATTTACCCAATTCCATTTTACCCAATGCCATTATACCTAATGCCATTTTACCCAACCTGCCATTTTACCCAATGCCAACTTACCCAATTTACCCCATTGCTAAATTAACCAGAACGAATTTAGCCGACTATAAAATAAATGGCCTGTGGGACGTGATATGAAACTATCACAACCGAACGAGGGATTATATTGTCCACAAATGTTTTAAATCATCTTTCTAATTGCGACTGCTAATTTGTAATCGGATAATTGATCGAAAAGATCAAAGAGCATTGGGTAAGTTGGTATTGGGTAAAATGGCGTAGGGTAAAATGGCATTGGGTAAAATGGAATTGGGTAAATTGTCATGTAACCCTTCTTGCTATTTTGGGTTATGATACTGATTGTCCTTCTCATTGAAGCGCTACTGATCCTCATCTACCACTCCAGATTCAAATATGATAATTACTGATTGGCACGGGTTGATGAGGCAGCTTAGTGAGAACCAGCAGATTTGAAACACAATTTTGACTTTTAAATCCGACACAAGTAAAGATGTCTCTTGCAAACCTCTAGAAACTTTTTTGTTTAAATTCAATAAATTTCGCTATTATTATTATTCAGATCTTTTTCAGGTTTAGCTCTTCTACTTTTGGTTTTCCCTTTTTTGTTATTTTTCAACACCTGCGAAAACTATTTAGCATTATACTGAAAAGTTTGATTTTTTAACTGTCCAAGTACTAAACTGTTGGTAGCTTTAAAAGAATAGGATTGTCTTTCAATACTTTTTTGGTGCGAGAATTGTTTATGTAACAGTGGACGAAACGTATATCTCATTTTTGGGTGTCCACATGTTAACATGTTAACGAAGAGTTTGATCCAAAGAAATCAGCAGTCAAGGTTATCGAGTGCGAATTTTTCAATATAATCTTAGTGCTTGTTCTATGTTACATTCCGAGTATATCAATACTTTCCTAAACCTCTTCAGCAACAAAAATAAGAAAATACCAAGCAGAGCTAATCAGATGGTTATCAAAACTCTGAATCCTAAAAATATTATCGGGGGTTAGAGAATACACTGATAAACCTCTAGACAAAAGGGGCCAACTAGAAGGATTTCGTGTAAAAAATAACTAGTCACAGAAAAGGGAAGCTACATCGTCAACTCTTGAATCCTTCTAAAAAAGTGATTGTCAGAGGTCAACCTCACATGCTTGCACAAACTATGAATTTATTGATACGCTTCTACTCCCAGCAATCAGTTAGTTTCTCTTTTTGAAAACAGTTTGGCATTTTTGTCTTTTTAAAATCCTAACTTCGATAATGTTTTGTAACTTTTTAAAACCAGAGGAACTTTTATACCCCCAGTTATAGTTTTTTCGTTTGTTTGACGTTTGTAGTTGTAGCTTTTAAGGTTGCCTGCAGCGGTTTGTTTCGACATTTAGCACGGTGCTTTTTTTGTAAGTAAAATGATTCAAACTCAAATGCACTCATTGTATGCATTTTGTCTGTCATCTTAGATATTTACTGACAGTCTTAATGACACTGGCATTCTAATTTATTCGGTATTTACCTTATTAACTTTTAAATTGGACTCAAAACATTTTGTGGAATGTTTTTCTTAATGATTTTTAAACCTTAATTGTAAACTATGCTTTATTGAGGACAATGTTTCTTTTAATTGCAATGAGCTGAGCTGTAGTTTGCCAAAAAAGATAAATGCCGCTGCAAGTATCAATTCCACCCAAAGACTAATAAATATCAGGCCAATTAGACTTATTTAGCCGTCCCAATACTTTAGACCCAGTCTATATCTGACGAGAATAAAATGAGATCTGCGCTGCCTTACGTTAGACGAAAAGAGTAAATTACTCTAAGGCCATAATGATTTGCTTTTTTTTCACTGCTCCTATTGATATGCAAACTGAGGAAAGGATACTTAAGCCAGAAAAAGATGACTAAAGACTAATTTTAGCCGAAAGACTAATTTTCGCCGGCTCCAAAAATGACCCCAATTGCTATAAGCAGCAATATCTTCTCTCCTCCATTGAATCAGAAACTCAGCAGCGTATTTAGTCTGCTATTTTTTAAATCTAACTAAGGCATAACAAGTTCAGAATCATCCTACAAGAACATGGATTATTTGTAAAACTAAACATTAGACCCCAAAAAAATTAAAATAGAGGAAAACACCCTTCAATTGTGGTCTATCCGTCTCAAACTTTCCTTAAAACATTCCTAATTGTTTTTGTTCAGAAATCAGAGTAAATAAAATTAAGTCAGTGAGACTTATATTAACCTATAGATAAGGTGGCTTATTAAATATCCTTTTTTATTCTCATTCTAGTGTTGTAGCACGCACTTACCTACCTAACGGAGTAAAAAAAGGATGATACCTGTAGAGCTGTGTCTTTTCTTACAAGCCGTCCCCCCCCCCCCCCCACCGTCCCCCCCCCCCCCCCACCGTCTCCCCAAGCAGCCTGGACTTAAAAAATATTTTAAATAAATTTTGAGGGCGAAGGTGTAATTGAGTTTTGTTAGTAGAACACAGTTGAACTGCTTTTGCTGTCACCATATATGTTTATTTATCAATCTTGTGTCTCTTAAATTGCAAAAATTTCTGCACGCAACACTGGATTTATTTTTTTTGTTCTCTCTTTTGTGCAGGGAAACAACAACAAAATCTGCTGTGGTAGAAGCTCTCATACATGGAAAAAGGTACGATTTCACAGTATGGGCCACCTTCAAATCCCATCGCAGCACTCATAATGACTCTCTTGTGTATGAAATACCATGCCCAGTATGCGCAGTAGCTGAGCAAGACGACTGGAATGATGGAAAACATGGTAAGCAACCCTACAAACCCCCCAACAAACCTTTCAAAAAAGATGTCCACTCATCTATAAATTTTCACTATTTTTGTTTACTTTCCGTATTTTTTGCTCAGATTTTCCTCCTTTTTGTTAAAAATAAAAAGTTCAAGCAGAGTCAATTTGCATTTAGTTTAAGAGATGAAGATAGATTGCGGAACCGTTTGACCTGACATTTTCTTCTACCCTTTTCTTCAAATTAAAGAAGCCAAAGCAGCCATTTCAGCTAATTTTCTCCGTATTTCATAAAACATTGCCCTGCCTTGCACTAAAAACTGATTGTTGAGTCTTTTTCGATTACGATGAGGGATAATGGTACCATGTTCTGCTAGATAAACTGAATTTCATTTATAAAACATGAAATTGCGGCAACTTTTATTCATTGCAATCATGCTTTCAATTAATGACAAACCTAAGTTGTAATAAATAAATTAAAAGTTTATGATGACGCTCAATCTGTAAAAGCTAGTTGGTTTTCTTGAAATTTAAAAATGAATTTTGAAATTTTGCCCTATAATTTAAATCTTGTCACTATACAACTACAACTGCAGGAAGCAAAAAAAAATGTTTAGCAAAATGTTAATGCTGGCTATTTAGGACTGTAAAACAGCTATAAATTTAGTTGCAGGATATCAACAGAAGAAATCAAGTTGTTGCAAACAATTGATTTTGTTTCAGCTAGAGCAAATGCTATATTTTTCCAACTCTTTTTGGAAATCAAGGAATATCCTTGCGACATTGGCTTTTTGCTTCTGTCATTTTTTCTTTTTGTTTTTGTATCATAGAAAAAAACATCATTTTGTAGGCCTTAGATGCTAGCTTTGATTTTGTTTTTAAAATCTACAAAATATATTGTAGCCAAGAAAAGGGGAGCTGGTTTGAGAAAATGAGGGGAAAAGTTTTGAACTGGGTTTTGAGGAAATTATCAATTTGAGTGAAAATGTGTCATTGAATTATATAACTATAAATAGGTTGGATATACAAATTTATTTGAAAACAAAACAAAGAGATTTCCTCATAAACATGTTCCATTAGAGAAAACAAAAAAAAACTTTATCCTAATTAGAGCTGTACTTAGAACTTTTTGCTGTTCACTTCATTATCAAGTAATGTTCAAGTAAATCAAAACGGAAAAATTTAAAGAAAATGGGAATTGAAAATTGAACAGATGATTTTAAAAAATTTAAAAAAAAACATGTAATTTATTTAATCGCTCAAATCTGAGCTGAAATTTCAAACCTATCTGTTGCCGTACAAGCAATTTGTCTAAAATTTGACAAAAAACCGTCCAAATGATTAAGCTTATGTGAGCCGCCTTATGTAAAAGAAAGCTAGAAAACATTATTTCTATAGGAAAAAGAAACAACCAAACAAAATTGAAATATTTTAGTTACCTTTCTGCTGGTTTTTCTTGCCCTGTCGAACCAATTTTTTAGAGTGCTAATTGAGATCTCTAATCAGAAACGATTGAAATCAACAACAAAAGATTGGTAAATTAAACGAATTTTGTAGAGTTAAGATAGAAACATATCGAAAGTTCATAGACTCTCCTAATGAAAATAACCCTTTTTCTGAGACTTCCTCTGGACACCTGCGCTAAACATAAAAAACAACAACTAAGATGAACTTGCGTATTTATTTGATTCATTTTCATAGAATCTTCTGAAGACCGAACATTTAAAACCAGAACAACAAAAAAAACGTGGTGTGACAGAAGGAAACTTCAGTTTTTGTTCAAACCTATGTTCATTGCTGCACATTTCCGGCCAGAAGCAAGTCCGCCAGTTAATCAAAAGTGCTGTAAGATTATTGATTAACCAACTGTTTTTGTATGGGAATTAGAACAAAAGAATAAAAACAGTCATGTGAAAAAAATATATAAATTTGTTATATTTGTCAACATTGAAAAACTCTTGTCAAACTTATGCTTAGTTGACTATAAAACGTACTTTCTCCAGTTCACTAAAATTTGGTTTAATGGCCAGAACTTAGAATCCATCTGAGTGAGGTACTAAAACTATGATACATTTCAGTATCTCTTCACGAATAATGTAACAGAAGCTTTAATTTTAGACCTTTCTTCAAATTTTCGCCCGAAAATTGAATAGATCTTTTTTGAGTTAATGGACATAAACTGTTTGAAATGAGAAATCGTAAGAAAATAGGGCAAACGAAAATAACTTTCAACAAAATTGTTATCAAAAACACAAATATTGTGTTTTTGATAACAACTTTGTTGAATTGACATCAACATCTCTAATTTTAAATAATCTATAGGCTTTCTGTGGCCTATATGAAAAAAAAATCAGTTAGATATTGAGTTGAACTAATTGACAAACCTGATGAGATTGTGACTTATTTTCACTAAAAAAATGAGAAAAAAATCCGCACTTTAATTGTTTGGCACTTCTAGCACTGGAAACGGATCACTTCCTTTCAAATTTCGCAAAATTCTATCTGCGTTTTCTAAGGTAAATTTTCTTTGCATCTAAATGCTCTTGCTGAACTTTAAGCTTCCAGGAGCTGCAAAAAATGATGTGGTTTATAATCAAATCAAAAGTCGTGTGCTATTTGTTCTGACGTTTCATTTCAAAAAATTGCAGTGAGAGTTGCTCCAAAACTTGTTTCAATTTGAGTTTTGCAATAATGACAGTTAAAAGAGCGTTTCCTCTCCGGACAAAAAAACTATTCATACTTTTGACTCGTATGTTGGAGGATTTTGTGCTACGGACAGTCTCGAACTAGCCGTCTTGCCTTAAAATAAATTAAAGAACTGTATGATTTCGATAAACTTAATGTTCCAATGATTGCTTCTGTTTATTTTCCCTTTTTATAATTGTAATTGTACGTTTAAAACACAAAAAATTAGGTCAAATTACCCAGTTGATAAATTTTGCCGGCTAATTGTGCCATTGTACGAAATATAATATTTTCAATTAAATTGAAAAAAAAAACGAAAACAACACAGATTAAATGTTGAGAATGCTGTTGAGAATTTCTTCATTTTTTTAGTTGCGTCAGTTTTATATACAACTATTAACCACAAAAATGAGTTGAAGTGAACCATGTGGTTGAGTTGCAATTAACTGGTTTCATTCAGAGAGGATTTGATATCTAATTATTATAAACAGGAGAAAATGTTTCTAGAAGGCTTCATTCAAGACTCTTTCTCGTTTTCAGCGTTGTTTTTCCTGATCATGGATGAAACTGTATGAGCGAACTTAGGTCTATTCAACAGTGCAATGACTTCTCAGATTATTTCTTTTCAGATTTTTTATGCAATGACAGAAAATCAAACATTGAATTGAAAGTTTTTGTATTAAGAAAAACTTTAAACTCTTTGAAACTGCCGGCATAAGTATTGGCCAGATTACTCAAAATACTGCATTTTTTAAGTTTAATGTGGAAAATTTTTAGTTCGTTAAATCCAAAACTTGTCAAAAGGCTTCCTTTGTATTACTATTTTTCTCGCTTAAGTTGCAAATACAGAAAACAAAAATTATTTTCAAAGCAACCAATTATAATCTAGCAGTTTTCAAGATTCAACTAATATCACGCGAAATTTATTTTAATTAGAATTTCGGGGAACCGAAATTATCATTGATAGCTCTTTGAATAATTCGCTTTGAAAATAATCCGTGAATTGTCTGTTGGCTACCAATGTTCTATTTTTCCATTCGGGCAAAGCTCTTTTTGTAAAAAAGCATTTTTTTGGAGTTTGGGGCTCGTGACGAGTTTCTCAAAAGCTGTATATATACACCTAAAATTCTCAACGAAACAGCTAATGAGTTGTCTTGAATAAACCTGTAGAACTGTAAAATAATTGTTCTGTTTTTTCCTCTTTTTCGGCGACTTTCAGTTGACAAATTGCCTCACCTCTTAGATCAGTATATTCCGATAAGCAAGAAAATGTTTCATAGAACTGCTTATTTTTTATTTTTTGATATGATGACACGATGACTGAATGCAAACCAAAGTAGTTTTTACCATCGATAATATTTATATATTTTCCTTCTAATTTGTAAAATTAATTTTCTATTTTTGTTAATTTTAAGATTGTGATTTATAGAAAGAATTTAATAATTTTGTAGCACCACTTAAAAAACTTTTTATTTTCAGCAAGCTTTTGCATAGATTTCTCATTTGGAGACTTGAATTTTATTCAATTTTAATTGCTGAAACTCATTTTAGTTTAATAAATGCTGATAATTCTTATTTGTGAACAAACATTGCTGAATGTTGCGATACTAGAGCTTCTATCAAATTCCATTAGTAAGAAAATTTTCTTAACATTGATTTCAGAAACCTTTTCGAAGCTGTGGTTGTGCTAGAAAATGACCAGCAGAAAATGTCGTTGGCTGACTTGAATTTTTTTAGCTCTTTGTCTGACGGTTAATGAGCTTCAAGAGAACATAGCCCGCAGACTGAAGAATAAATTTCAAATTAAACTTACATGCTCTAGAATATAGAAAAAAAAAAACAGATGAAATATGAACTGACGAAGTTACTGATTCAATGTATATACAAAGCCCATTTAAATTTCTTTTAAATAGTTGCTTCAAGAAAAATTAAAGGTACTCATTTGATTTTACTCGTGCTGGCTAGGTTACGTAACAGTCCTTTTTACCCTGATAGAAAACTTAAACCGTGCTAATTTAAATAATAATTCAATTAGAGGTTAAGGTTAATCATCCATGAACAACAAAGAATCCTGCAATCCGTTTAAAATAACTCAATTTAAGGCAATTTTCTAATCGTCAAGTACAAAAATGCAGCTCAAGGATTAAAACCCATATTTTCAGAAATGCGGTGTGAAATAATGTACAATAAAAGAAGTGTGGGACAACTAAGCAAAAGCAAAAATCAGCAGTACTATACTATAGCTGACAGCTTTGTAGTTGTCAGCTGACAGCTTTGCAGCTATAAAAAGTTAAACATAATAGTTTAAAAAACAATCTCAAAAACTGAAAGACATTAATCCTGAAAGACACTGAAAGACAATAATTTCAGATGAAAGGTTTTGAGAATGATAGGATTCTTTATTTTTGCAATTCCATTCTGTCTTTTTTTTCGGAAGACTGCTTTTTGTCAAGGATGTTTTGGAGAAAATAGAGAGCAAAAGATTTTTTTTTTCATTCTTTGCTGGTAGTTGCGAAAGGAACGATAAACTTTTTTTCTGTGCTGTACTTGGATTTCAAATTTTTACCCGTTGGTCATGTCTCTTCACTCACAGCCGTTCTAAGGAAAGGTTATTTATTAGGTTGGAACACTTCCTGTGCAAAGCACAGCTCGTGTCAATCCGCCTTGTTGAACTTTTATATCGAGTTGAAGAAATGTTCAGTTCTTTTGTTTGAAAAATTCTTACTTCTACTATTTTTTCCTAGCCTAAATTTATTTAGAAAAATCATTAAAGTTTTATAAAAAAAAACAGCTACTTTTTGTTCAAATAATTTGATATTATTATTCCAATTTTTGGACGAAACTGACAGTTTTCTCTTGGAATCTTTCCAAATGCAAATATCCAATATGCAATTTTCTGAAATTTGAGTTTAAAGCTTCATTAATTTTAAAGAGCCACATGTCAAGCTTACAGAATTCCGTCTACATTTGCGCTGTAGAATAATTGGGGCTCGTGATTAGTTCATAAATTTCTTCAAATTATATAAATTACTTTGTACAAAGAAACAATGGCATATTTTAGCATGGTGACTGCAGAAATAAATGACATTTACTTCTATCAATGGTTAGCCAGCCAATTGAATGAAATCTTAAAGTAAATGTGATGGCATTAACTAATCAAGCAGATGTCTATTTTCTGTTGAAGAGCTCTTGTTCGCTTTTAGAGCAATCACTTTTTGATTGAATTAAGTGCCAAGCTGTCTTTAGGCTGGATTAATTTTACTTGATTGAAAGTGCTCGCTGTGATCTGAGAGAGAAAGATACTCTATGTGGCTCTAGGAGCCACCTTTATTATGCTGTAATTAATAACAATAATAACAATGAATTAAACAACCAAAACAGCTGGGTTTGCCCTCTACATATGGGGAGATTTAGATTCAGTTCAAGTATTCTAAAGATCCAAACGTAAGGATAGCAGTAATATTTGAACTTCATTAACGGTTCGGACTCCAAGAACACTCTTAACTCTCTTTTAAATTGCATTCGATTGAGCAGTGGTCAGTGACAATTACATTAGTCATAGTAAATATTTTAAATAGGCTTTGATTCCTTTTTTATCATTTGTATTTCTGTTTTCATGCTTGAGCATTATAGGTTAAATACTGGTTTCTTTTATCGCTGACTGGGAAATGAAAAGACCATGCTCTTCCCGTAATTGGTGATAAATAGGCTGTTATACTCGAAAGCTTTTGCTTGACTTCAACTAGGATGCTCAATTATGTGCTTTTAGACAATAATGAACTTGCTACCCGCGGTCTTTTTTAGGTCCCTGGTGTCTTTTTATGGTTGAGGTATAACCATGCAAAGTCTGAACAAGGGCCAGATCAAACAGACCGAAATTCGGTGTGCGCCAGATAGAACAGGCAAGTATGGGGGCGGCGCCACCGCAACTAGGTCCAGTCCCTGAGCTGGGTCGCACTGGACCCCTGTTCGAGACCCAAGTCCGTCTGGTGCAGACCTCTCTTGCGTCGGCGACCTTATCCTGGGACATGGTGATAGGAAGTGCCAAATAAGTTCATATTGATAGTGTTTCAGGGAAGTGGATGATATTTCTGATAGTGTATGCAGTTTTTACGACAATTCTGCTGATCATAGTATTGTTGGTTATCTGCTACTGTTGCTACAAGTATGACTGGGAAACGAGTGAAAATGGCAGTGCATACTACATCAGTGGGGATGACCCTAAACAGAGGAATACTCCTGCTTCCACTTTCGCTTCATAGATTTTTTAAACTGTTCTAGAGAAGCAACTTTCAGAGCAACGTTTGGAGTAAAGTATATTAATAAAGCTATTAGCTCAGTTACATAAGTAAATAATTGTATGTATTGATATCTCAATTAATTAGGCAAAGTTTTGGCCGCCCCGTTGAAATCAACTAAATGATAGTTAGGACCGCTATTTTTCTGCTGCTGGGTTTGAAATGCAAGCGAATTGATTGCATTCGCGCAGAGATCAAGAGTGATACCACAGCTCAAATTAATGCTCTCAAAAATGTTGACCTAGGATGCAAGCACAGTAGTGCAATCTGATTGCTTATATTGCCATATCCACATACGTCGCCATATGTTAATACAAACTGTAAAAAGCGCAATAATGAACGCTTTTGAACAATAAAATATCTGACGCTAATGAAAAAACAGACTAGCCAAATTTTAAATTTTTCGGAATAGCCCATCAGAGAGAGGGAAAATACAGTTTTTGCTTCTGATTATTGACTGGGTGCTTAAAATTGCTCACTGAAATCTACTTGTTTTAGGATATCATTTGCAAGTTACCACAAATATGCTTAAAAGTCACGACAATGGAAAAGAAAATAAAAATATATGAATGTTTTCAACAATTTCCCCCTTTTGCAAAGGGAGGGCAAGTCTTGAATAGACTTGAAGCGAGCGACTTATTAACCAATCAGAGATTTATAATAATTTTCTACGTATGCGCATACTATGTTAAACAAATTTGAATAAAATATGTCACGCTATGGCAGTTAGACGAATTGGAATACCAAACGAAAAAAAAATCCGAATGACGAGTAGGTGGGCGAGCTTTGCGCGTCATGCGGCTTCGCCACGATAACCGACCCGCGATTTCCGGTTTACATGCCACAACGCATGGGAGGCATAGTGGTGAATAGCGGACCACAATTGCGCTGACTAACATTTGGCTACCTAAATTGTAGGCCACGTAATATTGTGGCAAAGTATAGCACAGAATGTGGCGATTCTCTACTAGGTACCGAAGGGGGTAATTGTTGAAGAGAGACAAATGTATTTTATGTGAGTGTTAATCCCACTGTCAGTTGTGATAGTTTCATATCACGTCCCACGTTTCGCCGAGGTATGGCCGTGACCCTCGAGACACCGCCAAATGCATTAAAGGTTTTTTCAAAAGTTTAGACAATGCTGAGTGTCGGTTAAATGTTTAGTATCATAACAGAGCCGAGTTTTATCCGGCGGCCCATAATGTTACAAAGGTGGCTAATCAGATTGGTTTAAAAGTCTATAACTTTTTCACCCGATATGTATATCAATATACTGCACACATTGGACTCAATCACAATTTATCTTTACACAAGGCCGTCATTTTTATTTCATTATCTAATTTTTGTGGCTGTGGTTATGATGGTTGGGTAACTGCTGAGTGTCATGAGAGCAACATAATTTTATCGGACAGCTTAACATGAGTTGTTATTTCTCAAAAAAACAACCAACCTCCCCAGCTTAGTGAGTGCATTTTATTTGCGCCCAGGAAACGCATGTGCCATAACTTTTACAAAACGATTTGGGGTTAACGGAAACGGAAAAACCTCATTACTGAAATAAGAAACGAAAATTCTCGGCCCCTGTGAAACATGCAAAAAGGATCGCGGAATTAGGAAAACTAAAAAGAGGAAGTAGTATTAAAATTATTTAGAGGAAAGAGTGGGTTTTAATTGTTACATGGGACCCTTAAAAATTATCATCCCGGGTTGAACACCATAAACACATCATATTAATTATACTCAACGATATATGTGATTATGGCTTCATAGTAACCATACGAAGACCATGAAAGGTCTTCGTATGGTTACTATGAAGCCTTCGTATGGTTACTATAAAATTTGAATAATCACGAACCATAGTAACCATACGAAAGGTCTTCGTATGGTTACTATAAAATTTGAATAATCACGAACCATAGTAACCATACGAAAGGTCTTCGTATGGTTACTATAAAATTTGAATAATCACGAAAACTGAGAAATTTATGCTGGTCGAAAAGAGGACATAATTTTTTTTCTTCTTTGTGAGCATAGTAAGACGCATATGATTTTTATGAATCTTAGTTGTCATACAAGGAATATTACCATTGTTGCTGCCATATTCTCTTATGTTGCAGTTTAGGGCAACATTTTTTTAAAACAATTTTGGCAAATAATGACTGACTTGTTTTTACTAAAAAGCGAAAGTGATTGCAGCGGACACAGTTACCGATTGAATGAAGACAAAGGCAGCAGCAAATACGATATGGACAACTACGTTCCACCACCGCCTCCACTGACTTCCGAGTTTGTGCAGGACAATGACTACTCTGCTTACATGGGTCCAGAGAAGTCAACTCGATTTGATTACTCGGAGGACCCCAACCCACCACAGCCAACCCCCCGAGCATCTCAGAGGCACGGCTCTTACTCTACGAACGATGACCCGCCCCTTTCAGTTCCACACGCGGACTTTGAGATCGAGTCGCACAACTTTGACTAAAATTGGCAACTGGTTACGAGAAACTTGATGCTATAGAACTTGAATGTGATTGCTCATGCATATAGTCCCAAACCCACATAGTAATTCTTGTGGTGCGGACGAAACGAAAAGTTGCCTTGAAGAAACCGAGTGCTCATTTAAACTGTCCTAATTTATCTTTTCCAACAACCATATTTTAACAGACTTTTAAGTGTAAAAATTCAAAATATAACATTTGTGAGTTTTGCCCCACTGAGTTCCTACATCGTTTCTGGGCTCTGGAAAATTCAATCAAGTGGCCAACCGGAGTGACTGGATAATTTAATGAGGGCTCTTAATTATCTGATTACGACACAAATTTTTTAGGGATATAAAATTTGAATAAATAATGTCATGGTTAAGATTAACCTCGACCGATAACTACATCAACCAACATTGGCAGCCCAGTTAATTAACCAGACGCTCATTTCAAATTCCCCTCTTCTTGGGTGAGTGCAATCTAACTGAGACGCCACAAATCATTGCAGTGCTCCCCGCTTTTGGGCGAATCTAAATTGAAGACGAGTTATTCACCTCCCCTCTCATTAAGTGAGGAGAAAATGAATGCAACTCCCCTTTATTTCGATGCTTGAAGTCTTAAGATCAGTGGAGACATTCATGACATGTGGGCTAGCAGCATTACAGCAAATCCACGAATTGAAAACACTGAGATAAAACTGCGCCGGACGTGAAAATTGGTCTGGTTAGTCTGGACATAATAGCATAGGCTACAGGGTGTCTACATAGGCTGTAGAGAGACGACGAGAGAAAGAGATAAAGAGAACACTACTATGGCCAGAATGCTTTGATCAAAATCATAAGAAAAGCAGCCGCAGTCAACAGCTGGTCATGTGATCGAAGCAATCTTAATTGACTCGTCGACAAACAATACTTTGCTTCACGCTAGAAATTGCGATCAAAATGAAGCTTTTACTAACTTTTTGAAGAAAATATCGATTAAATAAAAACAATCCATGCAAATTGAACACAACTCAAAAGAAGCGTTCATCTGCAGCAAATGTTTAAAAAAACTGAGAAACCCATGAGCAATTTAGCAGATTTTGAAGAGGACAGTATAATCAGTTTCTCTCAAATAAAGTTTGTAGCATTTATAATAGTCCTGCGCTCTTTTATTTTGTATGCAATTTTTCGCTTGACCGATTGTCGTCTAACCCTTGGGCCTAGGAAATAAACCCCCACGGAAGAAAAACCCCACTTATAACTTTAGATAGGAAAAAAACCCCCACGGAAATAAACCCCCAAGGAAATAAACCCCATTTTAAAATCGAGTTTCGGTTGTTCGGTTGTGATAGTTTCATATCAAGTCCCACGGGCCGCTGAGGCATGGCCATGGCCCGCGAGGCATGGCCAAACGCGCTAAATGCGCAGCTCTTTAATAGTAAACAAGGGGTTTATTTCCGTGGGGGTTTACTTCCTATCTAAAATGAAGTGGGGTTTTTTTCCGTGGGGGTTTATTTCCGTGGGGGTTTATTTCCGTGGGGGTTTATTTCCTATCTAAAATGAAGTGGGGTTTTTTTCCGTGGGGGTTTATTTCCGCAACCGCTAATCTTTGCGCAGCACTGGGTGACTGAGCATATCTCTTCAAGTCTTATACCTTATAATCTAGAATTTCGTCACTCCTCCACCTGGCGACTTGGACGTCCAGTCCTCCGAACCCAACTCCCTTGGCTTTAAACCCTCAAATCTTGGCTCTCACTGAGACCCCAACTCCGCTCACCTATCCCCCGCCCCCAATTGGGGCCCCAATCTAGCACCCCTAAGTCACAGCTGGTTACCACAAACCAACCGCTCGCCGGTCGTTTGAGAGCAAGTTGCCAGATGTTAGTCGGTTAAGTTTATTCTTCGGAACAAATCTATTTTGCAAAAAATAGACGAACTTGAAGTGTGCTGAAACGACCGTAGTCAAAAGACGGCTGTAAAACGTTTAACTAAAAAGTGGCCCGATTTTACAAGTGCGTTTGAGGCGTCAAAGTTATCTCAAAAAGTTGGCACTCAGAATTAGACAATTATAATTCCAAAACAAAAAAGTCCAGTAACTGCAGATGTAAACAATTTTTATTAATTATTTGATACGTAAGGACGACTTAGTTAGGAGTTTGGCCTGTTTTTTTCATGGAATCTGATTGAATTCAAGCTACTCTTCATTTTTTTTAATCAGTCAATGTGCATTTTTGCTTAGACGATGAAAACGGACATCGTCCCAATAGTCTCTTCTCATAGTCATAAAAAAGTGATGAATTCAAAAATTTCATGAAACGAATGTAGATTACATATGCAAATAAAAATCAATATGCTTACTACCACTTTATTCTCTTTGTTTCTTATTATTAATAATTGTAGAAAGAGTAGTGAGGAGCAGTGACAGACCAAAATAACGCAGAGATTTTAGAAAAAAACTGAAATTGAGAACTTCAGCCCATTTCTCTGATTTTTTTATGCACATGGAGGACTTTCTCTGATTTTTTTAAAGTTTTTTATTTATCTTTAAGCGTGTTTCAGCAAGGAAAAAAATAGTTGTACCTTTAATCAATTTGTATGAAAATAGTTTAAATCTCATAATCTACCTTTGTTTCAACCACTCTACGTCGGAAAGTTTTTCAGTCAGCATCGTCTTACTGAAAAATTTCTCTTAATCCAACTTTATGAATGCAATTTTGATTCCCGGCACATAGAAATGATTCGAATCCCAATATTGTTCTAAAAATCCAAAAACATTGTAAGACATGTCAGGAACCGCTCTAAAGTATGCGAAAGAAAATCGTTGAATTTATTAAAGTTTAATTTCGTACTTAGTAAGAATTGTTTGCTAACCCTAGTCGAAAACAGATGTTAATCTTCTAAGATCTTAAAAGATTCTTGCAAAAAAGGTAAACCTATAAGATCTTCCAATATTAATTTCTGTTTTTGACGCGGAAAATCTTTGACAGTGATAACTATCCGGGAAAAGAATTAGAAGTTTCTTATCGCCAAATTACGTTACCGATAGTCATGTTAAGTGGACAATTCCGCAAAATAGCAACATGCAGGCTCGGCGTGATGAAATTTATTTCAACTCACAAGAAAATTAACTCTTACAAGTTGATATGAGCGCTCTGCTGTTAAAATAAAAATATTAATATTTTGATATTTCGTTATAATTTCAACAGAAAAATCAAATACTGCCAATACATTCTTCCTAACTATCATTGCATCGATAAACTTAATCAACTTTTTTTGAACAGCTTAGGCACTTACAGATATAAAAGCAACAATTTAGAGCAACAAATGAAAATATAAAATTCGAAAAAATCTGTAAAAAGCATTAAAAAATAAGAGCGATCCACAAATGGGGCAGTTTCAGCATTACATCAAACAGACTTTACCTCAAATAGTTGTTAAGTGCATAAAAACAAAAGGTCTAAACAAGGTTAAATTTGTAATCATAAAGACCATTAAAAGCATAGTTCAACCTCGAGGTTATTAACAAACGCGTGGAGCTACGCGAACTAAAAAAACATAGCAGGACAAGTCCTGACGTACTATTCAAAGAATTTTCATTAACTAAACAAACAACTAGACCTAGAATGGATTATGAGTGAATTGAGAAAACCATTTTAAAAAATCAGATCAAAAAATAAGAAAAAAAAACAAAAAAACAATGTCAAAATGCCACATGTGAACAAAAAACCACTAGCGAGAAATCAAAATTTAATTCAAACAAATAACTAGGCCTAGAATGAGCTGTGAATGGATTGGGAAAACCATTTAGAAAAAAAGCGATCCAAAAAATCGTGAAATAGTGAAATTGCCGCATGTGAACAAAAAACCACTACCGAGAAACCGAATTTTTGTTCAAACACCATTTTCGCACTACGCAAAACCAATTCCTTTTTCGCTCCACTTCCTGTTTCGGCGTGACCAGAATCACTACTCCAATTTGACTTCAAAAATCATGAAAATGTGAACAGATCTTAAAAAAAAGACAGCGCCCCAATACAATTCAAATTCTTTGAATTGTAAAAATCTAAAGGAAATTCATGAAACATTGGTTCACGAACAGATTAACAAAATCAAATTAAGGCGCAAAAGACAATTTAAAATAGACCCTTGAATTAAATTAATGGTTGAGATTCAATATACAATATAATTTAACAGAAAAATTTTTTGCTCAAAAATACATTCATCAAAATTTTATCCAATTATCAATTGATCTTGTTCAATTATATTTTATAACGCCAGAATTTAACAAAAATCGGCAAATTTTGAACCAGTTTTAAGTGAACCAGTTTTAGGTGAACCAGTTTTAGCTGTTTTGAAACCAGGTTTAAGTGAAAGGCAATCAATCTGTATTTCTTCAAAACAATCGGAAGGGGAAAAACTTTAGAGGCTTGCACAAATAGACTTCTAACTGAGCTAGGACTTGTGATAACAGCGACGTATCTACCAACAACAAGAGCAAGTCTCTGAAATTGGTAAAATCTGCTGCCCACTAGCAGAGCATGCACATCAATGCCTTCCTTAAAACTCATTAAAATTCAAAAATCTGGTAAAACTAAATATTACCTCCCTGCCAGAGGTTCAAATATTGGTCAGTGATTAGAACAACTTCTGTTGTAAAGCCTAAAACCTTGACCCTCTGCTGTGTTAAGGGCGTACTGACTTATCAGTCTCATTATTAACATCAACTCATTACAGAGGAGAAATCACTATATCAACAGTTCAGCGGTTCGAGTCAATTTCCATGACGGGAGATTCACTCGAGAACGAGCATTGGCATTGTTGAGAAAAAGATCATAGATTTAAACACCTAAATCCTAAAAGGTAGGATTATTTAACTTACCTATACAATTGACAAAACGATTCTTGGAATGATGAAAGTGAACTTGAAATACTTAATTGTCAAGATCAATAGTGCTTTCCTATTGTACAAATTGTCACAATAGAAGAGACGTAAAAGACAAATAAGTTGACAGTAATAGCTCTGTCACTATCAAGTATAAATACTAGCGTTTTTGAAGTCTCTTCTTTTCCCATTTCGAATCAACAATTTGATTTCCTTTATACATTCTTCCCTGAAACCCTAATTTCTATTATTTTTTTACGTATAAATTTCTCTCTAGTGAAAGAAACTTTTTAAACTTTTTGGTAATCACGTTGTTTGGGCTCGTGGGGAACTTGTTCAACTTCCTGGCAACACGATTCATGCCTGATTCGAACACGACATACTTGATGGGGTACTTGGCCATCTGCGATGCAATCGCTGCCATCCAAGACGAAATTGGACACCTGGGATACAGGTACTTTGGATAGATAGTGATGCGATTTAATGTGAGCTCTTTTCAGAAAGATTTGGTTAAGAGTATAGCCAGAATTTGTTCAGGGACCGCGAACTAAAGCTGGGCCATACTCCTACTAGCTGCAAGACAGCATTTTTGTTACACAAATTTCCTTTGCTAATTTTGGAAGTTCGCATGACCCTTTTGCTGTCACACTGAGGGATGGCCGGATTATATGATGGGCATGAAGCCCCCTACCCTTTTCTCACGCTATGGCACATTAACGAAAAATCGTATAGAAGTCAATATAATAGTAATATCTTAGAAAAAACGCACGAAAAGTCACATTTTGCAAGGTTGCTATTCACCAATTTCGTAGTTATAACTATTTTTGGCTACGAAAACTGTATCAGGAGGCATATGCTAAAAACTGTAACTTTGAAACACCAAGTCATAATGTTGATTATAGAGACGTAATTCAATGGTTAGCGCACCAAGGACGAAGCGGCCTTAGTCCTAACACACTCAGTCACACGTCAACAAAACTTCAACTCAAATAGAACCTCTCAGTTTTATCAACAACCAACCCAGCTGAACAAAAAACAACAGCAGCAACAACAACCAACACAGAACATAAACAACTTTATTAGCAACAAGAACCAATACAACCAGCGGAGCACAACACAAATATTTCAAGCAACAAAAAGAAGCAAGAGCAACAACCAGCCTCTATTGCCTTGTGTCTTCAACGGCGGTAGCCATCAGTTATTTCATTGCCCAACGTTTAAAGCAAAGACAGCAGATGAAAGACTTCAAACAATTTATAAATGAACCTTTTCAGAAACCGTTTGGGAGCGAACCATCGAGACAACAAATTCCCTAGAACTCCAATTGCAGGGAGCAAGGATGCGGACAACAGAACACTATGCTACACGGTGCCAAAAGCAAAAACAGCCGAACACTGACCTGTTTTCTTCAAACAAACACTGAAATGAACAAATCGGGCAACTCATTTGCAGTCATCAACAGCAAAGATACAACCACAAGAAAGGACACAACAGCAGCGACTAAAAGACAAATCTTCTCTATGTCATGTCAGTTATCTTGGAAAGCAAGGAGAACAAAGTTAGGACATACGCGTTCATCGACCCAGGAAGCAGCTTGACAATACTTCTCTCAAAGACCACTGGTGAAAAACGCCTGCAGAAAGAAACACGTCAACAATTTGTGTCGGAAGTAGCCAGCGGAACACAAAAACTTGTTTCACAACAAACATCAACATAAATTTGCAACTTGGAAGACGATGAACGCTACAACTTCAAACAGATTTATATTGTGGAAAAAATTCAATTTGCCAAAATTGGTTGAGCACCAGGGAGACATTGCTAGAAAATAAGACCATCCTTGACTTGTCAATACGGCAACTCTGGATTGTACCAGGAAGCACCTGTTAAAATCAGTAACTTTGAAACAACAAGTCAAAATGGTGATTATAGAGATGTATTTCAATGGTTAGAAAAGGAATGATTTTTTCACGGTAGCAAAAGAAGATTTGTGAAGCAAATCTCATGAAAGGGTTATACTGTTGCCAAGGAGTAACATTAGGCAAAGGCAAAACAAGGCATATCATGCCAAAGGAAATTTAACTCAAAGTACTTTTTGAAAGACCACCAACACTGGCGTCAGTGAAGCAAGCTGATTAGCCTGATTATCTGACGTCCGGCCAAAGTACCACCAACACCACAGATTCGGTATTAACTGACGGCGGAACACCGCACAAAAACATTTCATTGTGCCAACTAACGACTTTGAAAATGAAAACAGTGTACACAAATTGTTTAAATAAAGATAGGATCGAAAATTTAATATACGATTGAGTTTAATTTCACAAAATTAAATTCATTTTTTGCCAAATTGGACCAACCATATTTGGACAATTTTCAACAAGTCAAACTTTCAACAAAACTTTCGAAAAACAATAATATAAGTGGCCTGAAATGTTCCATTTCATAACAAAATTCAGTGTTTTTAAAATGAAGGTCACGCATACTTTACAACATAACGCCGAAGAGGTATACCCAAAACGTCACGGGCAAATCTGTCCGATCTGTATATCTGTTTTCTTTTCGCAATTTCTATGCTAATACATTTAAAAAACATTATTGCAAAAAAAGATAATTTAGTAAATATGAGAATTTGAACGGAATTACGCAATCTGTGTCAGCAAAAGCGTCCAAATCGCAACCGTGGAACTGAGATAGAAGCTAAGTATCATTACATCATCAGCGCTATTTAATTTTTGCAGAACTGTTTAGAAAGGTATTTTCGCACTGAGCGTAACTCTGACGTCCGGCCAAAGTACCACCAACATCACACATTCGATATTAACTGACGGCGGAACACCGCACAAAAACATTTCTTTGTGCCAACTAACGACTTTGAAAATGAAAACAGTGTACACAAATTGTTTAAATAAAGATAGGATCGAAAATTTAATATACGATTGAGTTTAATTTGACAAAATTAAATTCATTTTTTGCCAAATCGGACCAATCATATTTGGACAATTTTCAACAAGTCAAACTTTCAACAAAACTTTCGAAAAACAATAATATAGGTGGCCTGAAATGTTCCATTTCATAACAAAATTCAGTGTTTTTAAAATGAAGGTCACGCATACTTTACAACATAACGCCGAAGAGGTATACCCAAAACGTCACGGGCAAATCTGTCCGATCTGTATATCTCTTTTCTTTTCGCAATTTCTATGCTAATACATTTAAAAAACATTATTGCAAAAAAAGATAATTTAGTAAATATGAGAATTTGAACGGAATTACGCAAACTGTGTCAGCAAAAGCGTCCAGATCGCAACCGTGGAACTGAGATAGAAGCTAAGTATAATTACATCATCAGCGCTATTTAATTTTTGCAGAACTGTTTAGAAAGGTATTTTCGCACTGAGCGTAACTCGCACTGATTTTCGCACTCAATGTATCTATAACCCAAAGTCACGGTATCTAAAATTACAATTATGCTTAATTTAATGCGCGGTTTTGAGCATATAAAATGGGAATAAAGCTTAATAATATACGATATAGGGCTCAGATAACATTACCATTTTTTTGTCTTTATTTGTAGGTCGGCATATTCAGCAACGGGTCATAGCAAAGTATAGAGTCAACGTGTCAATAATTGCTAAAGATGACGGGAATGGTTTTTTGCTAAAAATTTAAAAGCTTATTGAACTCTTTTTCTTGGTAACGTTTACTGTTTTTCTTACTTTAAAAATTTAATAATTCTTTTTCATTTAAATTGTTTAATTAAACAGAGATTTTTCTATGAATCAGTAATTGTTTAATTTATTTGAGAAACGAGCGGTCAATATGCACCTGTCAAAATTAACTGTCAACAGACAACTGTAAACGGACACCTCTTAATAAGCTCGTAAAGATCGAATCAACTCAAATGTAAAACTAAAGTAAAAAATTCTTGTTAGATTCAATTGAAAACCACTCATTAAATGAAAAATTCAATAAACAGTAATTAACTCGAATGTCTTTTTTTACTGAATAATCCCTCTTATTGCGTCTTAGTGATTTCGTTCGAACTGGAGGAATTAAGATGTTGCTACAGGAAAAAACTACCATTTTATAGATGGAAAAATTTACTTAAACGCTTGGTTTTCTGATCAAGTAGCGGAATCAACCATAGAGCATAAAAGACGATGCTTTGTGCATTTTTGGGACTTGGTTAGTTCATCGCCGTAAATTTCATTACTTACCATTCAAAACGAAGAAACGTTGTGGTAAATTTAAAAAAAGCCCTTAATTGTAAATTACTAAGTTTTCAACGACTTCTACATGCTCAGTTAATAAAAGCTCAAAACCTTTTTACAAGCTCAAAACAGCTCAATAGACTTGGGGGTTATTGCGGATCTTAGACACAATAACTGCGGATTATAGATATGATCCGTTCAAAAAATAGAAACATAAATTGCAAGATAAAGTATACAGGATCTGTCACCTGATTTCTAACTTGAATGTTGCTCAATTCCGCAACAACAGCGGAACCTATTTTGCCAAAATTAGATCTTAGATTCGTTTCCTATTTTTGCAAATTTTAGGTCTGTAGATTCCAATTGTTATTGATTACGGCGGTAACTTTGGGGAATACCTCTGCGGTGTTATGAATCACCAAACGCCTCGACCTAAAAACTGGTACCACCAATTTTAAAAAGCCACGAACGAAGTGAAACCAAGCCCTTGTTGGCAACCTGATTGCGTTTATTAGTCATCGAAATCATTCCCAGTTTACTCAATTTAAAATTAGGAAGACAAAATTTCCTGTTGTGACGTCATAAAATAGTGGGTATGCAACTTTGAGTTGCCAGAGTCGACCAATTGTTCTAGTTTTTTACAGTTGTCTGCAAAATTCAATTTACTTACCAGTGGCTTTCTTCACAAATACTTCACAACCCCTAGTGATTTTGTTCTCAGCATAATATATTCTGAATACACGATTTTGCAGAACGCAAGCGGGTCGTTGTTTTTGTCAGGAAAAATTCCAGAAATTAAATGGTTTCGCCGCACAGATTAGTTGTTGCACAGACCAAGTTTTATCGCAAAGATTTATCATTTTTAAGCGGGAGCCAGCAAACCACGCTATCATGCAATTCGAGTAATTGAGTTTCCCCGAGGAAAATCAAATTAAAGATCTAATTAAACTTTTTTTCAAATTCCTTTGGACAATTTAAAACTTGCAAAAAATCTCTAAAACTAGGATTTCACTTTTTCCGCAGTCTTTTTTTCTTGCAAATATGTCAAATCCTTGCGGTCGGGGGACCGATTATTCTTTCCTGGTCAGTTTTTGAAGCAAAAAAATGGGTCTCACCGTATTACCTGAAAAAATTTTAAAAACATTCAAAAAGTTTTGAAATTTTTATTGCACAATGGTTTGTAGAATTGTAGTAAATGTTACACTAAATGCACGATCAAGGCTAGATCAGCTTACCAGAGCATTCAAGTTGTATTTTTTTAAATTTCAATTTCCAATTTTTTAATTTTTGTCTTTTAAAGCCAGCAGTAATTTTCACAGAAAATAGTTTTAGAAGAGCAAACTTCTGGTTATCTGTGTAATTATAATGTGTGTAATTATAATCGTTCGAAAATTAAGTTTAATTGTTTCCGAGGTTTTAAGAATTAACAAAATTTGTACCAAACATTTGTTGCTTTTCGAAATGGTTTTCTGACACCAGATATTAAGTGTACTTTGCATGATTAGACTTTATTTTGTCACTTGTCAGTGATTTCTCTTAAGAAATATTTCTTTTTCTTTTTCCTTTCTTGCATAGATAGATCGAAAAGTCAGAAAAAAGTAGGCTACTATTCACCTGTTTATTCAATGCCCATTGCCATCTTTGCTCACGGAAGTCTAATTTAGTTTATACCAATTTTGCTACAGAAATGCAAATAGATCCCCGGTTTTTGCTAGATGACATATAGAGGTAGGAATTTATTGTAGCGCAATAGGCGTTTAGCTGAATATACGCCATTGGTTCGCACGTTCGCCATGTGAAATACTCCAATGCAAACGAGTTTAGGATCCATTTTCCACTGCAAGTTAGCTATCTATCAACAGTTTCACCTCTATAGATATTATTTACTGTCTACTTCCCAATAAGGTGCACTTAACTTGTTCTATTGTTTAAAAACTTTATGAAAAAAACGAATAAACCAATTCACTTTTTAAAGTTAAGACAAATGAATGATTTTAATTGAATCATCAATTCCACTGAAAACAGGGAATCAGCATACGCCTTTATTGCAGATGATTTGTGGTGATTAAAGTAAATGAAGATCTACAAAATTGTGATAATTTCAGCGGGTTGTATGCAAGCTGTTCTACTTTCACTCATTTGGATCTTCTCTAGCATCTGTTTTCTTCGTCGTTACTCTAGCGATCGACCGTTTCTTAGCAATAAGGTACCCTTTCTGGCATCGGCAGCACTCATTCAGGACAGTGGCCACAAATCTGGCTATCAAATGCGTGGTTTTTGCATACTTTTCATCATTACCCACTTCATTTTTCCGACTTTACAAGTACAGGAATCTGCCATTCTGTCCAAAAATATGACTGGGGTGTTTGTAGTATAAGCTTTGTTTTCTTTTCTGCAGTTACTTTCATCGTAACTATGATTGCCAACGTGTATTTCATATATTCACTCTGAACCCGAAACTACATGCCACCAACAACAACTCTTCCTTGGAGAGCTCTAAACTTCTCCACCTCCATAAACATCATGACAAGGAGAATGCAAAAACTTAGTTTCGAAGCCGATCTCAACAGCACGACAATCTTGAAGCATGCAATCAACAAACTACCCTACAGCAAAGAATTCAAACGGAATCAAATGGAAACGCGACAAACAGATTTATGTTGTGAAAAAAAATTAAATTTGCCAAAGTTGATTGAGAACATAAGTTCATCCTTGACTTGTCAATATGCCAACTCTGGATTGTACCAGGAAGCACCTGTTAAAAACAGTAACTTTGAAACACCAAGTCTGATAATTGATCATAGAGATGCAATTCAATGGTTAGAAAAGGAATGACTTTTTCACGTTAGCAAAAGAAGATTTGTAATCACGAATGGGTTATACTGTTGCCAAGGAGTAACATTAGGCAAAGGCAAAACAAGGTATATCAGGCCAAAGGAAATTTAACTCAAAGTACTTTTTGAAAGACCACCAACACTGGCGTCAGTGAAGCAAGCTGATTAGCCTGATTATCTGACGTCCGGCCAAAGTACCACCAACACCACAGATTCGGTATTAACTGACGGCGGAACACCGCACAAAAACATTTCATTGTGCCAACTAACGACTTTGAAAATGAAAACAGTGTACACAAATTGTTTAAATAAAGATAGGATCGAAAATTTAATATACGATTGAGTTTAATTTGACAAAATTGAATTCAATTTTTGCCAAATTGGACCAACCATATTTGGACAATTTTCAACAAGTCAAACTTTCAACAAAACTTTCCAAAACGTCACGGGCAAATCTGTCCGATCTGTATATCTCTTTTTCTTTTCGCAATTTTTATGCTAATACATTAAAAAGAACATTATTGCAAAAAAAAAGATAATTTAGCAAATATGAGAATATTGAACGGAATCACGCAACCTGTTTCAGCAAAAGTGTCCAAATCGCAACCGTGGAACTGAGTTAGAAGCTAAGTATCATTACATCATCAGCGCTATGTAAATTTTGCAGAACGGTTTAGAAATGAATTTTCGCTTTGAGCGTAACTCTATTCAGCACTGAATGTATCTATAACACGCGGTCAAGGTATCTAAAATCACAATTATTCTTAAATTAATGCGCGGTTTTGAGCTTTTTAAAAGGGTTTAAAGCTTAATAATATACGATATAGGGCTCAGATAACATTACCATTATTTTATTTGTCTTTATTTGTAGGTCGGGAAATATACAGCAACGGGTCATAGCAAAGTATAGAGTCAACGTGTCAATAATCGCTAAAGATGACGGGAATGGTTTTTTGCTAAAAATTTAAATGCTTGTTGAACTCTTTTTCTCGGTAACGTTTACTGTTTTTCTAGCTTTCAAAATTAAATAACTTTTTTTTTCATTTAAATTTTTTAATTAAACTGAGATTGTTCTATGAATCAGTAATTGTTTAATTTATTTGAGAATTGAGCGGTCAATAGGCACCTGTCAAAATTAACTGTCAACAGACAACTGTAAACGGACACCTCTTAATAAGCTCATAAAATCGAATCAACTCAAATGTTAAACTAAAGTGAAAAATTCTTGTTAGATTCAACTGAAAACCACTCATTAAATGAAATATTCAATAAACAGTAATCAACTCGAATGTCTTTTTTACTGACTAATCCCTCTTATTGCGTCTGAGTGATTTTGAGCGAACAAGAGGAATTAAGAAGTTGCTACAGGAAAAAACTACCATTTTATAGATGGAAAAATTTACTTAAACGCTTGGTTTTCTGATCAAGTAGCGGAATCAACCATAGAGCATAAAAGACGATGCTTTGTGCATTTTTGGGACATGCTTCGTTCATCGCCGTAAATTTCATTACTTACCATTCAAAACGAATACCAACGTTGTGGTAAATTTAAAAAAAGCCCTTAATTGTAAATTACTAAGTTTTCAACGACTTCTACATGCTCAGTTAATAAAAGTTCAAACCCCTTTTACAAGCTCAAAACAGCTCATTAGAATTGGGGATTATTGCGGATCTTAGACACAATAACTGCGGATTATAGATATGATGCGTTCAAAAAATAGATACCTAAATTGCAAGATAAAGTATACAGGATCTGTCACCTGATTTCTAACTTGAATGTGTCTCAATTCCGCAACAACAGCGGAACCTATTTTGCCAAAATTACGCTCGTTTCCTATTTTTGCAAATTTTAGGTCTGCAGATTCCAAGTGTTATTGATTACGGCGGTAACTTTGGGGAATACCTCTGCGGTGTTATGAATCACCAAACGCCTCGACCTAAAAACTGGTCCCACCAATTTTAAAAAGCCACGAACGAAGTGAAACCAAGCCCTTGTTGGCAACATGATTGCGTTTATTAGTCATCGAAATCATTCCCAGTTTACTCAATTTAAAATTAGGAAGACAAATTTTCCTGTGGTGATGTCATAAGATAGTGGCTATGCAACTTTGAGTTGCCAGAGTCGACAAATTGTTCTAGTTTTTTACAGTTGTCCGCCAAATTACTTACCAGTGGCTTTCTTCACGAATACTTCACAACCCGCAATGATTTTGTTCTCAACATATATTCTGAAAACACGTTTTTGCAGAAAGCAAGCGGGTCGCTGTCTTTGTCAATAAAAAATTCCAGAAATTAAATGGTTTCGCCGCACAGATTAGTTGTTGCACAGACCAAGTTTTATCGCAGAGATTTATCATTTTTAAGCGGGAGCCAGCAAACCACACTATCATGCAATTCGAGTAAATGAGTTTCCCCAAAGAAAATCAAATTAAAGATCTAATTAAATTTTTTTCCAAATTCCTTTGGACAATTTAAAACTTGCAAAAAAATCTTAAACTAGGATTTCATTTTTTCCGCAGTTTTTTTGTCAGATCCTTGCGGTCGGGGGACCAATTATTCTTTCCTGGTCAGTTTTTGAAGCACAAAAAATGGGTCTCACCGTATTACCTAAAAAAAAAATTAAAAACATTCAAAAAGTTTTCAAATTTTTATTGCACAATGGTTTGTAGAATTGTAGTAAATGTTACACTAATTGCATGATCAAAGCTAGATCAGCTTACCAGAGCAATTCAAGTTGTTTTTTTCAAATTTTTAATTTCCAATTTTTTAATTTTTGTCTTTTAAAGCAGGCAGTCATTTTCACAGAAAATAGTTTTAGAAGAGCAAACTTCTGGTTCTCTGTGTAATTATAAAGTGTGACGTGCTCATCGTTCAAAAATTAAATTTAAATGTTTCCGAGGTTTTAAAAATTTACAAAATTTGTACCAAACATTTGTTGCTTTTCTAAATGGTTTTCTGACACCAGATATTGAGTGTACTTTGCATGATTAGACTTTATTTTGTCACTTGTCAATGATTTCTCTTAAGAATCATTTCTTTTTCCTTTCTTCCATAGATAAATCGAAAAGCCAGAAAACAGTAGGCTACTATACACCTGTTTATTCAATGCCCATTGCCATCTTTGCTCACGGAAGACTAATTTAGTTTATACCAATTTTGCTACAGAAATGCAAATAGATCCCCGATTTTTGCTAGATGACATATGGAGGTAGGAATTTATTGTAGCGCAATAGGCGTTTAGCTGAATATACGCCATTGGTTCGCCATGTGAAATACTCCAATGCAAACGAGTTTAAGATCAACTTTCCACTTCAAGTTAGCGATCTATCGACAGTTTCACCTCTATAGATATTATTTAGTGTCTGCTTCTCAATAAGGAGCACTCAACTTGTTCGATTGTTTGCAAAACTTTATGAAAAAACGAATAAACCAATGCACTTTTTAAAGTTAAGACAACTGAATGATTTTAATTGAATCATAAATTCCACTGAAAACAGGGAATCAGCATACGCCTTTATTGCAGATGATTTGTGGTAATTAAAGTAAATGAAGGGCTACAAAGTTGTGATAATTTCAGCAGGTTGTATGCAAGCTGTTCTACTTTCACTCATTTGGATCATCTCTAGCATTTGTTTTCTTCGCCGTTACTCTAGCGATCGACCGTTTCATGGCAATAAGGTACCCTTTCTGGCATCGGCAGCACTCATTCAGGACAGTGGCCACAAATCTGGCTATCAAATGCGTGGTTTTTGCATACTTTTCATCATTACCCACTTCATTTTTCCGACTTTACAAGTACAGGAATCGGTGCCAATCTGTCCAAAAATATGACAGGGGTGTTCGTAGTATATGCTTTGACCACATATTATGTTTTTTTTTTCTGCAGTTCCTTTCATCGAAATTATGATTGCCAACGTGTATTTCTTATATTCACTCTTAACCCGAAACTTTGGAGTGAAGACAGAAACAGTTGCAACGTGGGACGGACAGTCGTCCGGAAAAGAGAACGCGCGTCGAAAAGCCCAAGCTGAGAGGAATTACGTGATACTGCTGATGTTTCTCACTTTATCATTCCGCGTTTTAAGCATGATAGCTTTGATTTTAAACGTTGTGACCTATCAGCTAACATTGGATTCAAAGCACAACATAGAGCTGCGAGATTTCCTAATAGTGGTGGCGGAGTTGTTCGGGATAATGAACACTTCGCTCAACTTTGTACTCTACTTCGCCAGCGGAAATACTTTTCGAAACGGGTTCAAAACAGCAATGAAACATTATTTCTGTTGAAGCCAATTTGAGTTTGAATTGAGCAACCGTCGACTATACTTTTCATGACCTAAAGATTTGCCATCAATGTTCCCAATTGCATAACTAAACACCTTATATCTACACCTCCATACCATAGAAAAACTGCTCCTGTATGCCGAACATCAAATTCGGTGAACATTAAAAGCAATCCGTGAAAATTTCTAAAAACATGATGGTGATAGATCTTATCGTTATTTTACCCAACTAAAATTAAAATGATTCCGTCTGAACAATAGCATTTCATGTTAGAAGCATGTTTCAATATACTCCCTCCATTATTTGACCTCTTGTGATCGCTCCCCCAATTTCCTGCGCATTTTTCCTCTGATCTCCTGTGACCGATCACTTTAAAAAAAAGACCAGCGCAGTGAATCCATTCTCCGCTCTTTCCGTCGTTAATTGGGCCAAAATGCATCGCACGCGAAGCTCATAATGGTTGATAAGTTTAGGTAAATAATAGGACATTTTACATGCACAACATTAAATCTCATACACGGCGGATTGTTAATGTGCGATCCCACCTCATGTTCCGGCCCCGCTTCTCCATATTTTTGACCTAATTGTCTACCATATGAGGAAGCAAAGGAAAATTTTCAAGAATACACATACTCTTAGAAAAAAAATTGGTAAATGAGTGAAAGTAATTGTACTAAATGAAAACACCTAAATCAACTAAATAATGCCGCATTGGAGAGCCGCTGATACCTGACAGCAATAAGTCTACCAGACAAGACAAAAAAACAGAACAACAAAACATGTTTCTGTCAAAATCAAAATGTATTTAAAAAAATACTAACAAAGCCATAATGACCTCAGATGAAACATAAAATCAACAAAATCTTGTTCATCACTTCAAAGAAGATCCGCCCTAGTGAGATCTTAGTGCGACTCAGTGACAAGTGAATCAAAACCAGAAAAAATGAGTTACTCTTTAGGAAGCTATTGGGACCGATCAATAGTGAAACAATGAATCAAATAATGCCGCCATGGAGAGCAGATAAAACATGCCAAGATTAGACTGGGAGAAAATATAAACAAACATAACCGACTAAACATCGGAAGAATTGCTCTCAAACGAATAACGAGAGCTCTAATGAATTGCAGCCTGCTTAAGTCGCGGGGGGGGGGGGGGGTACTAAGAAGTTCAATAGTGGGCTTCAAATAAACACATTAGAGGTTAACAAAAACTACTAATAAAATTTAAAGTAAAAAATGACATCAATTTCGGCCACTTTTCATTTGACGTTTAGTATTAAATTGCCGCCAATTGAGTTCAGCCGCATGAAATTGTGATTGAGAGAGAATTTTAGATCACGCAAAACACAAAAAGTCAAGGGCGTTAAAGTCACTCGAAAAGTCAAAATTGTCAAGCGAAAATTTTGCATAATAAACATAGCCGGTAGAATACCGGAAACTACTCGAATCGTCGTGCATTATGATCTCTAACCTAACCGTACTGAAATCAGAACCTCAAAATAGACAAGAGGAAAAAACAAAAGTAGCCCAACAAACTACATTAAAGTGTTTTAAAAATACCGACAATTTTTTAGGCGGGGGGAGCTAGGTGGTGTGGGTGGGTAGATAGGTTGCGGACGTGGGTAGTGCAGGGGTAGTTGGGGGGGGGTAGGCGGGGGCAGTTAGCTGAAGGGAGGGGGTAGTTTGGGG
>NC_134468.1:30072366-30171494 GCF_964194025.1 Convolutriloba macropyga | reverse complement strand
CTTATCTAGGAACAAAAAATCTTAAAATGACCTCTTCACCTTGAACATTACCAGCAGTTCCTAATTACTATACATTCAAGATGAAGCTACTGTTAAAGTCCAATGTTCGAAAACAGAAGTCAACGATCAAAAACGGAGGTAAATGCGTAAATGCTCGAACAGAAAGAAGTCAAAATTCAAGTCATGAACAAACTTGCCTTCTGCTAAAAAAAAAAACCTGTAGAATCTCAATACTCCTCTTCGAGTCGTAAAATTCTAAAGGAAATTCATGAAACATTGGTTCACGAACAGATTAAGAAAATCAAATTAAGGGGAAAAAGACAAATTAAGAAAATAGACCCTTGCATTAAAATAATGAGATTCAATATACAATATAATTTAACAAAAATTTTTTTGCTCACAAAACATTCATCAAAATTTTATCCCATTATCATTTGATCTTGTTCAATTATATTTTATAACGCCAGATTTTCAAAATTTGCAAATTTTGAACAAGTTTTAAGTGAACCAGTTTTAAGTGAACCAGTTTTAGTTGTTTTGGACCAGTTTTAATTGAAAGGCAATCAATCTGTATTTTTTCAAAACAATCGGAGGGGGAAAAACTTTAGAGGCTTGCACAAATAGACTTCTAACTGAGCTAGGACTTGTGATAACAGCGACGTACCTCCCAACAACAAGAGCAAGTCTCTGAAATTGGTAAAATCTGCTGCCCACTAGCAGAGCATGCACATCACTGCCTTCCTTAAAACTCATTAAAATTATGAAAATCTGGTAAAACTAAATATTACCTCCCTGCCAGAGGTTCAAATATTGGTCAGTGATTAGAACAACTTCTGTTGTAAAGCCTAAAACCTTGACCCTCTGCTGTGTTAAGGGCGTATACTGACTTCTCAGTCTCATTATTAACATCAACTCATTACAGAGGAGAAATCACTATATCAACAGTTCAGCGGGTCGAGTCAATTTCCATGACGAGAGATTCACTCGAGAACGAGCATTGGCATTGTTGAGCATTGGCATAAATACTTTTTCTCAACAATGCCAATGCTCGTTCTCGAGTGAATCTCTCGTCATGGAAATTGACTCGACCCGCTGATCATAGATTTAAACACCTAAATCCTAAAAGGTAGGATTATTTAACTAACTTACCTATACAATTGACAAAACGATTCTTGGAATTATGAAAGTGAACTTGAAATACTTAATTGTCAAGATCAATAGTGCTTTCCTATTGTACAAATTGTCACAATAGAAGTGACGTAAAAGACAAATAAGTTGATAGTAATAGCTCTGTCACTATCAAGTATAAATACTAGCGTTTTTGAAGTCTCTTCTTTTCCCATTTCGAATCAACAATTTGATTTCCTTTATACATTCTTCCCTGAAACCCTAATTTCTATTATTTTTTTACGTATAAATTTCTCTCTAGTGAAAGAAACTTTTTAAACTTTTTGGTAATCACGTTGTTTGGGCTCGTGGGGAACTTGTTCAACTTCCTGGCAACACGATTCATGCCTGATTCGAACACGACATACTTGATGGGGTACTTGGCCATCTGCGATGCAATCGCTGCCATCCAAGACGAAATTGGACACCTGGGATACAGGTACTTTGGATGGATAGTGATGCGATTTAATGTGAGCTCTTTTCAGAAAGATTTGGTTATGAGTATAGCCAGAATTTGTTCAGGGACCGCGAACTAAAGCTGGGCCATACTCCTACTAGCTGCAAGACAGCATTTTTGTTACACAAATTTCCTTTGCTAATTTTGGAAGTTCGCATGACCCTTTTGCTGTCACACTGAGGGATGGCCGGATTATATGATGGGCATGAAGCCCCCTACCCTTTTCTCACGCTATGGCACATTAACGAAAAATCGTATAGAAGTCAATATAATAGTAATATCTTAGAACAAACGCACAAAAAATCACATTTTGCAAGGTTGCTATTCCCCAATTTCGTAGTTATAACTATTTTTGGCTACGAAAACTGTACCAGGCGGCACGTGCTAAAAACTGTAACTTTGAAACACCAAGTCATAATGTTGATTATAGAGACGTAATTCAATGGTTAGCGCACCAAGGACCTTAGCCCTAACACACTCAGTGACACACGTCAAAAAAACATCAACTCAAATAGAACCCCTCAGTTTTATCAACAACCAACCCAGCCGAACAAAAAACAACAGCAGCAACAACAACCAACACAGAACATAAACAACTTTATTAGCAACAAGAACCAATACAACAAGCGGAGCACAACACAAATATTTCAAGCAACAAAAGGAAGCAAGAGCAACAACAAGCCTCTACTGCCTTGTGTCTTCAACGGCGGTAGCCATCAGTTATTTCATTGCCCAACGTTTAAAGCAAAGACAGCAGATGAAAGACTTCAAACAATTTATAAATGAACCTTTTCAGAAACCGTTTGGGAGCGAACCATCGAGTCAACAAATTCCCTAAAACTCCAATTGCAGGGAGCAAGGATGTGGACAACAGAACACTATGCTACACGGTGCCAAAAGCAAAAACAGCCGAACACTGACCTCATTTTTTCAAACAAACGCTGAAATGAAAAAATCGGGCAACTCATTTGCAGTCATCAACAGCAAAGATACAACCACAACAAAGGACACAACAGCAGCGACTAAAAGACAAATCTTCTCAATGTCATCTCAGTTATTTTGGAACGCAAGGAGAACAAAGTTAGGATATACGCGTTCATCGACCCAGGAAGCAGCTTGACAATACTTCTCTCAAAGACAACTGGTGAAAAACGCTTGCAGAAAGAAACACGTCAACAATTTGTGTCGGAAGTAGCCAGCGGAACACAAAAACTGGTTTCACAACAAACATCAACATAAATTTGTAACTTGGAAGACGATGAACGCTACAACTTCAAACAGATTTATATTGTGGAAAAAATTGATTGAGCACCAGGGAGACTTTGCTAGAAAATAAGACCATCCTTGACTTGTCAATACGCCAACTCTGGATTGTACCAGGAAGCACCTGCTAAAATCAGTAACTTTGAAACAACAAGTCAGAATGGTGATCATAGAGACGTATTTCAATGGTTAGAAAAGGAATGATTTTTTCACGGTAGCAAAAGAAAATTTGTGAAGCAAATCTCATGAAAGGGTTATACTGTTGCCAAGGAGTAACATTAGGCAAAGGCAAAACAAGGCATATCATGCCAAAGGAAATTTAACTCAAAGTCCTTTTTGAAAAACCACCAACACTGGCGTCAGTGAAGCAAGCTGATTAGCCTGATTCTCTGATGTCCGGCCAAAGTACCACCAACACCACACATTCGATGTTAACTGACGGCGGAACACCGCACAAAAACATTTCTTTGTGCCAACTAACGACCTTGAAAATGAAAACAGTGTACACAAATTGTTTAAATAAAGGTACGATAGAATATTTAATATACGATTGAGTTTAATTTGACAAAAATAAATTCATTTTTTGCCAAATTGGACCGACCATAATTGGACAATTTTCAACAAGTCAAACTTTCAACAAAACTTTCGAAAAACAATAATATAGGTGGCCTGAAATGTTCCATTTCATAACAAATTCAGTGTATTTGAAATTGAGGTCACGCTTACAACACAACACCGAAGAGGTGTGCACGAAATGTCACGGGCAAATCTGTCCAATCTGTATATCTCTTTTCTTTTCGCAATTTCTATGCTAATACATTTAAAAAACATTATTGCAAAAAAGATAATTTAGTAAATATGAGAACTTTGAACGGAATTACGCAACCTGTTTCAGCAAAATTGTCTAAACCGCAACCGTGGAACTGAGATAGAAGCTAAGTATCATTACATCATCAGCGCTATGTAAATTTTGCAGAACTGTTTAGAAAGGTATTTTTGCACTGAGCGTAACTTGCACTGATTTTCGCACTGAATGTATCTATAACCCAAAGTCACGGTATCTAAAATCACAATTATATTTAAATTAATGCGCGGTTTTGAGCATATAAAATGGGTATAAAGCTTAATAATATACGATATAGGGCTCAGATAACATTACCATTTTTTTGTCTTTATTTGTAGGTCGGCATATTCAGCAACGGCTCATAGCAAAGTATAGAGTCAACGTGTCAATAATCGCTAAAGATGACGGGAATTGTTTTTTGCTAAAAATTTAAAAGCTTATTGAACTCTTTTTCTTGGTAACGTTTACTGTTTTTCTTACTTTAAAAATTTAATAATTCTTTTTCATTTAAATTGTTTAATTAAACAGAGATTGTTCTATGAATCAGTAATTGTTTAATTTATTTGAAAAACAAGCGGTCAATAGGCACCTGTCAAAATTAACTGTCAACAGACAACTGTAAACGGACACGTCTTAATAAGCTCATAAAGATCGAATCAACTCAAATGTAAAACTAAATTGAAAAATTCTTGTTAGATTCAATTGAAAACCACTCATTAAATGAAATATTCAATAAACAGTAATCAACTCGAATGCCTTTTTTTACTGAATAATCCCTCTTATTGCGTCTTAGTGATTTTGAGCGAACAAGAGGAATTAAGAAGTTGCTACAGGAAAAAACTACCATTTTATAGATGGAAAAAAATTACTTAAACGCTTGGTTTTCTGATCAAGTAGCGGAATCAACCATAGAGCATAAAAGACGATGCTTTGTGCATTTTTGGGACATGCTTCGTTCATCGCCGTAAATTTCATTACTTACCATTCAAAACGATTACAAACGTTGTGGTAAATTTTAAAAAAACCCTTAATTGTAAATTACTAAGTTTTCAACAACTTCTACATTCTCAGTTAATAAAAGTTCAAAACCTTTATACAAGCTCAAAACAGCTCAATAGACTTGGGGATTATTGCGGATCTTAGACACAGTAACAGCGGATTATAGATATGATCCGTTCAAAAAATAGATACCTAAATTGCAAGATAAAGTATACAGGATCTGTCACCTGATTTCTAACTTGAATGTGTCTCAATTCCGCAACAACAGCGGAACCTATTTTGCCAAAATTAGATCATAGGCTCGTTTCCTATTTTTGCAAATTTTAGGTCTGTAGATTCCAAGTGCTTTGATTACGGTGGTAACTTTGGGGAATACCTCTGCGGTGTTATGAATCACCAAATGCCTCGACCTAAAAACTGGTCCCACCAATTTTAAAAAGCCACGAACGAAGTGAAACCAAGCCCTTGTTGGCAACATAATTGCGTTTATTAGTCATCGAAATCATTCCCAGTTTACTCAATTTAAAATTAGGAAGACAAAATTTCCTGTGGTGATGTCATAAAACAGTGGGTATGCAACTTTGAGTTGCCAGAGTCGACCAATTGTTCTATTTTTTTACAGTTGTCCGCCAAATTACTTACCAGTGGCTTTCTTCACAAAGACTTCAGAACCCCTAATGATTTTGTTCTCAGCATAATATATTCTGAATACACGATTTTGCAGAACGCAAGCGGGTCGCTGTTTTTGTCAGGAAAAATTCCAGAAATTAAAAGGTTTCGCCGCACAGATTAGTAGTTGCACAGACCAAATTTTATCGCAGAGATTTATCATTTTTAAGCGCGAGCCATCAAACCACGCTATAATGCAATTCGAGTAATTGAGTTTCCCCAAAGAAAATCAAATTAAAGATCTAATTAAATTTTTTTCCAAATTCCTTTGGACAATTTAAAACTTGCAAAAAATGTGAAACTAGGATTTCATTATTTCCGCAGTTTTTTTTCTTGCAAATATGTCAAATCCTTGCGGTTGGGGGATCGATTATTCTTTCCTGGTCAGTTTTTGAATCACAAAAAATGGGTCTCACCGTATTACCTGAAAAATTTTTTAAAACATTCAAAAAGTTTTGAAATTTTTATTGCACAATGGTTTGTAGAATTGTAATAAATGTTACACTAAATGCACGATCAAGGCTAGATCAGCTTACCAGAGCATTCAAGTTGTATTTTTTTTAAATTTTAATTTCCAATGTTTTAATTTTTGTCTTTTAAAGCCAGCAGTAATTTTCACAGAAAATAGTTTTAGAAGAGCAAACTTGTGGTTATCTGTGTAATTATGAAGTGTGTAATTATAATCGTTCAAAAATTAAGTTTAAATGTTTCCGAGGTTTTAAGAATTGACAAAATTTGTACCAAACATTTGTTGCTTTTCGAAATGGTTTTCTGACACCAGATATTAAGTGTACTTTGCATGATTAGACTTTATTTTGTCACTTGTCAATGATTTCTCTTAAGAAATATTTCTTTTTCTTTTTCCTTTCTTGCATAGATAGATCGAAAAGTCAGAAAACAGTAGGCTACTATTCACCTGTTTATTCAATGCCCATTGACATCTTTGCTCACGGAAGTCTAATTTAGTTTATATCAATTTTGCTTCAGGAATGCAAATAGATCCCCGATTTTTGCTAGATGACATATGGAGGTAGGAATTTATTGTAGCGGAATAGGCGTTTAGCTGAGTATACGCCATTGGTTCGCACGTTCGCCATGTGAAACACTCCAATGCAAACGAGTTTATGATCCATTTTCCACTGCAAGTTAGCTATCTATCGACAGTTTCACCTCTATAGATATTATTTAGTGTCTACTTCCCAATAAGGAGCACTTAACTTGTTCGATTGTTTGCAAAACTCTATGAAAAAAACGAATAAACCAATTCACTTTTTAAAGTTAAGACCACTGTATGATTTTAATTGAATCATCAACTCCACTGAAAACGGGGAATCAGCATACGCCTTTATTGCAGATTACTTGTGGTAATTAAAGTAAAAGAAGGGCTACAAAGTTGTGATAATTTCAGCGGATTGTATGCAAGCTGTTCTACTTTCACTCATTTGGATCTTCTCTAGCATCTGTTTTCTTCATCGCTACTCTAGCGAGCGACCGTTTCATGGCAATAAGGTACCCTTTCTGGCATCGGCAGCACTCATCTAGGACAGTGGCCACAAATCTGGCTATCAAATGCGTGGTTTTTGTATACTTTTCATCATTACCCACTTCATTTTTCCGACTTTACAAGTACATGAATCTGTGCCATTCTGTCCAAAAATATGACTGGGGTGTTTGTAGTATAAGCTTTGTTTTCTTTTGTGCAACTCCTTTCATCGTAACTATGATTGCCAACGTGTATTTCATATATTCACTCTGATCCCGAAACTACATACCACCAACAACAACTCTTCCTTGGAGAGCTCTAAACTTCTCCACCTCCATAAACATCATGACAAGGAGAATGCAAAAACTTAGTTTCGAAGCCGATCTCAGCAGCACGACAATCTTGAAGCATGCAATCAACAAACTACCCTACAGCAAAGAATTCAAATGGAATCAAATGGAAACGCGACAAACAGATTTATGTTGTGAAAAAAAAATTAAATTTGCCAAAGTTCATTGAGAAAATAAGACCATCCTTGACTTGTCAATATGCCAACTCTGGATTGTACCAGGAAGCACCTGTTAAAAACAGTAACTTTGAAACACCAAGTCTGATAATTGATTATGGAGATGCAATTCAATGGTTAGAAAAGGAATGACTTTTTCACGGTAGCAAAAGAAGATTTGTGATCACGAATGGGTTATACTGTTGCCAAGGAGTAACATTAGGCAAAGGCAAAACAAGATATATCAGGCCAAAGGAAATTTAACTCAAAGTACTTTTTGAAAAACCACCAACACTGGCGTCAGTGAAGCAAGCTGGTTAGCCAGATTATCTGACGTCCGACCAAAGTACCACCAACACCACAGATTCGATATTAACTGACGGCGGAACACCGCAAAAAAACATTTCATTGTGCCAACTAACGACCTTGAAAATGAAAACAGTGTACACAAATTGTTTAAATAAAGATAGTATCGAATATTAAATATACGATTGAGTTTAATTTGACAAAATTACATTCTATTTATGTCAAATTGGACCAACCATAATTGGACAAACTTCAACAAGTCAAAATTTCAACAAAACCTGCGAAATACAATATTATAGGTGGCCTGAAATGTTCCATTTCATAAAAATATTCAGTGTTTTTGAAATGAAGGTCACGCATACTTTACAACATAACGCCGAAGAGGTATACCCAAAACGTCACGGGCAAATCTGTCCGATCTGTATATCTTTTTCTTTTCGCAATTTTTATGCTAATACATTTAAAAAAACATTATTGCAAAAAAAAGATAATTTAGCAAATATGAGAACATTGAACGGAATTACGCAACCTGTTTCAGCAAAAGTGTCCAAACCGCAACCGTGGAACTGAGAGAGAAGCAAAGTATCATTACATCATCAGCGCTATGTAAATTTTGCAGAACGGTTTAGAAAGGAAATTTCTCTATTCAGCACTGAATGTATCTATAACACGCGGTCAAGGTATCTAAAATCACAATGTTTCTTAAATTAATGCGCGGTTTTGAGCATTTTAAAAGGGTTTAAAGCTTAATAATATACGATATAGGGCTCAGATAACATTACCATTTTTTTATTTGTCTTTATTTGTAGGTCGGGAAATATACAGCAACGGGTCATAGCAAAGTATAGAGTCAACGTGTCAATAATCGCTAAAGATGACGGGAATGGTTTTTTGCTAAAAATTTAAATGCTTGTTGAACTCTTTTTCTCGGTAACGTTTACTGTTTTTCTAGCTTTCAAAATTAAATAATTTTTTTTTTCATTTAAATTGTTTAATTAAAGTGAGATTGTTCTATGAATCAGTAATTGTTTAATTTATTTGAGAAACGAGCGGTCAATAGGCACCTGTCAAAGTTAACTGTCAACAGACAACTGTAAACGGACGCCTCTTAATAAGCTCATAAAGATCGACTCAACTCAAATGTAAAACTAAAGTGAAAAATTCTTGTTAGATTCAATTGAAAACCACTCATTGAATGAAATATTCAATAAACAGTAATCAACTCGAATGTCTTTTTTTACTGACTAATCCCTCTTATTGCGTCTTAGTGATCTTGAGCGAACAAGAGGAATTAAGAAGTTGCTACAGGAAAAAACTACCATTTTATAGATGGAAAAATTTACTCAAACGCTTGGTTTTCTGATCAAGTAGCGGAATCAACCATAGAGCATAAAAAACGATGCTTTGTGCGTTTTTGGGACATGCTTCGTTCTTTGCCGTAAATTTCAATACTTACCATTCAAAACGAATACAAACGTTGTGGTAAATTTAAAACAAGCCCTTAATTGTAAATTACTAAGTTTTCAACGACTTCTACATGCTCAGTTAATAAATGTTCAAAACCCTTTTACAAGCTCAAAACAGCTCATTAGACTTGGGGATTATTGCGGATCTTAGACTTAATAACTGTGGATTATAGATATGATCCGTTCAAAAAATAGATACTTAAATTGCAAGATAAAGTATACATGATCTGTCACCTGATTTCTAACTTGAATGTGTCTCAATTCCGCAACAACAGCGGAACCTATTTTGCCAAAATTAGATCTTAGGCTCGTTCCCGATTTTTGCAAATTTTAGGTCTGTAGATTCCAAGTGACATTGATTACGGCGGTAATTTTGGGGAATACCTCTGCGGTGTTATGAATCACCAAATGCCTCGACCTAAAAACTGGTCCCACCAATTTTAAAAAGCCACAAACGAAGTGAAACCAAGCCCTTGTTGGCAACATGATTGCGTTTATTAGTCATTGAAATCATTCCCAGTTTACTTAATTTAAAATTAGGAAGACAAAATTTCCTGTGGTGATGTCATAAAATAGTGGGTATGCAACTTTGAGTTGCCAGAGTCGACCAATTGTTCTAGTTTTTTACAGTTGTCCGCCAAATTACTTACCAGTGGCTTTCTTCACAACTACTTCACAACCCCCAATGATTTTGTTCTCAGCATAATATATTCTGAATACACGTTTTTGCAGAAAGCAAGCGGGTCGCTGTTTTTGTCAGGAAAAATTCCAGAAATGAAAAGGTTTCGCCGCACAGATTAGTAATTGCACAGACCAAGTTTTATCACAGAGATTTATCATTTTTAAGCGCAAGCCAGCAAACCAAGCTATCATGCAATTCGAGTAATTGAGTTTCCCCGAAGAAAATCAAATTCAAGATCTAATTAAATTTTTTTCCAAATTCCTTTGGACAATTTAAAACTTGCAAAAAATCTGAAACTAGGATTTCAATTTTTCCGCAGTTTTTTTTTCTTGCAAATATGTCAAATCCTTGCGGTCGGGGGACCAATTATTCTTTCCTGGTCAGTTTTTGAAGCACAAAAAGTGGGTCTCACCGTATTACCTGAAAAAATTTTCAAAACATTCAAAAAATTTTGAAATTTTTATTGCACAATGGTTTGTAGAATTGTAGTTAATGTTACACTAAATGCACGATCAAGGCTAGATCAGCTTACCAGAGCATTCAAGTTAAATTTTTTTAAATTTTAATTTCCAATTTTTTAGTTTTTGTCTTTTAAAGCCAGCAGTAATTTTCACAGAAAATAGTTTTAGAAGAGCAAACTTCTGGTTATCTGTGTAATTATAAAGTGTGTAATTATAATCGTTCAAAAACTAAGTTTAAATGTTTCCGAGGTTTTAAGAATTAACAAAATTTGTACCAAAAATTTATTGCTTTTCGAAATGGTTTTCTGACACCAGATATTAAGTGTACTTTGCATGATTAGATTTATTTTGTCACTTGTCAATGATTTCTCTTAAGAATTATTTCTTTTTCTTTTTCCTTTCTTGCATAGATAGATCGAAAAGTCAGAAAACAGTAGGCTACTATTCACCTGTTTATTCAATGCCCATTGCCATCTTTGCTCACGGAAGACTAATTTAGTTTATATCAATTTTGCTTCAGGAATGCAAATAGATCCCCGATTTTTGCTAGATGGCATATGGAGGTAGGAATTTATTGTAGCGGAATAGGCGTTTGGCTGAGTATACGCCATTGGTTCGCACGTTTGCCATGTGAAACATTCCAATGCAAACGAGTTTAGGATTCATTTTCCACTGCAAGTTAGCTATCAATCGACAGTTTCACCTCTATAGATATTATTTAGTGTCTACTTCCCAATAGAGAGCACTTAACTTGTTCGGTTGTTTGCAAAACTTTATGAAAAAAAACGAATAAACCAATTCACTTTTTAAAGTTAAGACCACTGTATGATTTTAATTGAATCATCAACTCCACTGAAAACGAAGAATCAGCATACGCCCTTATTGCAGATGACTTGTGGTGATTAAAGTAAAAGAAGGGCTACAAAGTTGAGATAATTTCAGCAGGTTGTGTGCAAGCTGTTCTGCTTTCACTCATTTGGATCTTCTCTAGCATCTGTTTTCTTCGTCGCTACTCTAGCGAGCGACCGTTTCATGGCAATAAGGTACCTTTCTGGCATCGGCAGTACTCATCTAGGACAGTGGCCACAAATTTGGCTATCAAATGCCTGGTTTTTGCATACTTTTCATCATTACCCACTTCATTTTTCCGACTTTACAAGTACAGGAATCTGTGCCATTCTGTCCAAAAATATGACTGGGTTGTTTGTAGTATAAGCTTTGTTTTCTTTTCTGCAGTTCCTTTCATCGTAACTATGATTGCCAACGTGTATTTCATATATTCACTCTGAACCCGAAACTACATGCCACCAACAACAACTCTTCCTTGGAGAGCTCTAAACTTCTCCACCTCCATAGACATCATGACAAGGAGAATGCAAAAACTTAGTTTCGAAGCCGATCTCAACAGCACGACAATCTTGAAGCATGCAATCAACAACTACCCTACAGCAAAGAATTCAAACGGAATCAAATGGAAACGCGTCAAACAGATTTATGTTGTGAAAAAAATTAAATTTGCCAAAGTTGATTGAGAAAATAAGACTATCCTTGACTTGTCAATATGCCAACTCTGGATTGTACCAGGAAGCACCTGTTAAAAACAGTAACTTTGAAACACCAAGTCTGATAATTGATTTTAGAGATGCAATTCAATGGTTAGAAAAGGAATGACTTTTTCACGGTAGCAAACGAAGATTTGTGATCACGAATGGGTTATACTGTTGCCAAGGAGTAACATTAGGCAATAGGAAAAAAAGGGTAAATCAGGCCAAAGGAAATTTAACTCAAAGTACTTTTTGAAAAACCACCAACACTGGCGTCAGTGAAGCAAGCTGATTAGCCTGATTCTCTGATGTCCGGCCAAACTACCACCAACACCACAGATTCGATATTAACTGACGGCGGAACACCGCACAAAAACATTTCATTGTGCCAACTAACGACCTTGAAAATGAAAACAGTGTACACAAATTGTTTAAATAAAGATAGGATCGAATATTTAAAATACGATTGAGTTTAATTTGACAAAATTAAATTCCATTTATGTCAAATTGGACCAACCATAATTGGACAATATTCAACAAGTCAAATTTTCAACAAAACCTGCGAAATACAATATTATAGGTGGCCTGAAATGTTCCATTTCATAACAATATTCAGTGTTTTTAAAATGAAGGTCACGCATACTTTACAACTTAACGCCGAAGAGGTATACCCAAAACGTCACGGGCAAATCTGTCCGATCTGTATATCTCTTTTTCTTTTCGCAATTTTTATGCTAATACATTTAAAAAAAAACATTATTGCAAAAAAAAGATAATTTAGCAAATATGAGAACATTGAACGGAATTACGCAACCTGTTTCAGCAAAAGTGTCCAAACCGCAACCGTGGAACTGAGATAGAAGCTAAGTATCATTACATCATCAGCGCTATGTAAATTTTGCAGAACGGTTTAGAAAGGAATTTTTTGCATTGAACGTAACTCTATTCAGCACTGAATGTATCTATAACACGCGGTCAAGGTATCTAAAATCACAATTAATCTTAAATTGATGCGCGGTTTTGAGCAATTTAAAAGGGTTTGAAGCTTAATAATATACGATATAGGGCTCAGATAACATTACCATTTTTTTATTTGTTTTTATTTGTAGGTCGGGAATTATACAACAACGGGTCTGCCGTACGCAAATGAGATTGCGTACTTAATCTTGAGTCGCGAGTGACGATTATGTTTTATATCCTAACTTACGCGGCGAGTGCGCTTTACACAATTTCTAAATGAATCCGCTTAGCGAATCGCTTGGTAATTACTTGTCTACTTTACTTGATTAGTAAGACAGTTAATGAAGAATAAGTTAAATTAGGCAACTGTTCGCGAAGTGCAAAACTAAAAGAGTGAGTATTAAGGCAACTGGTATTACAGAAGTCACAACAAATATGAACAATAATTTCCCGCTACGGGAGATGGGAATAACAGACTAGCATGTGAAATAACATTGACTTATACACAAGCCCTTCAGGAATAAGTACACTAAATTAAATTAAGTACATCATATAGTAAATTTACTGCACTAAATTAATTTATGATGTATGACAATTTTCCCGCTTCAATGAAAATTAAAAATGCGTAAAATAAAATTTTACTAACAATATGAATAATAGTAATACTTATTCACCGGTTAAATAGTATCAACAATATATGTACTGGTTATCATAGCTAGTCATAAATAATAATGTATCAAGTTTTAATTATTCAAAGTTTTCACAAGTCTTCTTCGTCAATTATGAGCTCATTTGATGTACTGTGATCCGCTGGTCGTATACGAGGATCTGTTGGTGATACCTGTCCTATGATAGCCGATGGGAAGTCATTTTCTATGGGTTCAACCCGCGATGCTGTGTCTACAATTGTTTGTACAACTGAAGGTTGTATCGATTCAATATCTCCTACGCGTCGTTTCCTGCGGGGTGGAGCAAAGTTTGGGGGCACGAATTAGTAGATTCACCAGACGAGTCTTATTTATCGTATCCATAGTATTTAGGACTTTTTCTAGTCCGTTTTGTTGCTCTTATCGGTATTTGTTGTAATACTATTGCTGGAGCCGATGCAGATGGCAAGATTAATTCTGGTTGGTTATTTGTAGGAGGGGGTGCGATCAATACTTCTCCAGTTATGCTTTGCTGTTCCGGAGCACCCTCGGGAATTTCGGGTAATACTTGGGGAGCGAAATTTTCCGGAATTTTGGGCATACGTACCCGCATTGCACGAGCAATGTTTGATTTTGTTTGATGAGACACCGCTTCCAGTTTCTCGCTTGCGATGCTTCATCTTCCGATCTCCCTTTGTATGCGCGTGGACTCTTTTATGTGGCTAAGTATCTTAGCCTCAGTTGTCTTCTCATGCGTGCGGGGTCCTCGACGGTTAATATATTCTGTTAATTTCGTTTTCCGTTCTTCCCGAGTACCAAATTTGGCAATGTCACTATTGCGCACTGTTACTTCCACTTTCCCCGGTTGGCGAATGACAAAAGTATATTGATCGGTCTTTTGTACCACAGATCCTGGAGCCAACACCTCATACAGTCCATCAAGATTCTTCTAGGATCTTTTATGGAGATGTTTCTTCCGAGCAATGTTCAACTGTACGGCGTGTTCTTTTAGAGGTAGTGGACGGTGCGCTTTTGTGGTGCGAAGGAAACGGGATTCATTCTCTGTTGCTAGACGTTCACGTGTGGTAGCGTCCTTTGTTGCCTTGCACATGTTGCGCTCGATTTCATCGTCGCTACGGCTGTTACCCCAGTGGTCCTCTGGCAACAATTCATTAGGAGTTACTGTTTTTTCATCTAAATAATGATTCAAAATTTTTTCATAACTTAGATCAGATGACTTTGGTTGAGTACTTATGTTACTAAGCGGTGTATTGGCTTTGCGCCCAAAGTGAGATTCGAATGGCGAAAGCTTAGTTGTTTTATCTTTACATATGCGAAGCTGGTATATAATTGATTTTAATGCTGCTTTAATGGTGAACGAATTTAATTCTTTATTTGCCTCTTTTATACATGCTAAAAGTTGTTTAATAGTACCAATAAGTCTTTCAACTAGTCCTGTTGAACGATGGTCATTCGCAGAAGCTGGTATTAATGTGATATTATTTTTCTTACAAAAATTTTTTACTTGGTTACCTATAAGACAACGAGCTTGGTCTATTCTTAAGGAACGAGGAACTCCATGAATTTGCATATAATTATCTAAAAATTTTTTTACATTTGATGCATTTGCATTATCAACTAATTCTGCAGAAGGATATTTTGAAAATCTATCAATACATGTTAAAATGTATATTTCATGTTCTTTTTCGTTATTAATAGGTCCTGCAAAATCTATTTGTATTTCTTGGTTCGGAACTATACATGGTGTATGTGCTTTAAATTGTTTTGCGGGAATAACAGATTTTAAATTTTTACCGATAGTAGTGCAAGATTTGCACTCTATTGCTTTGACGAGCAAATCACGATTCATGTATGGCCACCAGCAGTGCTGAGCCATACATACCATCCCCCCAGCTGCCTGGGTGACTCGCATGCAAATCTTCAATGAGTGCATCTTTGAGCGCCTTCGGTATGGCTACCTTCTCGTCCATACAAACACATCCGCTGTTCACATGAAGGTCCCGCCAATAGCTATGGAGATACGGGTTGAGGGACTTTAATCGTTCTTCATCTCCCCTGATTATGCAATCCCGAACCTCCTTCAGAACTGCATCCTTGCTTGTTAGGGATGCGATTAGCCCTTTGTTGAACACCTTGCCCACCGCTTTCTCAAAGGACATCACATGAGGGCTATCCGTGAGTGGGGTGCTTAGATTAGAGTGAGATGATGATCTGCGTGGCGTGCTTGTTGTTGCATTATCCGTAAATGATACGCGGGGCGAAGCTCTTGTTGTTCGGGATGAGATGGATTTTCCCTTTAGAGATGAAACTTGTTGACTCATTGTTGATGAGAGTTAAGTTTTTTCAATTAAATTGATTGACAAAGAGGAAGACAACTGAATTTCAGGTTGAGTTTGGGCAAAAAGCACTTGTTTGTTGTTTGTTAATTGGGCACGTGAGTTATTTAATGTTATCTCTGACACCGATTCTCCCAGTTCATTTTCGATTGAGCGTTCCTCGCCAATCTTTCCCTCTCCGATTGTGCCGATGATCCTGTTATCGTATCCTCATAGATAGGTTCAAGTGGTAGTTGTACTGTTTCGGGTTTTGGTTCCAACAAAGTGTCTAGTGTAATATTTTCCTTCGCAAGATCTGCCACTTTTCCCATTTCAACGGAGGGTCTGCACTAGGTTTATCCCAAAATGGCTCAATGCCGAGTGGGGTCCGCTTCTGAGTTGCTGGCTGCGCCATGTACGCAAATGAGATTGCGTACTTAATCTTGAGTCGCGAGTGACGATTATGTTTTATATCCTAACTTGCGCGGCGAGTGCGCTTTACACAATTTCTAAATGAATCCGCTTAGCGAATGGCTTGGTAATTACTTGTCTACTTTACTTGATTAGTAAGACAGTTAATGAAGAATAAGTTAAATTAGGCAACTGTTCGCGAAGTGCAAAACTAAAAGAGTGAGTATTAAGGCAACTGGTATTACAGAAGTCACAACAAATATGAACAATAATTTCCCGCTACGGGAGATGAGAATAACAGACTAGCATGTGAAATAAAATTGACTTATACACATGCCCTTCAGGAATAAGTACACTAAATTAAATTAAATACATCGTATAATAAATTTACTGCACTAAATTAATTTATGATGTATGACAGGGTCATAGCAAAGTATAGAGTCAACGTGTCAATAATCGCTAAAGATGACAGGAATGGTTTTTTGCTAAAAATTTAAATGTTTGTTGAACTCTTTTTCTCGGTAACGTTTACTGTTTTTCTAGCTTTCAAAATTAAATAACTTTTTTTTCATTTAAATTGTTTAATTAAACTGAGATTGTTCTATGAACCAGTAATTGTTTAATTTATTTGAGAAACGAGCGGTCAATAGGCACCTGTCAAAATTAACTGTCAACAGTCAACTGTAAACGGACACCTCTTAATAAGCTCATAAAGATCGAATCAACTCAAATGTGAAAAAATTCTTGTTAGATTCAATGAAAAATTCTTGTTAGATTCAATTGAAAACCACTCATTAAATAAAATATTCAATAAACAGTAATCAACTCGAATGTCTTTTTTTACTGACTAATGCCTCTTATTGCGTCTTAGTGATTTTGAGCGAACAAGAGGAATTAAGAAGTTGCTACAGGAAAAAACTACCATTTTATAGATGGAAAAATTTACTTAAACGCTTGGTTTTCTGATCAATTAGCGGAATCAACCATAGAGCATAAAAGACGATGCTTTGTGCATTTTTGGGACATGCTTCGTTCATTGCCGTAAATTTCATTACTTACCATTCAAAACGAATACAAACGTTGTTGTAAATTTAAAACAAGCCCTTAATTGTAAATTACTAAGTTTTCAACGACTTCTACATGCTCAGTTAATAAAAGTTCAAAACCCTTTTACAAGCTCAAAACGGCTCATTAGACTTGGGGATTATTGCGGATCTTAGACACAATAACTGCGGATTATAGATATGATCCGTTCAAAAAATAGATACTTAAATTGCAAGATAAAGTATACAGGATCTGTCACCTGATTTCTAACTTGAATGTGTCTCAATTCCGCAACAACAGCGGAACCTATTTTGCCAAAATTAGATCTTAGGCTTGTTTCCTATTTTTGCAAATTTTAGGTCTGTAGATTCCAAGTGACATTGATTACGGCGGTAATTTTGGGGAATACCTCTGCGGTGTTATGAATCACCAAATGCCTCGACCTAAAAACTGGTCCCACCAATTTTAAAAAGCCACAAACGAAGTGAAACCAAGCCCTTGTTGGCAACATGATTGCGTTTATTAGTCATTGAAATCATTCCCAGTTTACTTAATTTAAAATTAGGAAGACAAAATTTCCTGTGGTGATGTCATAAAATAGTGGGTATGCAACTTTGAGTTGCCAGAGTCGACCAATTGTTCTAGTTTTTTACAGTTGTCCGCCAAATTACTTACCAGTGGCTTTCTTCACAACTACTTCACAACCCCCAATGATTTTGTTCTCAGCATAATATATTCTGAATACACGTTTTTGCAGAAAGCAAGCGGGTCGCTGTTTTTGTCAGGAAAAATTCCAGAAATGAAAAGGTTTCGCCGCACAGATTAGTAATTGCACAGACCAAGTTTTATCACAGAGATTTATCATTTTTAAGCGCGAGCCAGCAAACCACGCTATCATGCAATTCGAGAAATTGAGTTTCCCCGAAGAAAATCAAATTAAAGATCTAATTAAATTTTTTTCCAAATTCCTTTGGACAATTTAAAACTTGCAAAAAAATCTGAAACTAGGAACTAGGATTTCATTTTTCCCCAGTTTTTTTTTCTTGCAAATATGTCAAATCCTTGCGGTCGGAGGACCAATTATTCTTTCCTGGTCAGTTTTTGAAGCACAAAAAATGGGTCTCACCTCATTACCTGAAAAACTTTTGAAAACATTCAAAGTTTTGAAATTTTTATTGCACAATGGTTTGTAGAATTGTAGTAAATGTTACACTAAATGCATGATCAAGGCTAGATCATCTTACCAGAGCAATTCAAGTTGTATTTTTTTAGTTGTTCCGACCCCACCTGTGGTGGGGGAGGAACTATATACTCAAATGGGTTTTTTTGGTCAGTCAATTTTGGCCGATCGATATATTCGTCGTAGAGAAATGTGCGTGGCATCATGAAAAAGCTGGTCCAGCGTAGAATTCAAAATAAAAAGAATTTTTTCATTTCAGTTTTTTTCGAGGAGTTATCGAGGATTGAAGTTTTGTGTGAACACGCGATATTTGTTCACTTTTAGTGTAATTTTAATCCAAGTTAAAATATTTTCTATAAAAATAGTATTTCAAAATTAAATTTCACGCTAGAAAACGGACCAATTTTTTGTTCCTTATAGACTAAAGGCGATAAAAAGGACTAGTTCTGGTCTCATTGGGAAGTTCACTATCAAAAAAAATCGAATTCTATTTGAGAGCTCTTTTTTTATAAAACTTTTCTCTTTTTTGCTTTTTTTTAAGTCACCTAGAAACAAGTCACTTTTTGTATCAAGGTTCTATTAATGACAAACCTTATTTACAGTCAAATTAAGCCCAATGAACAAAGAAAACGTTTTCAAGGAATTGCTCATCCTATTTTTTTTCTTAGATTCAGAGTTTTCGTAATTTTAATTGAAATTTTGAATTTATTTTGAGGTTTTAATATTTTTTGGAGTCCTATGGCAAGGATTCATTGACTAACAGTGCAAAATGTTCCATAATGAGCCTTAATTGAACATATCTAGTGCTTTGAGGGGACAGCTAATGGCTGTTAAGACCTAAAAAATAATTTTTCATTTTTTTTGAACATTAAAGAATAAAACTTGTTATCGTGAACTGTAAGTCAGTCCAGGATTGACAGCACATTCTTCCTTTCTACGGCAACTAAGTTTAATCTGGTTAGCGGTTTTGTCTTCTAACTATTAGTTAAATGACTTCAATGACACACGATTTCAATTTTTTTTTGTTTGGATATTTTTTTATTATTGGTTACTTTTGACGCGTAATAATTTAGCGTATTTACTGGCTTGCGTTGAAAGCTAATGAAAATAATTGCGTTGATAATACGTGTTTTCTCGAAATATTCGTTGTTCTAATGTATTTGTTTATGTTTGTTGATTTTTTGAAATTATATTGATAAGAGAAATCTCATTGCTCTTAAAAATTGATTGAAAATAGAAGAGTTTTTGGTTAAAAAAATCTTTATTTAATGCTTTTGACACTTCTCTCGCTCATTTGTTTCTTGAATTTGCTGTTTTTGTTCTTTAGGTAGCCCTAAATTGCTGACAGTTCTCATCGGCTTCTAATTGAGCATTGAATGAATGATGTTATCCGAAGCAGTTAGTTTATAGCGAATAGTCTTAAAATTCACGATAATCATATTGAAGTTTTTTTCAATTTTTTCAGTTTTTGTTCTTCGTTTCGTCAAATTGTAACTTATTTTCATCAATGAGAGGTCCCATCCAATTTCTTGTATTTCAAGAGATAACTTATCTATTGATCTTATTTGTCGCAATGTTTGTTTTGTTATATGCGTTTTCTTGACAATATGCAAGTAAACTTGTTTAATCTCTCAGTTTAAATCCTTCATCTGAATAAGTAGAATCGAACAATTGAATTAAAAATACATAATATTCAGATGATAGCTAATGACTTTAATGGTAGCAATAGTCTGTGTTTTCGCAAATCGTTTGTAATTTTTTGAGTTTCTCTTCAGTTCGCTTCTATTGCTTTGTCTAACCAAAGACAGGTTCTTTTGGTTTTGTAATGAGTTTTTAGTACTTTATTGGGGATTATTTAGTTAAAAGCTAATGATTTTTAAGATTTTTGAATTTTCTTGGTGTAAAAAATGTTGATTAATTTTTTAAGTTTCGCCTCACCGGTCGTTCTTCTTGTCGACTTGTTACCCAGTCTCATTAGGAAAATTTTCCATCTGCTCTATTGTTAGAAAAAAGTAAACTTGTGTAGTTAAGGTTTTACCTGACTGCACTTTGACGTTGTTACTAGGTGCTTTTAAATTTAGATATTCCGTTTTTGCCGTGAAATTTTTGTTTGTGCTAATTTTGTTTTTTTGTCTCTTTGTCTTTTTAATGTCATATCACGTTGGCGCTGTAATGAGGCATGGCATTATGTAATTCAATTAGTAGATAAGTTGTGTAACGTTTACTTTAAACTCAAACATCTATTTTTTTGTTATCTCATCATTTGGTTGACAATTTAGTCAAAAATGTAGATGAGCTCGGGTCGGAACATCTTGTGCGAACGCACATTAACGAGCCGCCTTGTTTTTAATTTCAAATATTTTAATTTTTGTCTTTTAAAGCAGGCAGTCTTTTTCACGGACAATAGTTTTAGAAGAGCAAACTTCTGGTTCTCTGTGTAATTATAAAGTGTGACGTGCTCATCGTTCAAAAATTAAATTTAAATGTTTCCGAGGTTTTAAAAATTTACAAAATTTGTACCAAACATTTGTTGCTTTTCTAAATGGTTTTCTGACACCAGATATTGAGTGTACTTTGCATGATTAGACTTTATTTTGTCACTTGTCAATGATTTCTCTTAATAATCATTTCTTTTTCCTTTCTTCCATAGATAAATCGAAAAGTCACAAAACTAGGCTACTATTCACCTGTTTATTCAATGCCCATTGCCATCTTTGCTCACGGAAGTCTAATTTAGTTTATACCAATTTTGCTATAGAAATGCAAATAGATCCCCGATTTTTGCTAGATGACATATGGAGGTAGGAATTTATTGTAGCGCAATAGGCGTTTAGCTGAATATACGCCATTGGTTCGCACGTTCGCCATGTGAAATACTCCAATGCAAACGAGTTTAAGATCAACTTTCCACTTCAAGTTAGCTATCTATCGACAGTTTCACCTCTATAGATATTATTTAGTGTCTGCTTCTCAATAAGGAGCACTCAATTTGTTCGATTGTTTGCAAAACTTTATGAAAAAACGAATAAACCAATGCACTTTTTAAAGATAAGACAAATGAATGATTTTAATTGAATCATCAATTCTACTGAAAACAGGGAATCAGCATACGCCTTTATTGCAGATGATTTGTGGTAATTAAAGTAAATGAAGGGCTACAAAGTTGTGATAATTTCAGCGGGTTGTATGCAAGCTGTTCTACTTTCACTCATTTGGATCTTCTCTAGCATCTGTTTTCTTCGTCGTTACTGCAGCGATCGACCGTTTCATAGCAATAAGGTACCCTTTCTGGCATCGGCAGCACTCATCTAGGAAAGTGGCCACAAATTTGGCTATCAAATGCGTGGCTTTTGCGTACTTTATATCATTGCCCACACTTCACTTTTCCGACTTGACAAGTACAGGAATCTGTGCCATTCTGCCCAAAAGTATGACTGGGGTGTTCGTAGTATATGCTTTGACAACAAATTGTTTTCTTTTCTGCAGGTCCTTTCATCGTAATTTCATATATTCACTCTTAACCCGAAACTTTGGAGTGAAGACAGAAAAAGTTGCAATGTGGGACGGACAGTCGTCCGAAAAAGTGAACACGCGTCGAAAAGCCCAAGCTGAGAGGAATTACGTGATACTGCTAGTGGTGGCGGAGTTGTCCGGGATAATGAACACTTCGCTCAACTTCGTATTCTACTTCGCCAGCGGAAATAAGTTTCGAAACGCGTTTAAAACAGCAATGAGACATTATTTCTGTCAAGGCTAATTTGAGTGAATTGAGCAACCGTCGACGATACTTTTCATGACCTAAAGATTTCCCATCAATTTTCCCCATTGCATAACTAAACACCTTATATCTACACCTCCATACCATGGAAAAACTGCTCCTGTATGCCGAACATCAAATTCGTTAAACATTAAAAGCAATTCGTGAAAATTTCCAAAAATATGATGGTGATAGATCTTATTGTAATTTTACCCAACTAAAATTAAAATGATTCCGTCTGAAGAATAGCATTTCATATTAGAAGCATGTTTCAATATACTCCCTCCATTAGTTGATCTATTGTGATCACTCCCCCCAATGTTCTGCGCATTTTTCCTCTGATCTCCTGTGACCGATCGCTTTAAAAAAGATCAGCGCAATGAATCCGTTCTCCGCTCTTTCCGTGGTTAATTGGGCCAAAAGGCATCGCACGCGAAGCCCTCCTAATGGTCGAAAAGTTTAGGTTTTAAATAATAGGACATTTTACATGCACAGCATTAAATCTCATACACGGCGGATTGTTAATGTGCGATCGCGCTTATCCTAATGTTCCGACCCCGCGTATCCATATTTTTGACTTAATTGTCAACCATATGAGGAAGCAACGGAAAACTTTCCAAGAATACACATACTAATCGAAAAAAATTGGTAAATGAGTAAAAATAATTGTACTAAACGAAAACCAATAAATGAACTTAATAATGCCGCATTGGAGAGCTGATGATACCTGACAGCAATACGACTACGAGACAAGACAAACAAAAAAAACAGAACAACAAAACATGTTTCGGTCAAAATCAAAATGCATTTTAAAAACATAGCCGGAAGAATTCCGGAAGCGACTCGAAGCGTCAGAACTTCACTAACAAAACCGTAATTGCAACGGAAGCCACTACCTTTTGTATTAAACCACTAACTCACTACCTCCTCAGGTCTGCTCTAAAAATTAGTGAAACTTAAACCACTGTCAACAAGAGAAACAAAAGGCATCAAAATTTTATATTATTGAAAACGTTTGGTAACGTTAAAAAATCCAACATAATTAAGGTGGTCAAAAACCTGATAGTCTGAAAAAGCTGACAAGGTTATCAATAGCCCTCAAATAATTCAATATTCTAATCTGAAAAACATCGTGAAAGCAAACGGCAGATAATAATCTTAGAAACTAAGTTTAATCTTTTCAAAAAAGAAAGCTCAAATTTAAGAATCAGAAGACACCTATAATTACACTTCTAATCACTGCGATTAAGACAAAAACAACAAACACCTGTTCCTTCTTGTACATAAGCTAGACAACATGATTTCATACTAAATCAAAAATAAAATTGATCATAGAAAAGACATAAGCAGCAGAATATTAAAAGGCAGAAAATCGTTTTAATTAATAGCAAGGCCGGAAGAAAGCTGTAGTAATTAGTCAGAAGTAAAAATTTTGAAAAAAGTGTGCTATCAAACTCTCAGTACTGTTGAATGAAATCAATTGCAAACCAAAGAAATGACGAAAATCTAGAAAAAGCTGAAATCATTGATTTTTTACAACTGAAAAAATCAATATACCGAAAAAATGTAGTGGCCAGAACAAAACTAGAATGATACTAACTAGAATAATAATATGTGCACAATGTAAGGAACACCGTAACAAAAAGTCATTTTTGATTTTTGAAAGTTGAAAGTCAATTTAAAAAAATCAAGAAAAACGAATACATTTTATTGTTCAGCATTCAAGACGTAGAAAAGATAACTAGTCATCCGATACAAAGATCTATCCTCCTGAAGAGAACAAAAAGCAGGAAAAAGCAGAATTCATAAATACGAAACATTGAAACATTTTGCAAAAAATGGTCAGAGAAATTTTAAGTTAAGACTGCATTTATGAAAAAGTTTTAACTGTTTTTTCAAAACTTAACGCCAAAAAATGATTGAATTTTTATTGAAACAAAATTAAAGTCCCTCATGTTGCACAAAAAAACTATTTCTAGCAATTACAACCAAAATACAAACGAAAAACTGACGAAAATCGGAAACTACCAAAATCGGATTAGTATATGTACAATTTCATGAAACAAAATTACATCGAGGTAAAAAGAGGCGTCGAGTATAGGAATTATCAAAGAGAAGTTGCCATATTAACTGATTTTTGACAAAGAATTATCTGCCAATTTTCAACTTGAAACGCATTTTCAGGCTCTGCAAAACACTGTGGTATCCGAGGTTGGCATTTCATTATAGTATCAAATAATATTTATTTCTACAAAAAACCAAATTAAAAGCAATAAAATTGGGCCAATTAGACGAAAAAAACGGCTAAAAACGGTCATCTATATGTGCAATTCAGTTAAAATCTACTTTTCAAAGTCAAAAAGTCATTCACTAAACGCAGCGCAAGATCAAAAAACTTCTCTCGCCTAGCGAAAATCTGTTCACCAAGACAGCTTTTCTCACTTTCGCTTGTAGGTCAAAATGCCGCGTGAACAAATCTACTTCCTGTAAAAAAAACCAAGAGAAAACCAATACTCATCTTCGAGTCGTAAAAACACTAACAAAGCCATAATGACCTCAGATGAAACATAAAATCAACAAAATATTTTGTTCTTCACTTCAAAGAAGATCGGCCCTAGTGACACCTTAGTGCAACTCGGAGACAAGTCAATCAAAACAAGAAAAAAATGGGTTACTCTTTAGGAAGCTATTGGGACCGATCAATAGTGAAACCTATGAATCAAACAATGCCGCCATGGAGAGCAGAAAAGACATGCCAAGATGAGACTGGGAGAAAAGATAAACAACAAAATTAATTACAAAACAAACGTTAATTACGACCAAAAATCGTTATCTTATTTAAAAAAACACACAATAACGAAGTCAAAATGGCATCAGATAAAACAAAACAAAAATATAAACAGCATCGGATAAAGCATCAGATAAGACTAAACAGCTTAAAAAATCAATTGTATTTCTTTAGAAAATATGGAGAGTAGGCAACAAGCCGACAAAGAGAAAGGCAAAGTTTGAGAGAAAAGCAACGTTGGAAAATACGTTTACACTAACGAAACCAATTAAGTTGAAAGCCAAAAGCCATTCGCTATCAATTGAAATTATTAAACAGGTCATCTCATCTTTCCATAAAAAACCCTTGAGACCTGTCATTTTGTCATTATCCAAAGTATGTCATACGACAAAAGAGCCACAAGTAAATCCAAATTTAAAAAAGCTATTAAACTTTGGGAGAAATTGATGTCGAAGCTGTTAAAGCGCTAATTTCTTAAGAAGAACCTACTCAAATGTTCTCATCTTCAAATAATTTTCAATAAGAACCGTCATTGAAGTTTTAATGTAACAAGAAAACAAAGAAGCATCTCAAAATACTCAAATATCCAGAAATCTTTAAATTTTCATAAACTCGAAGTATCACAACCACAAAACCATTAATTGAAAACAAGCAATCACGATAAAGATTACTATTCTCTAGAGAAACAAGACGCAATCTGTGCTTACTGAGACAATGCTACAGTTTGATAGAAGCAATATTCAAAAATCATTGTCTCCAAATTCATTATTTTTCTATAGCAAAATTTTTTAAAGTCATGTCAACCAGATTTTCAAGAAAAAACATTGAGATCGATAAACATTATTCTCTAGAAAGCCCATTGTACCTCTCATTACTGAAGACGAATTCTCAAGACTACAAATTAACGACGAATATAGGCAGACCTAAGAAACAAACTAATTCACGATAGGTGTTGGAACCGTCAATAAAGGCAGAACTAAGAAACTATTTTACGATAGGTGTTTGAGCCATTAACACCCCAAAACATCAATTTAAGAGAAAATGAGTGTTCAATTGAGATGAAATTGAGCATCTATATTTTAGTGCGAAAATGTGAAAAAGACAAAAAGAACCACAATCAGTCAACAGTATCAAAAACTTTTTTAGGAAAGACATTTTGTCCAAGCCATAATAACAGTTCAACATCAAAGCAGTATAGGGATTACAGTTGCAACATTAAAACTATAGTCACATTTGAGCATGAATTGTCCCTCGTTTTAGAAGGAATGGTCCCCCTATCGATGAACAAAATCAAAAATTTTTGATGAAAGAGAATGAGTCAAAGCCATATTATTACCATTGGCAACAAAATCAAAATAGAACAAAGCGCTTTACTAATTACTGGATGGGAGATGCCATTATTGAGACGACAACTTTTCAAAAAGAAGAAAAAGGGGGCAGTGTTCAAAAAGTCATCGAGCAATTCAAAACAATTTATTTCGGGTCATAAAAATTAGCTACTATCAAATGAATCACTAAATACTTTCATTTAAACCTCACTAAGAGGAAGTCACTAAGAACTGGATGCAATCTGGAATTCAAGATACGCACACAAAAAGCAGCAAATAGAGTCAATTAAAAGTTCAATTGTATTTCGAAGCTGCAGAAACCAAACGCAGTCAGCTAAAAACATCACAAATGTACAATTGCGTTTTTCGTCAAAACCAATTGGGATCCGTTGTTAATGTGATAATCTGACAATGCAATGAAAAAACAAATTCAAAAATGGGCAAAATTCCGATATTCAAAAAATTTATTTGAAACCTCGTGGCATCGCAGCCACGAAACTATTCATTAGAAACATATCCATTAGAAAGATTTAATTGTCAAAATCTTAAAAAAGGAGGCCATCTGCGTTTACTGACATTAACTTTAAAGTTGAAAAGAATTGAAATAATTGGCAAAAACTAGTAGGTATATTATATTAGGTATCAACTGAAAGCATTATAGAGATTAACGTAAACGATATAAGTCAGCCACCTGCATGTTTTAATAGTGAAACAAAATCTCGAGACAGCGAGAAAGAACGCGGGCAAAACAGAATTTAATTAAAGTTTACGAAAACAACTTTTCGAACACATGAAACCATGCGATTTTCTCTGAAAAAATCATATGATCATTGGGTCTAATTTTTACGTAATTATGAGCCGCCAATAATAGACCTTTGATGGGAAACTATTCTATTCTGTAATTAACAGAAAAAAAACAATTTTTCTACATATTTTTCAAAAACGATCGTCGCAAATCAATCAGAACAATTTTTGATTGTCAAAAACCACGACGAGACCAAAACTAGCCTTGATATTGCGGTACAATTATTAATATCGATGAACTGTTCCAAATGTCACCAAAAGATAATTGCGCAACAAATTTCAATATATTGAAAATAAATGATGCACGTTGGATAATGATTGTTCTAAGCTAGCAAAAAAAACGGCCAATTGTTTTTTACTCCAGAACACTCTAGAATGCGGAAGTAAAACTGGCTCTTTTGAATTGATTTTTTGACAACTTTCCGAAAAAAAAACGAAAATTCAAAAACCTTTTTAATTTTGTATTCTACGCTATACGCGCTTTCAAATGATACAACTCACAAATCTTTAAGTTGAGTATATCGATCGGCCAAAATTAACTGAACAAAAAAACCCAAGTGGGCATTTAGTTCCTAAAGTGGGGCAGAAAAATAACAAAAGTTGTTAGAAACACTTGAATACTTTATAAATCGTTAGGAAGTACCATCCTTAAAGTGTTTTAATTGACTTTAATTGATTTCTGCAAAAAATAGTGGCAACTTCGCCTAATGGCTACAAAGAAGGATCGCCTGATGTCAAATTTCCCACCGACTCATTGTGTTTTACGCTGGCGTTTAATGGCATTCTACTCGCAAGACAGCTGATGAAAAAGCTTAAGCAAAAATGAATTTGATTAGAAAATCTGACAAATATCAAAAATCGATGATGAAAAGCGACCAATTCAATTCACAATGTCGGTGTATTATTGCAATAGATGTATCAAATAAGACCTGTTTCCTCATCACACCACACTGAATTTCCATCACAAACAATCGCAATTCTTTATCCCCTTTATCTGTATAGCCAATTCCATGATAGTGGTGTCCATCTTCTAAGTGTCATCTGAAATCTTTCTATTATTCAAAATTATGAGTGTGGGAGAAAACAGTTTTAAAGACACTAAATCTAGCTGTAGCTCTTTGATAATTAATGAAGGTGATATTGAAACATTGTACCCTCAGACACACAGACTGAAAGGCACAATTGAATGAAAAATGTGGATCTAAAGCAAACTTATTTACAATTACACAGATATGCCTTTTCCTCACTCCTGATCCCGAAAATAATAAAAAAAAATCACGTCCGGTTATCTCAGGATCAACAAGCAGAGGAAAAAATCTTATTTAGCATTTAAAGGTGGCCTTTGAAAATATTCATTTTCCAAATAACGCATTAACAGGCAAAACTTATTCCTTAGTCATTTTAGGTACGCTGTTATATTACACCTTCAAATACATTCATCATTTTCACTAGTCGCGGCAATGCCCCACCTCAAAGAAACAGGAAGCGTATTAAATCCTGATATTTCAAAGGACACGCTGATGATGAAAACAACCAATTGATTCAACAAAATATTTCAATCCGATCAGCAAAACCAATCCAAATCATTTGGTCCGAAGATGACTAATAACACACAGGTGATTCCCATGTCACTGACTACAGTTCGTCCTTGTCCTTGGACCCGGACTTGAGTACCTCTGCGAACTCGTTGTACTTGAGGTATCCGTTCTCGTCAATAGGAGCATCTCGCAGGATCTCGTCGACCATTTCCTCCTTGAATCTCTCTCCCATTGTCATCAGGGCTTCCTTCAGTTTATCTTCGTGGATCAAACCAGTACCTTGAAAAGCAATGACATTTCACCTCGTGTTAGTCGAATACGAGACATTTTTCAAATCATGACATGAGTAATGGAGGCTATTTTTGTTTTAAGTGATTCTCTAGATTAGATATAAACACAGCCAGAGCAGCAGCATTTTCTTGGCAGTATATATAGATAGCGACACAGAACGGATAGCAACTCTCACAAACCCGTACAATCGTAGCCGACATATTCACCAGATAATTTTCAGAAGATATTAAGAAACATAGCAGATTAACGTCGGGCTAACTCCTCTCAAACAACCGACGAGGGGTTAGCTTCGGTAGTAGCCAGCAGCGGCTTAGGCAAAGCTAGCATTAGGGCGCGCGTGCATTTGAGGGATGAACGGAGCGGGGCTCTCAGGCGGGGGGTTGGCAGGGCTAGACGAGGTGGGTCCAAATCGTCAGGTGCAGGTGGGTGGACGGGGAAGTGGTGGGTATGAGGAGGAGGGAGGGGGTTAAAGTCATTAGGCTAAGAACCACCCTTCACACTATGAATTTATGTCTGCTCAAAACATTTCGATGAATTGCAGACTTAGACTAGAAGGCGTAAAGCTCTAAGAGAGCTGCTCGTAAAGCTCTAAGAGAGAAGGCACTTTTTGCCCTCCGAGCTCTACTTGTTTATCCGCTTTTTGAGGGCAAAAAGTCAAATGGGTCAGACGAAAAATCGGTCATCGTAAAATCACATTAAAAAGACCGCAGGACTAAAATAATTGCAACAAATTTTGTTTAACAACAATTAAAACGCAGCCATTGATATCACATTTTTACCGCTGTCAATATTTTGATGCGAACACTCCAAAAACATTTACAAGAAATCCTTTTTTGTGGGGGGTGGGGGTATATACAAACAATCCCGTGCGGTACCAAACAAAAATATTCCCGACAAAATAGTATCAAAAACAGACAAAGGCTCAGTTAAAAAATTATTCTATTTTCAGCATCAATGGTAAAAATAAAAATAGCGAGCAGATTGCGGAAATAGCTAAAAGATGTTCGAGATAGAATAGAAATAGCAAATGGAGTTGTCGATGCAACTACTAAACATACCACAAAGACTGCTGTAAAATAGCATCGATTGATTCCCATGACACCAATTGAGATTGAAACAAAAGAAAACGGACAAAAAAAATCGAATAATCTGTAGTAAAAAAATTATCATCAAAAACAACTGTTTTGATTGGAGTTGGTAGAAGTTTTACTCCTGGTTCTAAATGAGGGGATAGAGGATTTAGAATTAATACCAGAAAGCATTAACCTCGTTCTAAGAAACTCGCGAACAGACAAAACAGTACCAGACAAAATAGTCCTGGTGCAAAGTAGTCCCAGACAAAACGAAACTCCAAGTTATTGTTGTATTCCGACGCTTTGCCGCCTGACTACACATGTCGCCAAATGTCTGAGCAAGGTGGAAAAAAAGCAAATTTAATGTTTTCATTCTACTGAAGGAATGCGTTTAAAACAGCAACTTCTAAATCAACCTCTTGTTACCTTTTTTCGTTGATGTTTCGTTGATATGGAAGAAGAGCATACAAGAGAGGCAAGTTGACGCCGTCAACCGAAGCGTGAATGATGTAAACCTGATAAAAGACGCTTGGAGCTGATGTCCCATCGCAGAGCCAATCATCTGATTGCTCCAACAAATCGATGGCTGACAGAGTTAAAAACAAATCTTTTCTCTTATGTGGCCTCAACTCAAAAAACAATTATTTCACACCACTAAGTGCCGTTTGTAAGATCCCTGGAATCTGAAATATTTTCAGTGACGAAAGCTCACTCATTCGTGGACGATTTTGTTGTCACGTTCTGTTAACCGTTCTTTAATTTGGGTTGTAGGCTAAAATAGTTGCTGACGTCTCTCTACTGATGTCCTGTATTTTTGGGCATCAAATATTGTCTGGCGTGCAGTCTCGTCAGCCAATGATGCTCTGTCTTCTAACGACGAGCGGAACTTTCTCTTTTCAATATTATCTGGATTTGGTAAATGGATATGAGCTGTGATAACTTTGATTTCTTGATTGCGTATCCTTACTCTGCCATTGCATTTTGTAACACAGTATCGCCGAGAACATGCACCATCAGTTAGTTGCCGTTGCCCTATATAGCCAGATCTTTCAAAGACGAGCAATTCTGACTTATCATTCGTCTGAATAAAATCCATGTTCAAAATCTGCGTGCAAATTATGGCGCCTAACATCGTGAGTCACTCATTTATATGCCTTTGGATTTAAACACAACCCTTCATTCAGTTTAACAAATAGTTTTGCAAGTTATTGTTGTATTCCGGCGCTTTGTCGCCTGGCTACACATGCCGCCAAACGTCTGAGCAAGGTGGAAAAAAGCAAATTTGAATGTTTTCATTCTACTGAAGGAATGCGTTTAGAACAGCAACTTCGAAATCAACCTCTTGTAACCATATTTCGTTGATGTTACCGGAAGGGAAGTGAGTAGTTTTCGATAGCTCTCTTCTTTTTCATCTGGAAGAAGAGCATACACGAGAGGCAAGTTGACGCCGTCAAGCGAAGTGTGAATAATGTAGACCTGATAAAAGACGTTTGGAGCTGTTGGAGCTGATGTCCCATCGCAGAGCCAATCATCTGATTGCTCCAACAAATCAATGGCTGACAGAGTTAAAAACAAATCTGTTCTCTATTGTGGCCCCAAATCAAAATACAATTATTTGACACCCCTATGTGCCGTTTGTAAGATCTCTGGAATCTGAAATATTTTCAGTGACGAGGGCTCACTCATTTGTGGACGTTTTTGTTGCCACGTCCTGATAACTGTTCTTTGATTTGAGTTGTAGGCTAAAATAGTTGCTGATGTTTCTCTACTGATGTCAGGTCTTTTTGGGCATCAAAAATTGTTTGGCGTGCAGTCTCGTCAGCCATTGCTGCTCTGTCTTTCAACGCCGAGCGAAACTTTCTCTTTTCGATATCAGCTGGATCTGGTAAATGGCTATGAGCTGTGATAACTCTTGATTGCGTATCCTCACTCTGCTATTGCATTTTGTAATACAGCAGCGCCGAGATGCGCCATCAGTTAGTTGCCGTTGCCCTATATAGCCAGATCCTTCAAAGACGAGCAACTGAGTTTTCATTTGTCTAAAAGAATTCCATGTTCAAAATTTGCGTGCAAATTATGGCGCCAAACATCGTGAGGCACTCATTTATATGCCTTTGAATTGAAACACAACCCTTCATTGAGTTTAACAAACAGTTTTGCGTCCACTTTTAATACTTTAATAATTTGTTATGGTTAGATCAATTGCGAGATTAACTACCGTTAATTATGGCTTTGTGTCACTATCTTTCCATTTTTGGGACTAATTTGTCTGGGACTATTTTGTCTGTTTTTGGGACTGTTTTGTCCCGAAACATCACAAATACAAATCAAGTAATAAGAGCCTAAAACTGGGCTTCATTGGGTCACTCTTTCTATAAAAAGATTAATAGCTTAAGTAATGGGCACCTGAAACTGGGATTTAAGGGTTCCCCCAGCTATACACAAGCCACTAAAGTTCAAGTAATTTGCACCTCAACTTCGGCTCTCTATGGATTCATCTCGCTTCTATTTTTTGAATTCTTTTTTGCGACCATTGCTTATAAGCGACAATAGCACTATGGGCGAAGAATGATACTAGCTGAGCCAAGTCAAAAAAATAACCAGCTGACATGACGCTCCATTAAAAACTGTTTTTTTGGCGTATTGCTCATATAAAACCAATCGGGAAACGTTGCTTTTGCTGACATTAATTGTGTAGCTGTCATTTATTGAAACTGAACGCGTTAGAGTAATCTAAAGTGTAATGTGTTAGTAGTCATTTAAAGAGTTAGGTACGTCATTAACGATTGAACGTCATAATTAAATTTAGCTCAAATTTCACTGCGGATTTGAAAGTCAAAGAAGTGTGGATTTGAAAGTCAATGGTAAGCCAAAAGAGTGCCATAACCAACAGGGCCAACGTAATTTTACCAACTTTGTTTTGGATCAACTAGTAAATACTGCGAGGAGAATACTACTAGTCCAAGCTGTCGCTTTATCGTACGTAAAAACTCAATATTTGTTCCAGAAAAATTCCTTAAGCTGGCTGTTTTAGCATTATGATAGAAAGAGTTGCGAGAAAACGCAAAAACTGTTACTTGAATGTGTTCATACAAAATTCAATAGTTCCATTCCAAACTCACCCTCTTCGTCGAAACAGGCGAAGGCATTTTGAATGACATGTTTCTGATCAGTACCCTGTAGCTTCTCCCCAAAAAGGGTTAGAAACATGGTGAAATTCATCTGTGCACCACTGGCCTCCGCCAACAGGCTGTTCACAAAATCATCTGTCACCTGAAATCACAACAATTCAATCCTCGAGTGAGGCAAATAACAGAATATCGATTATCGACATCGACTCCAGTTTTCTCTATGAACAATCAAGCAAAAGTTACAAGATTTGTAAGTACTTAATTACAGTGTCACAAAAGAAATATCTTAAATAGTTTGATGAATTGCTCTCGAACGAATGGCGGCGATGGGTTATCAGCCCACTAAAAGGCTTCAAATGTCATTGTTAGAGGACATTAGACCTCAATTTCGCTGTTTAAGAAAATCAACAATAAAGTTAGGCTCGATCACTAATTTTGAAAGTTGATCAAGCAAGAAGTCATTATTTCATACTTTTTCAAGCGTCCCACTTTTTTTCAATATTTCACCTTTCATATCACACTAGACTTTGAACTTAATCAGTTTTTCGCTCACTTTTCACACTTGTCTCGAAGAGTTCAACCTTACAAAATGGTATAAAATGAGCAATCAACTGAGCAAACTCCTTGGAAAAAATTCTTGGAAGCCTTAAGGCATGTTTCTTGGAAAATTTTATTGGAAGCCCAATTTTTTCTCATGAGACAAAGCATACACTTTTCAAAGATAATTAAAGGGGATAATTGAAAACAAGAAACAGTCACAAAATATAACAACTTCGGCAAAAGGACTTTTTAAGGTCTATAATTGAGTCCATGTAAAGAACTATTTTTTATAAATTGCTCATTTTTCTAAAATCCATTAAGAGTGACAATGAGAGCGACACAACAGAGCCGTCTGACGACCTCTGCGATCCATTCGCTCCTACAATAATATCAAGGAATTCAGAAAAAAACAACTATTATTTGGGTTGAACGATTATTCAATTGTTGGATTGATTCGCTGCACGAGAATTGCAATGTTACTATAAATTTTAACTGAATTCTCGCTTTGAGTTTTGAACAGCAAAATTGGGGTCTAAATAAGTTAGAGCATAGTTCTGGGAAGCCTTCGGCAATTCGAGCTCAGACTCGGTTTCAAGCGCCCTCGGCTTTGAGCTCTGATTACCTTAGGCTTCCAAGAACTATACTCTAACATATACTTAGATATCTATTAACATTTAAAAATTAAAAAAATGGCATTCCGTTGGATGTTCAGCGTAGTAGGCTCTGAATTCTGCTTAAAAATGTGAATGAGAGAGTAATTTAGATCCCATAAATAGCAAACATAGCCGGCAGATTGCCGGAAAATAGCCGCGACAGACGCTTGTGGCCTTCCATGAACTGAAACAACCAAAGAAATAAGAGATAGATCGACCACCAGTCCTTTAATAGACCACTAGGGATAGATTCGGACTGTCAATTTTATGACACATACGGTCTATAAGGAAAAAGTGCTCAGAGCTTTTTCAAAATTGATATTCGAAATCAAAAACTCAAGACTAATACTCAAGAATTAGGGCGTATAAGTTTGGCACTACATAGATGCACACTATTGATTTTTAATAAAAATGTTCATAAAATTTAAAGTTCCATAAAAGAGTTCCATAAAAGGGAAGTCATTTTTTTGAGTGAGGTAAGTCACGCAATTGGCCTAAAAGCAGAAATGACGTCACGCACACAAATTTTAACTGCAAAGCAATAGAAGTTAGTGAAAAAGTCAATTCCAAGAAGTCAATTCCAAGAAGTCAGGTCGTAAGAATCATCGATGGAGACGACGAATTAAAAAAACGTAGCAGGACAAGTCCTGACGTACAATTCAAAGAATTTTCATTGACTAAAGAGAAAAACTAGACCTAGATTGGACTATGAGTGAATTCAGAAAACCATTTTTAAAAAAATCAGAACAAAAAAAAGAAAAAAACAGAAAATCAGTATCAAAATGCCGCATGTGAACAAAAAACCCCTAGCGAGAAATGAAAATTTAATTCAAACAAAAAACTAGGCCTAGAGTGAGCTGTGAATGGATTGGGAAAACCAGTTGAAAAAAAAATCCGATCCAAAAAATCGAAAAGACAGTAGAGATCAGAGTGAAATTGCCGCATGTGAACAAAAAAACACTACCGAGAAACCGAATTTTTGTTCAAACACCGTTTTCTCACTCTACTTTAAAATTAGAGCGAAAAAAATTCACGTCGCAAAACCACTCGCTTTTTCGCTCCAATTCCTGTTTCGGCGTCACCAAAATCACTACTCCAATTTGACTTCAAAAATCATGAAAATGTGTGATGAGATCTTTAAAAAAAGACAGCGCCCCAATACAATTCAAATACTTTGAATTGTAAAAAACCACGATGTCCCCAATAATAGAAGCTATCGCTTCGCGGCTATTAATAAAAGAAAAAATGCAAAAATCACATAACTACAGTAATTGCGTCAAACTTTGAGACCAGTTAAGATTTAATTGGAATCTTTGGGATTTTGTCATGGAGATCTGTCTAGACTTCACTGACTTCTTTTCCCAGATTCCCATAGATTTCTCTCAAATCCTCGGCAGTGATGAATCCATCCTTGTTCGTGTCGATCATGTTGAATGCCTCTTTGAACTCGTGAATCTGAGTCTGTTCAAACATGGCGAACACATTACTTGTCTGTCTGGTTGCTCTCTGCTTCTTTCCACCTGCACCAGGTCGTCTTCTCTGCACTGCGGATGCCATTGCTCAATTCACTACTCTGAAAATTGACCAAAGTATAGTTAAGAGTAAATGCCTCATTCTTCCTACAAAAATGTTTCAAATGTTTGCACAAGTTTTTGATTTCACTTATCTTGACGGGGAGTTCATAAATCTGGAGCTTCTCCGCATAAATTTCAAATACACACCTACTGTCTTTTCTGATTAACTTATTCAACTTTATGCTTCACGATTCAGTCCAGTCAAGATATAGTCCTTCTATTTATAACCTTAGATAATATTCAATAATGAATTGGGAATCAAGTTCATATTTGAGTACATGGCGTAAATTAGAACTCCGCAAAATCTCAAAAAATGGAGTGTTTGAAAATAGTTGAATTTGTTAATTCTAAGCAACGACATCGAACAGAAAACCCCAAATATTTGGAATACCATAATAAGGAGAGCTGTATATAATACATTAATCATCATTAAAGGAGACAATGCATTAGGAGGTATATAAGGCCTAAAATGAACAGACATGTCAAATTGATTATTGTTGATTAATTTATTAAATAAAAACACTTCTATTGAGTAAACATGGCTTTTCATTTTGATCACTACCTTATTTGAAATGTCTGCTTACAAGATCTACGCTATGTAGTCTGAAGGAAAATTAAAGAACATTCTATAAAACAATTCCCAATATCTGAAACTATACACATTTTCCATGGTGGTAAGACACAATGAACGGAATGGAATACAAATGTCAACCATAGAGTAACTGCTCTAAAACGAAAGGGAGATACATAAGCTGATGAAGAATATTACGAAGATGGAAACTGGCTCAAAAGGCAGCGTACAAAAAATTGAAGTCCTATTAATAATTTGTTTTAGCTTCTTGAACTGGCCATTTATTCAGAGCGCATTTGACAATAGATAATGCCAATTAACACCAACGTTTGGGGAACTCGAAACCAAAAAAATAGTGATAAATAATTTGAAGCCGGGCTTTGAAATTAGAAAATATCGACAGCGTTTTAGAACAGTTTCACATAAGTGAATCCAACACCACACCACAACATATATGAGTACAAATTAGAGAAGGTTTCATTTTTAGCACACCTAAGTCGAAGTTGTGTCACAGTTCAGATCTCACTACTTTTAAAGATTTTACCAAAAACAAAATATTATCATTAATGTTTAGTATCTCAATTTGAGCACCAGGGAAGAGTAAATGATTGATACTATGGTCGTATGGTTCTTGTGACCGACTGAATTTAATATCAAAGTTAACAGTGGCAACTGAAGCCGGCCCAAGCCGACTATTTTAACCTAGTTTTACTCGTTAAATTTTAGCACAGCATCAATATTTCTCACGTATAAACTTCGCTCATTTATCACCTTATAAACTTACTTAAAATACATTACTGCTTTTAACAACTAATGGTTCAGAACAGCGACATTCTTTCTCTATACATTTGCTATTTCTGTATAAGTGTTCCCTCTTGGAGAACTTGAATAACATACAATAAGTTGCTTTTGAAATGATTAGTTGCGCAGAAGTGCGTTGACAACTGCTGTCACATTCAGCACTTTCAGGTCAGTGTAAGTCTGTCCAGTGCCCACGAACAGAATGGGTTGTCCTGTGGAGTGAGTCATGGAAACACAGGCACCCACCTTGTCGTCAATGGTGTCAAACTTAGTTAACACTATAGCGTCTATAGTACGGGCTAAACACAGCACAAAAATCAAAAACAAAAAAATCATTATTTATGCTACAAATTACTCTCATGTTATCAGCATTTATTCTATGTAAAATCACCACAAATTTGGAACGCGTTAATAGGTTACACTTCTTTTATTCTATGCTAGACATCAGTTTCATCTTATAGCTCCCAAGATTGCAGCTTTGTCAGTCTTCAGGAGGGTAAATTAGTGTAAACGATATTTATATATCCATATCAATTTTTGCGATACATAAATTTAATCCTCCCCAAAAGGGTACAAGGAACATGATAACAGCATCTCACAACACGACTCCGACCGAGATCTCTCACCTCCGTTGGAAACACCGACTGGTGCATGGTCGGCCAGTGCTCGATTGAACTTAAGCAGCTGGTCAGTGGCCTCGTTACCCACCAGTGCCTCACCCACAAACAGAACGAGATCAGGGTTGTTCACACTGATCAGTTTGGCCAGTGCTCTCATCAGAGGCTCATTGTCCTGCATTCTGCCAGCTGTGTCCACCAACACCACATCGAATTTAGTACTTTTAGCTGAAACGCTAACTCAGTTCTTGCTCTGTTAAAGAAAACTGCAGTGCACTGCAGAAAAATCAGCACAGATGAAAAGAAAACTTTCAGATCGCAAGTTTTCAAGATTTACCAGTTTTATATATCAATAATAACAACCGAATTTTTTAAACATAGCTGGCAGATTGCCAGAAAATAGCCGCAATAGATTCGTAGATCGGCAGTCTAAAAAAACAGTAAAAAAGACAGACCAAAAAAAATCGTCTTTCCATTGAAGGCTGATCTGTTATATTTTGATTAAAAATCTGTATAAGTTATTGCTGCCTCTATTAGCTGGTCTCAAATAACCTTCATTTAGAGTGACACACACCCATTTGACCTTATCTCTTTGAATTAAAGTAAATAAAAGTCAATTTCAAATTGAGGCAGTCATTTTTGAGAGGGAGGTAAGTCAAGTGTGACCAAAAATTTAATCACGCGCATGAACAAAAAAACTCGCTCCACTAAGAGCGAAAAATGACGTCACACATGCAATTCAGTTGAAATTGCATGAACGAATGAACAAAAAGTGGCTGTGACGTCATATGGTCGTAACAAAAATCATGACGAAACAAAAAAACATAGCAGGACAAGTCCTGACGCACAATTCAAAGAATTTTCATTGACTAACCAGAAAACTAGACCTTGAACGGACAATGAATGGATTGGGAAAACCATTTAGAAAAAAATCCGATCCAAAAAATCAAAAAAACAGTAAAAATCAAAGTGAAATTGCCGCATGTGAACAAAAAACCACTAGCGAGAAATTGAATTTTTGTTCTAACACCGTTTTCTCACTCTACTTTAACTTTAGAGCGAAAAAATTTCACGCCGCAAAACCACTCGCTTTTTCGCTCCACTTCCTGTTTCGGCGTGACCAAAATCACTACTCCAATTTGACTTCAAAAATCATGAAAATGTGTGAACAGATCTTAAAAAAAAAGACAGCGCCCCAATACAATTCAAATTCTTTGAATTGTAAAAAACATAGCAGGACAAGTCCTGACGTACAATTCAAAGATTTTTCATTGACTAAACAGAAAAACTAGACCTAGAATGGACTATGAGTGAATTGAGAAAACCATTTTAAAAAATCAGATCAAAAAATAAGAAAAAAAACAAAAAAACAATGTCAAGATGCCACATGTGAACAAAAAACCACTACCGAGAAACCGAATTTTTGTTCAAACACCATTTTCGCACTCTACTTTAAAATTAGAGCGAAAAAAATTCACGCCGCAAAACCAATTCCTTTTTCGCTCCACTTCCTGTTTCGGCGTGACAAGAATCACTACTCCAATTTGACTTCAAAAATCATGAAAATGTGTGAACAGATCTTAAAAGAAAAGACAGCGCCCCAATACAATTCAAATTCTTTGAATTGTAAAAAAACCAAGAGAAGGCCAATAATAGCCCCAGCTATCGCTGTGCGGCTATTAATCAAAAGACCTCGGACATAGCAAGCTAACTTCGTAGGTTTTGCTCTCCAATAATTAGCGATTTGATTGACTGGGTTGAAGCTGTACAGAAAACTATGATACATAATAGGATCCAAATATAGTATAGGAATTCATACTTGACAGACAAGCTAGTGATCTAATTGAGAAAGGACCAGTAGCAGACGCACAATTTCTGCATTTTTCTCCCATGATTTATCAAAATCTGCATAATAGTAGCTTAAATTTGCATCAGCTCACCAAAATTGATAGCTTCCTGAGCGATAGCAGCCGCATCTTTGCCATATCCCTTCTCGTACAATTGAACCATGACCCCCTTACTGTTGGGCGGGTGGAGAGCATTCAGGGCTCTGCAATGGGTCTTAAGTTGTTCAACCGCTCCAGCACGGAACGTGTCACATCCAGCAATCAATACACGTAGTCCATTTTCAATGAGCCAGAAACAGATCTAAACAAAAACCGACTAGTGTCGGACTAATTGCTCTCCAATGGGGGTGCTGTCTCGATTTAAACGTTGCCTGCTTTAGCAGTGGGGATAGAAGACTGGATAAATTAATTTCAGTCTCCAAATGATGTTAGAGCAACTATTTCAGACCACTACTATGATTGAGAGTAAAAATCGGCAATTTTGGATTTTTATTAGTAAATTGTCGCCAATTCCGTTCAGCTTCCTGAGATAGTGAAAGAGAGAGTAATTTAGAGAACGCAATCTCAGGAATTCAAGGTACAAGAAAAATTCCCTCAAAAAGTCATCGCTCATTTGCTTTCTCTGGAATTTGGCATAAGCATGCAGATAAATTTCGGGGCTTGCGTTAACTTTGTCCCGAGAATTTTTTCAAGCTCCGCTGCACAATTTTCTGCATTGGGCTCTAGAATGTTCTTTCGCCCCTTTTTTCAGCCAGCCGGAACAATTTCTAAGCGAGCGAAAGAACACTCTAGAAGCCAAACGGAAAACTTTGCACACTGGCTGGAACAATTTAAAGGAAAACTAATTACTAACAGCAATATTTGCACCTTTACGTCTTGGTTGGATGTTATTCCAAGGTTAAGGGGTCATTGTTTTCTCTGTAATTTGGCAGCCCAAAAATTATCTTCCAAAGATTGTCTGCATACTTTTGCCAAATGCCAGACGTAAGTTGCAAATATTGCTTTTGATCATCCTTTTTCCAATAACTTTGTTGGCAAGTTGCCGTAAAACAGCCACTGTAGATCCCCTAGAGGAATATCGGGATTGTAACAGAAATAAGAGATAAAAATTGACCGAATGTCTTCCTAAGTGTCAGAGTTTTAATTTAGCGTTATTTCTACATTGCGTAATTCAATGAAAGAATTGAAAATCCATTGAGTGGAAACAGTGAGTGAGGTAAGTCAGAAGATAAAAATATAAAGTGATCGAAAAGAAAAACGATTTGAAAACAAAGCAGGACAAATCTTAAAATACAATACTAAGAAATGAATAAACTCAAGACCTAAAAATCCACTTTTCCAGCAAAATCAAATTAGGACAATCAACGAAAAATATGATCCTATAGGCTCAAATCAAAAAACACTCAGAAGTTTTTTCTGGACCAGTGTTTGTGTGAGTGTGCGTGTCTGTGTGTGGGTGGGTGGGGGCAAGCGTTGTGTTGAGGGAGGGGGGGGGCTCAAGCGATGGGGAAGGTGTCAAGAGATGGGGAAAAGGTTGCAAAGAATGGGGGGATCAAATCGACAGGTGGAGGAGGGTGGACAATGGGAGTTTTGAGGGGGGGGGGGGGGGGTAATGGGTAAAAACCGCCCTTCACACCATGAAATTGCCTCCTCAAAACAGTTTTGGTGAAGAGCATTCTTAGAGTATACTAAGGCTTATGGCTCTAAGCGCCCTTAAGGCCCTTCGAGCGCTACCTGTTTATCCCGTTTTTGCGAACGGAAAGTCGAATGGGTCAGACAAAAAATCGGATAAAAAAGACCACAGTACTAATATAATTGCTACAAACTTCGTTTGAGAGCAATTGGAAATCAAAAACATTCAAAGTACAAGCGTAAAAACAGAGAAATTTGGCAGAAATCAAATTCTCTAATCGTGGTCTCAAGTCGAAAACAGACAAAACTACATGCGAAATCTGCAATCACCGCAATAAACTCAACTTTAAAAATTAACCACTTTTAGCTCCGTTAGGGGACAAAAAGATGTTTGAATTCTAGACAAGTTGCAATGTTTTTTTAACTGCAGGAAAAAGACGTTGTAATACAGGTAGTTTGAATTAAAAGAAGAAAGCGAAAGGTATGTCGAAGTACAAAATCAGAAACTAATATATATGTATGAAATTCAATCAAAATCTTAAAACGCTAAAAAGCCATTTCCCAACCACTACTCGGGAAAACATTTAGATACATCTCCTGTATAATCAACTACTCAAACAACACTTCTCAGAGAATTATCAAACAACCATTAAAATATGTGAAGAACAAAACCTGAAATAGGAATTTGTATAAATCATTTCAGTGAAAAATGCCCTGTCTAGCAGTGTTACTTCATAGTAGCAACACCTATAAAATTTCTCTTCATTAAGAATTATCAAAAAACAGCCAGAAGCATAAAATCCGAACATATAGGCACAAAAACTTGAAAAAATACAAAGTGGCAAAAATTGAAGAAGAATACAAGTGCTGCAGGAAAAAGAATAAAACCAGGCAAACTGGTAAAAACAGCTGAAAATTGACATTTATAGTGTAATATTTGCTTCAGATGGCCAAGAAAGCTTCTGAACGCACCATTACCACTTTATATACAGGGGGAAACACCTTTGACTGCAAAAGTTGGACATAAAAATGAAATGACATCTGCTTTGAAAAAACCGCACGTGATCAAAAAAATTCCTTCGCTTAGTGAAAATTTTTTTACACGAACTTATCTCGCTGTCTCTCAAAAAAGCAGCAAGAGCAGAACACAACTCTCTCTTCTCTCTGCTCTTCAGCAATTTGACCTAAACACTGTTTTCACGAAATTCATTTCTTGTTTTAAATACACTTCGACAAAACTACCGATCAAAAAAAGACGCTCCACCAAACTCCTCTTCGAGTCGCCATAATACGGCCGCTATAGTAGCCGGCAGAGATGAGGTTTAAAAATATCCAAAGCGCGAAATCAGCTCAATCCAAATGTTTATCAGAGGGAAAGGATCTATCATCATGAGAATCTGATGCACGCTTTACTAAGATGTGCAAGGCAACTGTTGCCAAATCAGTCAATTTAGGTTGTCGAAGGAAGTTAGCCACCTGTTTTTTTCAGATTTCTTAATAGAGAAAGCTAATTAGTAAAGCGAACAAGAAGAAAACATAGCTGACAGATTGAATCATCGTAGCTTCGTAGATCTGCACTTTCAAAAAGATGGTAACATAACCGACTAACGTCGGGCGAATTGCTCCCAAACGACCGGCGAGCGGTTGGCTTCGTCAGTCCCCAGCCAATGTTTAGTGAGGATAGATTTAGCTTGGTTGAAGGGGTAATAGACGATGACATCACGCCATATAACAGCCACTGAAGTGCGGCATCAACAAAATATTTAAGGAGAGAGGGAGAGAGAGAGAGAGAGAGATTAAACGTGAGCGAGAAGGAGAAGGAAAGAAACGGCAGCCAACACAGAGAGAGCGATAGAGAGCTAAAAAATTTTTCCATGAGATTTGACTCTACAACTTCAAGTTTTCTAAACTTGTTTGTAACTAATCATTTAAGAAATAACTGAAAGTACAAAATTCCAAAGAAAAGTTTCCACATTTCGAAGTAAAGAAAAGGTTCCAAAACGTTTTTTGTCTCTGTATTTTTGTCATGTAATCCATCTGCAAGACTTGAAAAGCTTCGTTGGCTAGTAATGATCATTAAACTCAGAAAAGGACAAAAATATTCAAAAATTTTTAAAACAATTGTAAATTTTAACAAAATCTTGGTAAAACTCCTGATAATAATATCTTCAGAACACCATTCCATTATCTCAAGAGACCATCTAGTATGCCTATTTCAAGCCTTAAACAGTTTCAATGGCTCATAAAGATCCATACACTTGGAACATGATACTAAATTTTCAAAAAATTTTCAAACTAAAATTTATCAAAAAATTTCTAAAATTCGAGTCATTAAAAATATGATAACCATTCCATTAACCCTAGAAACGAAGCAGCAGCTTATTATCAAACCACGAAGGAGGCTTCTTGGCGTTGAGGCTGGAAAAACCTCAAAAAATTACAATTTCAAAAAAAAAACATGAAGATTGCCGAAAATTTTTCAAAAAAATGCCTAAACTCGTTCAATGTTAAAATCTTTAAAAACACTCCATTGCATCTAGAAACTATACAATAACTTGTTATCAAACTCTAGAGGAGGTTCCTTGGCTCCTGAGGCTGGATCAACCTTTAAAATGACAAAAATTGTCAAAAAACTTAAAAAAATTGAAAGTTTTATAAAAACAAATCAATAAAATTGTGATATTAAAAAGTTGAAAACCATTCCATTACCAGTAAAAACTATGCAGGCACTTATTATCAGAACCGTAAGCAGGTTTTCTGAACCCTGTGACTGAAAAATCTTGCATAATGACATAAATGTTAAAAACATAAAAAAATGCTAAAACTAGTGATGTTAAAATCTTGAAAAATCTATTATGTCTAGAAATTACACAGTAACATATCATCAAAACCTGGAGGAGGCTCCTTGGCTCTTGAAGATGGATAAACCTAAAAACCGACAAAAATTTTCAACAAACTTGAAAAAATTTGCAAGTTTTTTTCAAAAAATTGCAAAAATTCGCGAAGTTGAAAAATTGAAACCATTCTATTACCACTGGAAACTGTGCAGTAACCTATTATCAAACCATAGAGTGGGGTGGGGGGTCAACAGTTGGGGGGGGGTCTTCAACCTCTAAGAACCACTCTTCACACCATAATTATAAGTCTCCAAAACAGTTTGAGCTGAAACAGAGCTGAAAGGCTCTAAGAGCACGTAATGCCCGCTGGGCGTTACCTGTTTATCCCGTTTTTGAGGACGAAAAGTCAAAAGCGTCAGACGAAAAATCGGTCAAGCAAAAAATCGCATAAAAAAGACCGACAGGACTAATATAATTGCTATAAACTTCGTTTGAGAGCAATTAATAAAAGAAACAGACCAAAAAAAACTTTTAAAAGCTGATATATTATAATTTGAGAAAGAATCTGTTGAACTTATTGCTGCTTCTATTAGCTACCGTCAGATACCCTACAGTTAGAGTGGCACGCACTCACTTGACCTTATCTCCTTGAATTAAAGTAAAGAAAGGTACAATTTCTCAGCGAGGAAGCTATTTTTGAGAGGTACGTCAAGTGCAACCAAAATGTCAGCACGCGGTTTAAAAAAACATTCCCCGCTAAGAGCGAAAAATGACGTCACGCAGGAACTTCAGTTTAAATTGCATGATCAAATGTACAAAAAGCAGATTTGAAGTAATTGTGACGTCGTAACAAAAATCCTGTTTAAAAAAAAGAGGGCCAATAATAGCCTCAACTATCGCTTTGCGGCTATTAACTAAAAATATAGCCGCCAGAGTTCCGAAATAGCTGCGGAATGAACTTAAGAGATGTAGAATATAGAAAGCAACAGACACGGAATTGAGTTGCTGCCGTTGCCAACCTTCTTAAAGACTAATATTTTCAAACTAAACACTTTGTTCCGACAACCAATATTTCATATTTTATTTTGGTTACCAAGCTTTATTCCGATATTGACCGTTCAATTAAAGTCATCTCAAGTCATTTAGAGAGTGAGGTAAGTCAGTTACGATCAAAAACTTATCGCACAGTTCAGCTGAAAATTTACCACCAATTAGTTTAATCAGAATGACGTCCCACAAACAAATAGCAGAAGAGCAGTGAAAAAGCGGCATGAAAAGATAAACAAAATTTTTCTTTTGAAGTTTGCGGCGTGGAATAATTTAAAACGACAAAGAGCATCAGACGACAAAACATACCCCGCAGATTGCCGGAAAATAGCCGCCGTTGATTCCCATAACCAAGATTGGGATTGAAAGAAGAGAAAAAAATTACTAAAAAATGATTTTTGTACAAACAATTTTAAAGTACGAACTATTTTGATGTCATTTTGGATCTGAACGTGCTCCTGTTTTGTAGTGAGACCACACATGAGCTAGTATAATATCAATAAGCATTAGAGATGGTATCTAAGAACAAAGTTCGATTAACGGGCATCTAAAATCGGGCCTCATGGGTTTATCCCGTTTCTATTTCGGATTTCTTTTTTAATATACTGACTCTGTTCATTTTGAATTGCTCTGCTGAGCAACTGCTGTCTAAAAACACTCTTAGCAGAATGAGAGAAGAAAGAAACTAGCCTAGAGAAGTCAGATTTCACGCAAAATGTAAAGGCGGCAAAATGAAGTAGAGCGAAAAACTTCTATCCGACGAAGTAAAAAAACACAGCAGGACAAGTCCTGGCGTAGAATTCAAAGGATTTTCGTTGACTAAACAAAAACTAGACCTAGAACAGACTATGAGTGAATTGCGAAAACCATTTCAAAAAATCAAACAAAAATTGAAAAAGAAAACCGAAAATTAATGTCAAAATGCCGCATGTGAACAAAAAAAAACCACTAGCGCGAAATGAAAATTCAGTTCAAACAAAATACCAGGCCTAGAATGAACTCTGAATGGATTGGGAAAACGCTTTAGAAAAAAATCCGATCCAAAAAATCGAAAAAACAGTAAAAACCATAGTGAAATTGCGGCATCTGAACATAAAACTAGCGAGAACGCGAATTTTTGTTCAAACACCGTTTTGCTCACTCTACTTTAAAATTAGAGCCAAAAAATTTTACGCGTTAAAACCACTCGCTTTTTTGCTCCATTTCCTGTTTCGGCGTGACCAAACTCAATACTCCAATTTGACTTCAAAAATCATGAAAATGTGTGAACAGATCTAAAAAACATAGCCGGAAGAATTCCGGAAACGACTTGAAGGAGAAAATTGCTCATAATTATGACTAAATAACTAGTACAACTATTGTGAAGCCAAAACCTCCACAAATGCCATAAAAATAAGGAAAAATAGAAACGGCATTCAAAAACAAAATGAACAAAAACTAGAAAACTTTAAATTAGTTTTTTTAAACAGTACAAGGAAACATAAAGTCGAATAAAGTTCCGTTGCATGTAGTGCAGTGAAAAGCTCGCAAAACAATGGTCAAGTCATGATAGGCTAAAAAACTTGTCTAAGATTAAAAAAAGAAAAACTGCAAAAAAATAAGAAAAATGGTTTAAATTTTGTCAATTTTTCCGTCATTTATGCTAAGAAAAAATGTTTTACACCAACAAAACTTTAATCAATTGGTATCTGAAAATTCCTTAAGCAACAAGCTTCTATTCAAATCCCACTTAAAGCAGTAAAACAAAAAACCGGCAAAAATCATTAAATTTCGTATAAAAATCAGCAAAACTGATCAAAAACCTCCAAATTAGCATTAAACTCAAAACATACCCGGCAGATTGCCGGAAAATAGCCGCCATTGATTCCAATAAGCATGATTGGGATTGAAACAATAGATATTGAAAAAAAGATTTTTGTACAAAAACATTTTTTAAGTCCGATTTATTTTGATGGTATTTCGTAGTTGAACATAACGTACTTCTGTTTCTTAGAGAGAGGCTGCATGGGCTACTATCAATACCAAAAAACATTAGAGATGGTAACTAAGACTTATAGGAACGACGTTCAAATAGCGGGCATCTAAAATTGGGCTTTATGGGTTTATCCCGTTTCTACTTCTGACTTCAATTCTTTATACTGACTCTGTTCATTTTGAATTGCTTTGCTGAGCAACTGATGTTCAAAATCACTTTTAGCAGAATGAGAGAAGAGAGAAACTAGCCCAGAGAAGTCAAAAAGATATCACGCAAAATGTTGAAAAAGCGGCAAAATGAGGTAAAGCGAAACATTTTTTTATTCGACGAAGTAAAAAAAATAGGAGAGCTATAATAGCCGGCTGAGAAGATGAGGGCGGCTATTAATAAACTACTTGAAACCTTCAATTCCTATCAAAACAAGCCTAAAACTAATACAATATCACAATCAAACCTCATAACAATCAAAAGTTGCAAAAAACTGCTTTTAAAAGCCGCGCGTGAATAAAAAAATTTCGCTCGCTTAGAGAAAATTTTTTCACACATCAATTTCTCGCTCTCTCAAAAACAGCGGTATGAACAAAAACCACGCTCTTTTTATTCTGCTCCTCACTTTTGTTCAGCACCGAAATCACTCCAAATTTTTTTCACGCGTTTCATTTCCCGCTTCAAAAATCAATCCAATAAAATTGATTTTAAAAAAGGACTTCTCCAAAACTCCTCTTCGAGTCGTAAAAAGACAGCGCCGCAATACAATTCAAATTCTTTGAATTGTAAAAATAGGAGCTCTATAATAGCCGAATGAGAATCTGAGGCGGCTATTAAACAAAAACAAAACCAGACCACCGCAATATAGCTACGCTCAGCTTGCACTGCAGCTATAAAAACTCTGTTTACAGTTATAATGCAGTTAGAAAATTTTCTGCAAAGTTAAGAGCAATTGAACACGGGGAATACTGAAAACTCCAGGCAATGTGTTATGTCAACAATTCTTCCTCCAGCTTTTACTGAATTACATAGGTTTTCGAGTAATCTACGTTCCAATATCAATTAAAGTTTGTCATCAATTACCTTAGCCAAATTGGTGGATTTACCGACGCCATTAACCCCACAGAAAGTGACCACGTAAGGCCTGGCGTTAGGTCCTCGTGCTCTAGCCTGTGCATCTCTCAGCATGTCTATCCTCTGTTTGGGAGACAGGATAGTAGTCAGAGACTCCTCCATAGCACTTCGCACACTGCTTGCAATTGCTAAAGCACAACAATTATGACAGAACAAACATATAACAAAATCTACAGAATGGCGATTTTTCAACTCGTTCGAAAAATGAGGACATAACTAATTGACGCTTAACTATTCGTTTCACAATAAAATCATGCACATCAATTAACCCCATGTAAACTACTGCAACACGCGACTATAAAATGGCCAATTTCGCAGCCAAAAAGTTTCAAAGTTATGCGATACAAGGCCACTTATATCACTTACTGCTGAATGATCCTACAGTTTTGCCTTGCAGCTTCAAACTCACTGAGTTGCAAAGCTCGTCAGCCACCTCAGAGGCCACGTTCTTTCCTGAAAATAAACTGACCCATCATATAATACATTTAAATTACTAAATCTTTTTTTTATCTTTTTCAAAAAATTTTATTGTTTATTTTGTTTCGATCACCGAGCTGTATTTCTAACAGCTTTATATCTGAGTCCTTTATTTACCTAAAAAGGGTTTAAAGTAGCCTTAATAGACATTAATAATAGTGTTAAGAAGTCGAGAGTGCGGTGCAATTCAACTTAAAACTGGGTGCCATTTAGTGTAAGAACTGACGTCAGACAAAAAAAAACTTTTTTGACGTCACACAAAGCTTTTTTTCATTTTTTGACGTTGACGTCGTAAAAACTGAAATCTTGATGTACATCGCACTAATTAAAGTTCATAAATTCAACTATTTATATTTACACCAAGAACAGTGAAGGAAAAATCGATCGAATTAGTAAAAAATTATGAAGATGGGATTAGTGAACTTTTTAATTTCGAATTCTAAGCTGGTCGAGCTTTTTACTCAATCAAAATTTTTTAAACCAAATAATTTCAGAAGTCTTAATGATGAGAATAAGTTAGAAGTTGACAAAAAGAACAAAAACTGAAAAGCTTGAAAAATTTTGAGAATGTATAATATCGTAAACTTTACGACTTTTCGCTATAAACTGACTACCTCGGGTAACATCATTCATTCAATACTTAATTACAAGCTTATGAGACCGGTCAGCATTTTACGGCTACATATAGAAAAAAAGACAAAAACGGCAAATTCTAAAATAAAATTGAGCGGAAGTGTCCATCAAAAAGTCATTAACAAAATAATAATTTCTTTAAAAACTTTTATATTTTCAATTAATTTTTTAACAGCAATGCGATTCTTCTTTACGCAATGCGAACAGCAATGCGAACCAGCAGCTATTAAATGACAGAATTTAATTAAAAAACTTGAAAAAAAATAGTGAAAATAAGTATATCTTTACGTGTTTTTGTTTGGATTACCAAAACATATAGTTCTTAAACAGGTCATAAAAAGTACTTATGTCTTGCAAACGTGTTACTTATGTCTTGGAAAACCGTTCTCAACTTTAACCAGCATCAATTTTAGAGTGGTCCACAAAAATTCAAGAAAAGGATTTAGACGGAAGCCAATAAACAGGCTAAATTACGCCTCGAAGGTACAACAAGGCTGTTTGTCAATCATAAGTCATCAATAAGACATAACAACAAGTCACAGACTATGAACACAACAAAGAAAACAGGTAAAATCCAAAAATTAAGTAGAAAAGTTCACAAGAGTCGGGGCCATTTAAACCATAAGATTTTCTCAGAAAACCCTATCTACGATCCATTGAACATCCCTAATCCAAGGTGAACTATCAATATTGGGATAGTGTGATTAGATTTCAAAGGGATCCTAAATTACGAAAAATATCCAAATATTTAAAAAAAAAATATGAAAACTCATGCATCGAAGTCATAAAACCAATAGTTAGAAGATGAACTAGATAAATTTTGGTTGGAGTGGAAAGGAAAAGGGTCAAGTCATTACTGAGACTGACTTACAGTTCACGAAATTAAGTTAACGATTGGTTGATGTTCAAAAAAAATTTTCGAGAAGATACTTGTAAAGTCTTGACAGACATTAAATTCAATAGCTTTCAACGGATGTCAATATGCCCCGTTGTAGGACAATGATGTTTGTCAAGCATAGGTAATCAATAAGACATCACAATAGGTCTTATATCTATGAAAACAACAACAAATCTAGGCAAAAACTAAAAATTCAGTAGAAAAGTGCGCGAAAAGTGTCGAAGCCATTTAAACCAGGCGTTTTTCTTTGAAAACTATCTATGATCCATTGAACATCATATCTCAGCGAATGGGAGCTATCAATATTAAGATTAATGTCGTAAGATTTCAAAAGGAACCAATAATAGAAGAGTATCCAAAAATTTTATGAAATTTATTTTGAAATCTTGTGGCATTGAAGTCAAATGATCAATAGTTAGAAGATAAAACAGGTAACCAGATTATTTTTGGCTGCAGTAGGAAGGAAAGGGGTCCCATAGTTACTTAGATTGACTTACGGTTCACGAAATTAAGTTTATTTTGGTTAATGGTAAAAAAAAAGTCGATAATTTATTTTCAAAGACTTAACAGCCATTAGCTATCCATTTATTGCACTAGATAGGTTCACTTAATGCTCATTACAAAACCAATTTGACACTTTTAATCAAAGAGTCTATGACATTGGACTCCAAAACCTTTGTAAAACCTAAACAGAAAATCAAAATTTCAATTAAAGTTAAGAAAATTCAAGAGTCGAAGCCAAAAAAACATGAGCGATTCCTTGAAAACGAAATTCTTGTTCATTGAGCTTCATTTGACTGTAAATGAGGTTGGTCATTACGGAACCTCGATATGAAAGTGACTTAAAAAAAAACAAAATATGAATCGTTTTCTAAAAAAGGAGCTCTCAATTAGAATTCGAATTTTTTTATAGTAAACTTCCCTATAAGACCAGATCTAGTTTTTTATCTCCTTTCGTCTATTAGAAACACAAAATTGATTCATTTTGTGGCGTGAAATGTTATTATGGATTACTAATTTTACAGATAAAACCCTAATTTGAACGAAAATTCCCCTAAAGTGAACAAAATCATGCCAAATATCATGTGATCACACAAAACTTTAAACCTCGATAACTCCTCGAAAAAAAAAATTCAAAAAATCTTTTTAATTTCGAATTCTAAGCTGGTCGAGCTTTTTACTCAATCAAAATTTTTTAAACCAAATAATTTCAGAAGTCTTAAAGAACATTCGATTATAAGGAAATAATTCTTGATAAATTTAGTAAAAAGCCATTAGGAAACCAATGGGACCTGTCTTTGGTTAGAGTAAGCCATGGGAAAGGACTAAAGATACAGAAAAACACAAACAATTACAAACAATTTGCAAAAACACAAATTATCGAAGCCATTAAAATCCTTAGCTGTTATCTGAATAATATTTATTTTTATTTCAGTTTTTATTTATACTAATTCAGCTGAAATTATACTCAAAAATCAAATAAGTTCAATTGGGCCACGTTTGAAAATCATTGGGATCTGTTATTACCCGAATGTGGTAAAAGAAGAGAAAAAGATCAAATATACCACTCACAACACTTTTATGGAAACGCATATTGTCCATTCAATAAAACATCAATTACCACATAACATAGTATATATGTTCATTTTTGAAATATAAGGAATCGGATGGGACCTCTCAATGATGAGAATAAGATAGAAGTTGACGAAAAGAACAACAAAAACTGAAAAGTTTGAAAAATTTTGAGAATGTATAATATCGTAAACTTTACGACTTTTCGTTATAAACTGACTACCTCCGGTAACATCATTCATTCAATACTTAATTACTTAATAAAAATTTCATTAAAAACTTTTATATTTTCAATTAATTTTTTAACAGCAATGCGATTTTTCTTTACGCAATGCGAACAGCAATGCGAACCAGCAGCTATTAAATGACAAAATTTAATTAAAAAACTTGAAAAAAAATAGTGAAAATTAGTATATCTTTACGTGTTTTTGTTTGGATTAGCAAAACATATAGTTCTTAAACAGGTCATAAAAAGTACTTATGTCTTACAAACGTGTTACTTATGTCTTGGAAAACCGTTATCAACTTTAACCAGCATCAATTTTAGAGTGGTCCTCAAAAACTCAAGAAATGGATTTAAACGGAAGCCAATAAACAGGCTAAATTACGCCACGAAGGGACAACAACAATGTTTGTCATTCATAAGTCATCAATAAGACATTAAAACAAGTAACAGACTATGAACACAACAAAAAAACAGAAAAAATCAAAAAGTTAAGTAGAAAAGTTCACAAGAGTCGGGGCCATTTAAACCATAAGATTTTCTCTGAAAACCCTATCTACGATCCATTGAACATCTTCTCTAATCCAATGAGAACTATCAATATTGGGATAGTTTGATAAGATTTCAAAGGGAACCAAAACTACAAAAAATATCCAAAAAATTCAAAAAAAAATTATGAAAACTCGTGCATCGAAGTCATAAAACCAATAGTTAGAAGATAAACTAGATAAATTTTGGTTGGAGTAGAAAGGAAAAGGGTCAAGTCATTACAGACTGACTTACAGTTCACGAAACTAAGTTATCGTTTGGTTGATGTTCAAAAAAAATTTTCGAGAAGATACTTGTAAAGTCTTGACAGACATCAAATTCAATAGCTTTCAACGGATGTCAATATGCCCAGTTGTAGGACAAGGATGTCTGTCAAGCATAGGTAATCAATAAGACATCATAATAGGTCTTATAACTATTAAAACAGCAAAAAATATAGGTAAAAATGAAAAATTCAGTACAATAGTGCGGGAAAAGTGTCGAAGCCATTTAAAACAGACGTTTTTCTTTGAAAACTTTATCTATGATCCATTGAACGTCATCTCTAAGCAAATTTTTTTTATAGTAAACTTCCCTATAAGACCAGATCTAGTCTTTTTATCTCCTTTCGTCTATTAGGAACACAAAATTGATTCATTTTGTGGCATGAAATGTTATTATGGATTACTATTTTTATAGATAAAGTCGTAATTTGAACGAAAATTCCCCTAAAAGTGAACAAAATCATGCCAAACATCATGTGATCACACAAAACTTTAAACCTCGATAACTCCTCGAAAAAAAAACGAAATTCAAAAAAATCTTTTCAATTTCGAATTCTAAGCTGGTCGAGCTGTTTAATGATACCACTAACATTTCTCTACGATGAATATATCGATCGGCCAAAATTGTCTGAACAAAAAAACCCATTTGAGTACATAGTTCCTCCCCCCCACCCCCCACGAGTGGGGTCGGAACAATGATTACGAGCAATATTTTTCGAGCGATGAAAGTCAAAAACGCTATTGAACAAGCTGGCGCCAAAGGGCGCCAGCTTGTAGTTCAAGTGCAGAAGTTAAATTGTCGTAAGAATAATCGACAGAAACGGTGACTTCGAAAGAGTCATGATGAGCCAAACAATGACTCGCCAACTTGTACGAGGCAATTACTCGCGTATAATTATTAGAACAGTGTATCGATTCGAACACATTTCAATATGAAGAATTAAACATATCATTTTGAGAACCATTCGAGTAATAAATTTTTGATGATCGTTACCAATGAGATGTTCACGCATTTTCTCCAGTGGTCCTTCCAGTGTCTCCGGGGTTAGGGTCTTGCTCCCAACCAGACCCTTGAAAACGCCGAATAGGCCGCCTCCTAATATTTTCATCGATTGTCCAGTCGAGTTAGATCTACAATTAAACATTTAAAATAGGGTTAAATGTGCATCACTTGCGCAAATAGCTCATAATTAGAAGTAATAGGAAGTAATACATTAGATGTCGCGATAACTAATTCAATAGTAAATTAAGCCAAGCAAACAACATAGCTGGCAGATTGCCAGAAAATAGCCGCAATAGATTCGTAGATCGGCAGTCTAATAAAAAAGACAGACCGAAAAAATTCGTCTTTTCATTGAAGGCTGATCTGTTATATTTTGATTAAAAATATGTATAAGTTATTGCTGCCTCTATTAGCTGATCTCAAATAACCTTCATTTAGAGTGACAAACACGCATTTGACCTTATCTCTTTGAATTAAAGTAAATAAAAGTCAATTTCAAATTGAGGAAGTCATTTTTGAGAATGAGGTAAGTCAAGTATGACCAAAATTTAATCACGCGCATGAACAGGAAAACTCGCTCCACTAAGAGCGAAAAATGACGTCACACATGCATTTCAGCTGAAATTGCATGAACGAATGAACAAAAAGTGGCTGTGACGTCATATGGTCGTAACAAAAATCATGACGACGAAATAAAAAATATAGCCGGAAGAATTCCGGAAGCGACACGAAGCGTCAAAACTTCACTAACAAAACCGTAATTGCAGCGGAAGCCACTACCTTTTGTATTAAACCATTAACTACTTCTTCAGGTCTGCTCCAAAAATTGGTGAAACTTAAACCACTGTCAACAAGAGAAACAAAATGCAGCAAAATTTTATATTATTGAAAACGTTTACTAACGTTAAAAAATCCAAATTAACTAATGTGGCCAAAAACCTGATAGTCTGAAAAGGCTGACAAGGTTATCAACAGCCCTCAAAGAATTCATGATTGTAATCTGAAAAAGATCGCGAAAGCAAAGGGCAGATAAAAATCTTAGAAACTAAGTTAAATCTTTTCAAAAAATAGAGCTCAAATTTAAGAGTCAGAAAACACCTATAATTAAATTTCTAATCACTGCGATAAAGAAAAAAAACAACACACACCTGTTACTTGTTGTACATATGACAGACAACATGATTTCATACTAAATCAAAAATAAAATTGATGATAGAAAAGACATTAGCAGCAGAAGAATATTCAAAGGCAAAAAATCGTTTGAGCAATACCAAGGCCGGAAGAAAAATGCAATAAATTGTAAAGAGCAAATTCTAGAAAAGGTTTTCTAGCAATCCCTCAGTACTGCCATATGTTGAATGAAATCTATTGCAAACCAAAGAAATGACGAAAATCTAAGAAAAAGCTGAAATCATTCATTTTTTACAACTGAAAAAATCAATATACCGAAAATAAATGTAGATTCCAGGACAAAGCTAGCATGATACTAACTTGAATGTGAAGAAAATGGACACAATGTAAGAGACAGTAACAAAAAGACTTCCTTGATTTTTGAAAGTTAAAAATCAAATTAAAAAGTCAAGAAAAAGGAACACATTTCATTGTTTGAAAAGACAACGAGTCATCCGAGAAAAAAACCATCCCCCTGAACAGAATAAAAGAAATAAAAAGCAGAATTCAAACATACCAAAAATTGGAACACTTTGCAAAAAAAAAGGTCAAAAAACTTTTAAGACTGCATTTATGAAAATAATCCTAACTCATTTTCAAGAAATTAACGCCAAAAAATGAATGAATTTTTATTGAAAAGAAATTAAAGTCCTTTATAAATAAAAATAATATTTCTAGTAATTAAGAACAACATAAACAAAAAACTGACAAAAATTGGAAAAAATATACTACCAAAATTGGATACGCATATGTACAATTTTATAAAACAAAATTACATCGAGGTAGAAAGAGGCGTCGAGTAAATGAATTACAAAAAGGAGTTGCCATATTAACTGATTTTTGACCAAAAGACGGCTGATATATCCAAAAATGAAGATAGAAAAAGGCCAAAAAAATAACTAAAATAAAGATGTGCCAATTTTGAAATTGAAACGCATTTTCAGGCTCTGCAAAACACTGTGGTATCAATTTCCGAGGTTTACATTTCAATATAGCATAGAATAAGAATTATTTCAACAAAAAACCAAATTACAAGAAAAAAAACTGTGCCACTTAGACGAAAAAACGGCTAAAAACGGTTATCTATGTGTGCCGTTCAGTCAAAACTACTTTTCAAAGTCAAAAAGTCATTCACTAAACGCAGCGCATGATCAAAAAACTTATCTCGCTTAGCGAAAATCTGTTCACCAAGACAGCTTTTCTCACTTTCGCTTTTAGGTCAAAATGCCGCGTGAACAAATCTACTTCTTGTAAAAAAACCGCGAGAAAACCAATACTCCTCTTCGAGTCGTAAAAAAACCAAGAGAAGGCCAATAATAGCCCCAGCTATCGCTGTGCGGTTATTAATAATAATTGACTTCACGAAAGGTGTCACGGACTCCGAAATGCTGAATGTAACTAATTTTATAACTATTCGCAAAAGACTTCCGTAAAAAATGCCAACATGACAAATATTAGCACCACAAACTTCAATAAGAAGCGGATGCCAAATTTCCTATTACCAGCACAATTTGAGATTCAAGATCAAATCTTTTCAATGAGACAGAGACGACAATGACCTTTTCACGTCACCTCCACCAGGAGCCGCTCCTCCTGTGCCATTGATGATATCGGATCCACTTTCTTCTTCTTCACTGTCTTCAGAATAGTCAATGTCAGCTTCATCCACTCGGGTATCCAGATCTTTCAGTTGCCCTCTCATTGAGCCAACTTCGACCAAGGCAGAGTTCTGAACAAAAACGTACAAACGTCAAACAATTACAGTTATTCATCATCCAGCTTTGTGAAGAGCCTCTAGATTCTATTCTCATTTTGTTCGGCACGATCCAAGCTCAATACGGTGGGGGCTGACTTTTCCAAGCTCGTTTTTATTTCTATTGATCATAGCAGAAACTGATTCTCGGCAAAAATAAATATGAAACGCTTGCTGTTTAAACGCAATGTTTGAATAAGGACACCTCAAAAGGGATCCCTTTGTCGAGTAAAAACTCGAAGTAACGCGAACTTCAAATGTTAACTTTTTGTATATAGGTGTCAATTAATTTGCACAATTTGGTTCCGCTGCGTCATTTCAATTTAGCGCACTCAAGAGGCAAGCTGAAAAAAAACCTCGAAAAAACTCACATCGGCAGAGATCGAACATCAATAACAAAAATCAACGTAAATCATAGTTTGAGGGCAATACAACAAAATCGACAATCATCGGAAAAAATCGACAATCATCGGAAAAATTATTTTGTTAAAAAGCTAAAGATTTTTTTAGACTTGAAAGGTTTAAGAAATGTTGATTGATCTTTGACTTTAACCTCATTTTTTTCTCTATGTCAACTTTTTACCTAATCTCATTATGAAAAACATTCAAACTAAATGCAGCTTTTTCCAAGCAGCTGGAGCCCAGCTGTAGTTTGATGAGATAAGACAAAATACGCGGTATTTCAATGAACTGGGACAACAAATCCAAGAACTCCGATAAAAAGATCAGACATGCATCAGAAAAAAAAGATTGAACTTCAAAGACTGATCATTTTAAAAATTGCTGCGAACCTATGAAGCTATAGAGAAGAAAGCCTTTTTTGAACAAATGGAAGAACAAGAAAGTTATCAGCTCAACCACAAACAAATCAACTTGATGTCATCAAACCACAATTAGCCAGGTGTACCCCTCATTTTTCAACAGAGAACAATAAGGCGGCTCGTTAATGTGCGTTCGCACATGATGTTCCGACCCGAGCTCATCTACATTTTTGACTTAATTGTCAACCAAATGAAGAGATAAAAAAAATAGATGTTTGAATTTTAAAAAAAATGCTACAAAACCTAACTACAAATTGAACTACATAAGGCCATTTCTCATTACAGCGCTCACGAGATCTACCAATAAAAAGACTACGAGAGAATACAGCAAACAACAAAATATGCAAAAACAAAATTTTCACGGCAGAAACCAAATATATAATTTTAAAAGCACCTAGTAACAACGTCAAAATGCAATCAGATAAAATCTTAACTCCACAAATTTAGTTTTTGCTAACTATACAGCAGATGTATGTTTTTCATAATGAGATTAGGTAAAAAGTTGACATAGAGAAAAAAATGAGGTTAAAGTCAAAGATCAATCAACATTTCTTAAACCTTTCAAGTCTAAAAAAATCTTTAGCTTTTTAACACAATAATTCTTGATAAACTTACTAAAAAGTCAATATGAAACTAATGGGACCTGTCTTTGCTGAGACTAAACCACAGGAATAAACTAAATACGCAGAAAATCTCAAAAAATGAACAATTTACACTAAGACGCAGAAAATCTCAAAAAATTACGAACAATAACATAAATTATTGAAGCCATTAAAAACATTAGCTATTATCTGAATTTTATTTATTTTTATTTCAGTTTACATTTAAACTCAGAAGTTCGTTCATTTGGGCCACATTTGAAAATCATTGGGATCTGTTATTACCTAAGCTAAAAAAAAAGAGAAAAAAAGAAACACAATTACACCACTCACAATATTTTTTTATGAAAACGCATAATGTCAACCAAACAAAACATCAGTTGCGACATAATATTAGTAGACAAGTTGTTTTTTGAAATTCAAGGAATTGGAGTGGACTTCTCAATGACGAGAATAAGTTGACGCAAAGAACAAAAAAAAAACTGAAAACTTTGAAAGCATTTAATACGCTAAATTATGCCTAGATGATGTGCCGACTAGGAAGTTTGTCATTCAAAATTTATCAATAAGACGTTAAAACAAGTCATTGACTATGAAAACAACAACAAAAACAGGCAAAATCCAAAAGTTCGGTAGAAAATTGAGAGAAAGTGTCGAAGCTATTTAAACCATAAGCTTTTTTCTCTGAAAACTTTTTCAACGATCCATTAAACGTCTTCACTAAGCCAATGGGAGCTATCAATATTAGGATATTGTAATACGATTTCAAAAGGAACCAAAATTACTAAAAAAATCCAAAAACTAAAAATTATGAAAACTCGTGCACCGAAGTCAAAAAAACAATAGTTAGAAGACAAAACCGCTAACTAGATAAATTGTTGTTGATGTAGAAATGCCACGATGTGAATACAAGGATGTTTATCATGCCTAGGTAATCAATAAGACATGACAATATGTCTTATGACTATGAAAAAAAAAACAACAAATACAGGCAAAAACCAAAATTTCTTTAGAAAAATGGGAGAAGTAAGTGTTGAAGCCATTTAAACCATATTTTTCTCTCAGAAAGTTTTATCTATGATCCTTTGGACGTCTTCACTAAAGGAAGATGTAGCCGTCAATATTAGGGTGACGTGACAAGATTTCAAAATGAACCAATAAAACGAAATGTCCAAAAAATTTTAAAAATTTGAAATCTTTGAAATTTGAAAAATTTGATAAAGCTTCCAATAAGATTAACTTATGTTGCAGTGGTATGAAGGAGTTCAGTCCTGTTTTTACTGAGATGAACTTACAGTTCACAAAAATAAGTTTATGATTTTCTAATTTTAAAAAAAAATTCGAAAATTTATTTTCAGTCTTAACAGCCATTAGCTGTCCACTCACAGCACTAGATAGGTTCACTTAATGCTCATTAGCAACTCTATTGCACCTTTAGTCAACAAGTTTATGCCATAGGATTATAAAACTTTAGTAAAACCTCAAAAAATAAATCAAAATTTCATTTGAAATTACGAAATTTGAGATACGAATCCAAAAAAAAACATGAGCGATCCCTTTGAAACAAATTTTTTGTTCATTGGGCTTCATTTGATCATAAAAGAGGTTTGTCATTAACGGAACTCCGATATTAAAAGTGTCTAGTAGTCTCTAGGTGACTTGAAAAAACAAAAAAATTGTAAAATTTTCTAAAAAAAGAGCTCCCAAACCTAATTCGAATTTTTTATATATATTAAACTTCCCTCTAAGACTAGAACTGGTCTTTATTCTCTCCTTTCGTCTATTAAAAACCTAAAATTGATTTACTTTTTGGCGTGAAATCTAGTTTTGGATTAAATTTTTCGTAGAAAAAACGTTAATTCGAACGAAATTACGGTAAAAGTGAACAAAAGTGAACCAAATATCCAGTGTTCACATGAAACTTTAAACCTCGATAACTCCTCGAAAAAAACGAAATTCAAAAAAATCTTTTTAATTTCGAATTCTACGCTGGACGAGCTTTTTAATGATACCATGCACATTCTACGATGAATATATCGGTCGGCCAAAATTCACGGAACAAAAAAACCCATTTGAGTATATAGTTCCTCCCCCCACAAGTGGGGTCGGAACAATAAAGGCTCAAAACAGATTGACTCTACAAAAACTTTACTATGCAAGGCAGGCACACACACAACAAAACTCTACAAAACAGGCAGAACCTAACCAATAATCTTCGGAAAACACGCCATCAGATGTAAATTAGAAGCAAGTCTTGTATTAATCCGTTGTTAGGCGCAGAATATCTCCTCCGCATATACAAAGATCAGTGTAGCTACATTTCAAAAAATATTGCAAGTAAAGGTAATAATGACAGTCACGGAAAAATTATCAGTTTTTTCAATAATTTTTTGAAGCTGAAGGTTATTTTGAAAACGAGAAATGATATACCCAATTTATTTTACGAACCCTAAAAATTTTGATCATACTAAACCATTGCCTAAGATCATGAGATATTAACAGGTTTAAATCAGAAATTATTCTTAGCAATTATCCTTGAGACACTAAGTAAATCAGTTAGCAAAGACAGTTGTTCAGCCATTTTTATTAATTCTCTGTTGCAGAATTATTTGGCAATTAGATACTTTTATTGCAAAACTAAAACCTATCGTTCCACTGTGCCTTCAAATGTATGGTCCTCTACAACAGTTCTAGAAATTGCAATCTTCGTGGATATGAAAGTTGAAACTCTTCAGTTTGCAGCAATTATTCTAAATGCACCGTAGTTAGAAGCTACTGGACAAAAAGACTATTTTGAACTTTTTACTAAAGATGTAGTATTCTGATAATCAAACTGATTAATCGATAGTAATTTGTAACTTGCAAAAACCAACATCTGAATTTATTATTTCACAGTTTCAATCTGGTTAACGGGGTACAAACCAACAAAAATTTCTCTTAGGCTTTGAAATCAGTCCTCAGCAGTTTGGGTAAAAGATTTATTTAGAGAAAAACAACTAACCACCATGGCAATCAATATCATTATTTTATCCCGTGTCAGATCTGTCCGACAAACACAGGATAAAAAACCGATATAAAAAGACAAAAGACACAAACAATTACTCCAACCTTTCACTTCGCTTAAATTTTGAGGCAGTCAAGAACGGTCAATTAAGTGACTTCTCATTCCGAAGGCCGGAAAAAAGCAATCGCTTCCAGTGCATACCAAAATTTGTTCTTACTAACAAAATTGTTTGCTGAAATAAAACTATCGGACACCAAGTATATGGGCGATAGTTGGCTTATTGCCAGAGCTTATTCTATCGAAAGTATTATTATAAGAGCCACACATCCCAAATTATTGAGCAAACTTACTCAGTTCTCATGCGAGTTTCTACTTCTGAACCCTTACACATCAAAAATCTGTTACCCATAAGCACGTTGGTTCTGCCAAAATTTAGTTAAAAAAAACAGAAATCTTAGACGTAACCATCTATTTGAGATTCATTCTCGAACAGGACATAACGCTTCATATCCTGAAAGCATACTTACATTCTCTTACATGCTCTGTAGATACATTTAGTTCAGGCCATAGAAACAATTCAGTACTGTTGCATTTGACACTAGATTTAATACACGCTCATGGCGAAACCAGGTTACACTAATAGTAAAAACGCATGCATGCTTTCTTTCGCACACACATTGACAATCACTGAGAGCCGATGGCAAACTGCTGCGTCTACTTCTATGCAATAGCATAACTCATTGCTCAGAGTTATCAAAAGTATAGCAAACATTTTGGGCAAACAAATCTGAAGTCGAATGATATTGTTCAAATGAATAACAGAGACAATAGAGCACTTTCTCTCAAACAAACAAACTTAGATTCCCGTCAAAGATATGTTTGATTGTTAAAGTCAAGCCAAATATCGCCTATACTAGATATTTGCCTTATAGCGTTCTCATATAACAAATCAGTAATTTTTTGAAGCCAACCAGCGGAACTGAACTGTTATTAATTTGTTATTAAGCAGAAGTTATTAATTTCCGAAGAACTAATTAATTTAACTATTTTAAGAAATGACGTCATGCATATAAAAGCAGCCAAGTGAGCAGTGGAAGAGCGACATAAAAGTTTATAAAACCAGCTCCTTTCAGGTTGGCGGTATGAAAAATTGTAAACTGAAAAGAGCGTCAGAGCAATAACATGCGTCAGAGAAAAATCCACACCAATAGAGCAAATTATGTTTCAACTGCACTGCTTCGCTGGTAAAGCTGCACGAATTAAGTTGCAGAATAGAATACAGATTTTCAATGACACTAACATCGATCTAGACTACTGAAATGTGCACGCTCGCATAAACAAAACCCAGTTTACGAAACAAAATAAGCTTTAGCAAGTGAAATTCGAACTAACAGTGGTTCCAGTGTCATCTCCATTTGCATCACCATGGTATCCATTATACAAGTGTCCATCATCACCGTTGGCAGCCGAGCGAGGCTTGCTGTAGTCAAGATCCTTCTCGGCTCCCTTGTTGCCTCCGTAAGGCCACACTCTTGACTCTTTGCCCTTGGGCTTCGTCTTCCTAAATTTCACACAAATTTGATGAAGACCACAGACTGAAGTAGCGTAGATAACTCCGACGGTAGCTCTCTATTTAACACAATCCACAAAAAGCCACAAATCGTCAATAAGCCTAATATTTTTTTAATAAATAGAGGGGCGAAGAAATAGAACGATGATATTGAAGGTCGTTGCACCATCAAAACATTAAAAGCAGCCATTTTTTTTAAAGATCTGAAAACTATTCTAAAAATATAGCTGGCTGATTGCCAGAAAATAGCCGCAATAGCTTCGTAGATCTGCAGTCTCAAAAAAACAGTAAAAAAGACAGACCAAAAAATAGTGTTTTCATTGAAGGCTGAGATGTTATATTTTGATTGAGAATCTGTTTAAGTTATAGCTGCCTCTATCAGCTGCTCTTAAATAACCTTCATTTAAGAGTGACACATCCACTTGACATTATCTCTTTGAATTAAAGTAAACAAAAGTCAATTTCAAAGTGAGGAAGTCATTTTTGAGAGCGAGGTAAGTCACGTGTGACCAAAAATTTAATCACGCGAATGAAAGAAACAAAGCAGGACAAGTCCTGACGTACATCTCAAAGAATTTTCATTGACTAAACAGAAAACTAGACCTAGAACGGACTATGAATGGATTGGAAAAACCATTTAGAAAAAAATCTGATCCAAAAAATCGAAAAAACATTAAAAATCAAAGTGAAATTGCCGCATGTGAACAAAAAACCACTAGCGAGAAAGCGAATTTTTGTTCAAACACGCTTTTACTAACTCTACTTTAAATTTAGAGCGATAAAATTTTACACTGCAAAACCACTCGCTTTTTCGCTCTACTTCCGGTTTCGGCGTGACTAAAATCATTACTCCAATTTGACTTCAAGAATCATGAAAATGTGTGAACAGATCTTTAAAAAAGACAGCGCCTCATAACAATTCAAATTCTTTTAATTGTAAAACCCTCGCTCCACTAAGAGCGAAAAATGATGTTACGTACGCGTTTCAGTAGAAATTGCATGAGCGAACAAAAAGTGGCCGTCATATGGCCGTAACAAAAATCTTGACGACGAAATAAAAAAAACATTGCAGGACAAGTCCTGAAATACAATTCAAAAAATTGAATGAAAAATTTAGAAGTACTCTACCTGACCAGCAGAAAAATTGAACAATGCCAGCCAAAACACAAAGAAAATAAAAAAAAATTGAGAAACAAACCATCAAACTAAACAAAAATATACTCATTACTAAAACTCGAAGCTTTTACCCCTTAGGCAAAAATTCATCTGTTTAAATATACCTATATCAAAATTATGTTCAAGACTATATTTTGTTTTTGAAATTGGTCCAGTAGTATATCTGCATGACCTGAATAATTCATTAGCCCTTGAAGATCGATTAACTCAAGAATGACCAAAAAAACTTAAAAAAAATGATTGCAATTTTTAATGAAATTTGATATTAATTTTGCTGAAAATCGTGATAATAATATCTTCAGAATCATTTCTGTGTCTCTAGAGGCTATCCATTAACCCAATTTCTATCATTTAAAAAAACTCATTGGCTCAAAGATCGATAGGCAATAATTTTTAGAAAAAATCTCAAACTTCAAAAAATAGAATATCGTTCTATTAAAATGTTGAAAACCGTTCAATTACCCCATAGCAGCTATCTAATAACATACTATCAAACCCTGGATAAGGTCAACTGGCTACTGTGGCAAGAAAAACCGAACAAAAGAGATATTTTTTGAAAAACTTTTTGTTTTTAAAATGTTTTGAAAAACAAAATCGCAAATTTTATCAAGAACATTCTAAACTTCGAAAGGTTAAATTGTTGAAAACAAATCCATTGAAACTAACAATCATGCACTAATTTTTTATCAGACCGTGGAATAGGTTTTCTGGCATTTGAGAATGGACAAAAACCAAAAATTGACAAAAACTTTAGGAAACCTTGAAAAAATGCAGAATTTATCAAAAAAAATGCCAAACTTCGAGACACTAAAATGTTGAAAACCAATCTATTATTACTAGAAATTATGCACTGCTCTATTATCAAGCCACAAAGGACATTTCCTGGCCCCTGAAGCTGGAAAAACTCAAAAAATTACAAACATTTAAAAAACTTGAAAAAATTGCAAAAAATAGTATTATTTTGCGTGTTTAAATTTGTAGTACCAAAACATATAGCTCATAAAATGGTCATAACCAGTAATTTTGTCGCGCAATAAGGCTTCAGCATTTTTCAAAAACTTCAACCTAAGACTAATCACACAGAAAAAAATCACAAAAAAAACATTAAAAATTGCAGCATTTTGAGCCCAAAAACTCCTAGAAATGACCTTTTAACCTTAAACTAAGACCATCCCCGCAGCTGCACCACTCTAAGCACTTGAAGGACTACTGAAGCCCCCTTCGGGCCTCTAATGAAACTTAATACCCGCTGGGCTTTACGTCGCTGGGAGAACACATCTTAAAAAATGCCCGCTGGGTGAACATATTTTAAAAAAAACAGCGCCCCAATTCAATTCAAACTCTTTGAATTGTCAAAAACCAAAAATATGCCAATTATAGCCCCAGCTATCGCTGTGCGGCTATTAATAGACATAAATTTCTCCACGATTGAAAACAAATATTAAAAAAGGCAAAGGCAACACTCATTGGGGTGCTAGCGCACATAACGAGGTTAACAGCCCAACCTCATACCTGCCATAGAGGCAACTGTTACTTTTATAAGGTCATCAATAAACTAACTTTTTAGTATTGCAATAAAAACTTTTGCTGTCACTCCAATTTTATTGTTTCTGCTGAGGTAGTAGGAATAACTTTCTTCGGGGGGCTATTGGTTTTTTCAAAGACTCAAACTTGTTTTTTTATCATCAACTCATTCGCACACCCCTTATCGCAAACAGATTTTTAAAAGCAAAAATGCTGAAACAGAGTTGCAAATTACTTGCGTAAACATTAAACATTTCCAAATGCGAATAAAAAGAACTATAACAAAAAAATCATGATACAGCAAAAAAACTGCGTTAAGTTCATACAAAACATCCTATATTATAAGAAAGTGATTTCGGGCAACGTCATCAGAACAAGATTAATTGGTTGTTGTGAAAATTTGAAGGTAAACTTACAGTGAAGATTTTGATTCCCTTAGTCTGATAAACATATATATATATATAATTGAGCTATTCAAAATCTCAAAAACGCAAGTTATTACAAAATGAGTAACAAAAAGTTTGCAGTTTTCTTCGAAAGACGACTGCTTCGGCTATCACCTTCAACCCAAAAGGGAGACAATTCCATCCAAAAGGCATAGCATAAATGAACGATCTACCCAAGGCAGCTTTTAGAGTTCGTACTATTAGATTATAGTCAAAATGACAGTTTAAATTATAGTCAAAACGATAGTAACTTTATCGTTTCCATAAAATAACGAATTCAGTTGTGATGGTAATCTTAAACGTTGCTGAACTAAACGATGGCCCAATAGATTAATTTTGAAGAACAAATACGCTTTTGGAACGGTAACCAGTGTAGCTGTCTAGTATAACTCGCAATCGGTGTACTCGATGAAGGTTTACAAAATAAAACAGACGCTGAGTTCATAATATTTTGTAACTTCTGAGCCTGACATATAGGCAGCCTGCTGTAGAGCTCAGTTCATTGAATCCATTATTGAAAAAATTTTGAGTAAAGTTGAAAACAATTCGAGTCAACTGAATAAACTAACCAATATGGCAAGTTATCATTTAAAAAACCTAAAAACTTGTTGCACACTTTGTGCAAACTTCCATCAGAAAGAAAGACAAGGTCGTAACGAAAAGTATTCTTTCGTCTAACAAATTCCGTTTTATCGGTGTTCAAGTTGAGTTTCGCACCCAGATCACTTCAGCAAAGTTGTCAAGTTGGACTTCAAATCATCCTGTGTCAAATCTTTGCGGAAGACTAATAGCCGTATCGTCAGCATGAGATGGCGGTATCGTCAGCATAAGAAAAGTTTGACTGATCGCAGAGGGTTTGGAATAAGAACTATTTTTCTACAGGATTACCTAAATTGGATTTCCCCAGGGCACACTCATGGGCCACCTCTTCAACTGATATAAAATAGCTTCAGGTGGTATTATTTAACAGCTAAAATGTGGGACATGACAAAAAGCTGTGGAAATCGAGTTTTTATAGTCAATGTTGTAGAAAAGATAGGAATCTCTCGATAAAACTCAAAACTTTATCTTAAAACCAAAAAGAGGAACTTTATGGATAAATAGAAAGATGCAACAATCAATAGTGTCAAAAACAGCTGACACATCAAGTCCAATGTATATTGAGTTCAAATATCAATCTTAAGTTCAGAATCAGATCATTCGCAATTTTTAGAAGTGCAGTCAAAGTCACCAAATTTCCTAAGCACTTTGAAACTAGCATTGCAACTTATTGTCGCTAAGTGGAAAAATAGGGCATTTTCTATCAACAAACAAAGCACATGATTCAGAAAAGGATTAAAAGTGTGTAGTTTATTTGCTAAAATTTCCTATCATCTGTTTAACTTTAAAAAATTTTAGAATTGTCCATCATCTAACATGGCGTCAGGCATGTATTCATTTCTCGAATGAAAAGTTGTAACAGGAACAGCTGAATGTAGAATGAACTTTTATGGGTTCAAAAAAAAACAACCCAGCAGAGTTTTGAACCCTCGACCTCCAACTCGCTTACAATGGCTTTTATTTTAGCAATAAATTTTTCTTCGGAATCAGAGCAATTGAAATCAGGCAAAACTTAACAGGTCAACGTGGAAAAGTCACTTGAAACAGTGGAAAAGTCAATTGAAAAACTATCAAGCAAAAATATTGCATAACAAAGATACGCGTTTACAATAATTACTAATTTCGATCGAGAGCAATTAATAATAATAATAATAGATTTGAGCAAAAGTCCAAGGATTTAAGAGTTCCAGTCAAAATATCTGTCAAGCTCTTGCGTTTGTTCTGATTTCTGGAATTAGCTGACAAAAATTTCTCAGGGAGCAGGCCTTTTTGTAATTTCCAATTTCATAAAAAATACTGAAAATGATCATCCAAAATGATTGTGTTTATGTTTTCAGGCGCAGGAAGAAGATCACAAAGTAAAGAGCATATAAGTGGTATAAAGAAACTGAAATCAAATCCCTTATTTTTTTTGATTGAAACGTTAACAATAGTAGGTACATTATCTAGTAATTTGAGCAGCCATGTGTGAGAGCAGCGCTTTTTCCAAGCCTATATAGTACTTCTTCCTTAAGATGACAATGAAAATCAAAAAGAACACGTAAGTCATGTTCTAGAGATAACACTAACCAGTAAAGCGTGTGTGAAGTATAGCATTTGGTAATTCATATAAGAATTTTCAAAGACTCGCTTAACAGCTCTATCTAGATAACTTCCATCAGTTAAAACCCATATTTCGATCCCTCGTGTAAAATATCTCTATAAGAAACAATGAGAAGTATGTAGGTCCAATAAATACTTTCTTATGTTCCAAGGAGTTTTGTCTAGCTCATTTATTTTAAACACATGTATATATTCCAGCTCTTTTCTCCACTTGCGCACACCTAGATCAAGAATTACAGACTTATATACCACAATCGTTTTTAGCATAAGAATTTACCAAAACTCAACGCAATCGAAACCGGAGCATTACCCTTGAAAACATGAAATGGAAACAAAATGTGCTATATTCCCATTATATAGCACTGATGAACACAGCTTGATACTTTCCGCTCATCGGATCAAAATCCTCACTGACTGGTTTCTATTGCTGGGGCAACTTTCCATTATTTCTAAACTCCGTCTCCAGTCCCAAGGTTTGATAACTTTTCCGCGAGTCTCTGGCGGAACTTTTTCGAACGCTTCTAAGTACAAAGTGCTCCGATAATGAAATATTGTTACTAAAAGTTTGTGTATAGCTCTCGAAGATATAGAACTATCTATGTCGTCGAGCAACCTTTGTAAAAATTCATTTTGATGATCTGATGTCACATCAGGCAAACATTGATTAGTTAATATTATATATATCAGTCGCCCCAGCATTTTCGAGGGAGAAACAATTAAGCTAAACAATGACAAGATCATTGTTTGCCTCTTGCTTGTCACCACATTTAAAAGGTGGTAGATCCCCTTGAATCGCATATCGGGATAAAAATGCTATTGGCAATTGTATTGAAGTAATTCTAAAGCTAACTAACTAAAAAGCTATACAACCAGAAGCAAACTCTAGAACTATAATCTAAAATACTTCCAAAACCTGCATGCAGACGCGTTTTATGTGTTGTTCAGTATAGCAATATCCTTGACAGCTACAATGGCACATAAAACTTGAAAACAATGAATTTCAGTCCGTCGTCTCAAAGAACTACCGTGAACAACTATAAAAATCTAAAATAAAGTCAAAATAATTCAAAAATTCTCCAATAATTTTTAGCGTACCATAATCCTTGATCGATATTCAATTCTACAGCCAGTTGCAAACTATTTGTTTCGCCTGTAAATTTTAGCTCAGCAGTTAAAAACTAATAGCGCTCTAACTTAATGCTCGATGTTCGAAAACCGAGTTGATCAGAATATGTTAAAATGAGAGGCTCCTCCATGTCGAGGAAAGAGGCCTACAACAAATAATCTCACCCATTTTCTTTTCCCTTGACAGCAGGCGCGTTTGCTTTGTTCTTCCGGTTCCTCAGGTTCTCTAAATTTCGCTTGATCATATCCTCGGTAAGGTCATCTGCAGGACTGGTGCCGTTAGCAATAACATTATGATTCATATCAGGTTTCTCTTCAAGGACATCCGGCATCATCACGGGTTGTTTCGGAGTTGGAGTTTCTATGGCAGCAAAAAAATGTATTGAGGTAGTCAATTTGATATACATTATATCTATTGCACTTTTTGAAGTACGTAATACGAGAATCACTGCAAGTACATGCCACTTCGTATTTGAAATTGACAGGCAATCGAACCTTTTCGCCTGCTGATTACTTAACACAGGATTTTTTTCGATAAAATTATAAAAATGATTTTTATGTATTTTGATCTCCAGCAATCCTGGAAACGTTGACTTACTTTTAGGCTTCGTTTTGGGTACGTCTTTAGCTTCGGCCTTTTTCAGAGACTCTACAGTCTTTTTGGATTTGCTTGATTGCTCGAATGTCATCATTTTTCGAGGTGCCTCCTGCGTAATCCGAACCTCGTCCTCGCATTGCTTAAGAATGTCTTGGAAATGATTCGTGAACTCGAATTTGTTAATTAATTTATTATGCAACAGTTGAGATTTGTATTGGGATCGGAACTCCAGCATCACCTGATCCAGCAGTTTGTCAATATATGACAACTGCAGCATTTTTTGGTATCCAACCTAAACCAGCAGCAATCATTAACTGCCTACTTAAGGTGTATACTCAGGGAGACTAGGCATAACTGATACTATAGATATACTAATGATATCAAAATAGAGAAACAAACTTACCACAAATATAAGCTCAAATTCATTGTCAAGCTTAAAATACAGTTTATGAGCCTCGTAGATATGAGCTCCACTTCTTTCCTAGAACAATACTCAGCTCAGTTCAATTGAATGACGTGCAATTGTCAGTCATTAAAATTTCAAACCTGCAAGATAACCGACTTAATCAGTGAATTCACAGGAAGAGACACGTGAATATCTGCCGCCCGTTGGAAGTACCAAAGTACAATGCCTCCACGGCTGATTATGGAAAATAAATCGAGCATTTAGCCTGAAAAACATTTAAACGTTAAGTCCACTTCGATGGTACAGATCATACTGCTTTCATCCCAACATTATATAATTCTGAATCTTTCTTAGCAGATAGAATACATTGAAAGCAAGTGGGTGTGCGTGCTGGACGGTGGAGGGTGTTGAAAATACCTTTCGCACTACAAATCTAGGCGTCCTCAGTAGTTCCGAAAAATCGTAGTACTTTATTTATTTCAAATTTGTCAGCAGGACGGTAAATTTTTGAGATGTTATCAGGCGTAGATAAACCACTGTGTCCAGTATTATATCCTTACATGTTTTCATAATATATTGAACTTTTATTCCCTTTGATTTGTCGTGTAACACATCCATATAGATATGATAACAGGCCCTAAATTTGTTGACTGAAGCCGTCTGATGGAAAAAGAAATGTTAACTTAGATTCTCTAAACTCATAGACAACAGCACATCTTAATGCTCTCAGTGGAGACCACTTAAACCTAATTCCATCGATCAAAAATCAAGTGGACAGGAGGAAACGGGAGAGAAACGGAGAGCGAAAATCTCAATACCTTCGTTTGACAGTAATTAACATTTTTTAAAAAGTCATTAAAAAGAAAGCCGCTTCCGTAAAGGGTAGGCAATCCACTCGGGGGGTGCCAAGTCAATTTCTAAACACAGATGTATATTGAGACACTAGTATTATAGGCAAATTAAAACTAAGCTGGAAAAAATCCAAAACATATGATAGATGGAATGGAAAGGAATGGAAAGGAATGGAAAGGATTCTGTGTTTAGGAATGGAAAGGATTCATAGTCAATGATTTGAAATCGAGATTTGAAATAAATTTTACAGTTCCAAATGAGGCCTCAAAAGCAGGCTGCAGGTGCATAGAGCTCTCGTCGGGGAATCAGAGTATGGAGCTACAAAAAATAGCCTAATAGTTTAGTTCCAACTTTCATTATCAAGTCAGAATATCATTCACCAAAATATAAAGCTAAAAGCTATCAAAGCATTAGTACACGCAGAAAATGAAAGACATCTAAAACCGAGAGGATTAACAACCGTTTTACAAAAGCAAGAGATAAACACCGAAAATATCTAAAACTATAGTTCCACTGGTTTCTTGGATAATTAAGACTTTTTTCTTCTATAACTTAGGGTACTCAGAAAAAACTAGAACAGCAATGAAAACTGAAAATGAAATAAAACATAACCGACTAACGTCGGCCGAATTTCTCTGAGATGCTCGGTGAGCGTTTGGCTTGGGCAGTAGCTATATAATGTTCGGCAGTACTACAATGTTGTGCAAAATGGAGACAAAGAAACAAAGAAGACAGCCACAACGGATAGTGAAAAGTGCAATCTCTTCAACGACTTCTTCTCCGACGTTTTCACCAAAGATGGTAAAATCAACGAACCCTCAGTCTACCCAAAACAGAGACTCAACTACCTCAGAATTTCTGAAGAAATCAAAAGTTAACTGCTGGGCCTCCAGGCAAACAAAGCGTGCGGCCCGGACAACATCGGAAATATAATCTTAAAAAATGCCCCAGCTTTGGCAAAGTCTCCCAAACTTATCTTCCAAACCTGCCTTAATAAAGGAAAATTCCCAGAGCTGGAAAACAAGCGAGATCACCCCGATCTACAAGGAAAACAACAAATCAGACATCAAACAGTATCGACCAATAAGTCTACTGAAGAACGTCTCAAAAGCCTTCGAGAAAGTCATCCTCGACGGGCTTTACCCCCCGGTAGAAAGAACTCTCTCTGACTCCCAACACGGTTTCAGAACGAAACGATCAGCAGTCCTTCAACTCCTCCTCTTCCCAGACGAACTATACCAGCAACTTGAATCGAAAAAATGCAATGACATTCGAACTCTGTATGTTGACTTCAGAAAAGCCTTTGACAAAGTAGCGCACAAAAGACTCATCCAGCAGCTCGAGGGCATTGCCTTCGGAGGAAAGTTACTCCAACTACTTGAAAGCGTTCTCACAAACCGAACGCAAAGCGTCAAAATTGGAACAAGCAAATCAAAGACCAGAAATGTAATCAGCGGAGTACTTCAGGGATCAATTTTGGGGCCTCCGATGTTCATCATCTACATTGACGATCTCCCCGAAAAAAATACCTTTCGCACTACAAAACTAGGCGTCCTCAGTAGTTCCGAAGAATCGTAGTACTTTATTTATTTCAAATTTGTCAGCAGGACGGTAAATTTTTGAGATGTTATCAGGCGTAGATAAACCACTGTGTCCAGTATTATATCCTTACATGTTTTCTTAATATATTGAACTTTTATTCCCTTTGATTTGTCGTGTAACACATCCATATAGATATGACAACAGGCCCTAAATTTGTTGACTGAAGCCGTCTGATGGAAAAAGAAATGTTAACTTAGATTCTCTAAACTCATAGACAACAGCACATCTTAATGCTCTCAGTGGAGACCACTTAAACCTAATTCCATCGATCAAAAATCAAGTGGACAGGAGGAAACGGGAGAGAAACGGAGAGCGAAAATCTCAATACCTTCGTTTGACAGTAATTATCATTGTTAAAAAGTCATTAAAAAGAAAGCCGCTTCCGTAAAGGGTAGGCAATCCACTCGGTGGTGCCAAGTCAATTTCTAATTACAGATGTATATTGAGACAGCAGTATTATAGGCAAATTAAAACTAAGCTGGAAAAAATCCAAAACATATGATAGATGGAATGGAAAGGATTCATAGTCAATGATGATTTGAAATTGAGATTTGAAATAAATTTTACGGTTCCAAATGAGGCCTCAAAAGCAGGCTGCAGGTGCATAGAGCTCTCGTCGGGGAATCAGAGTATGGAGCTACAAAAAATAGCCTAATAATTTAGTTCCAACTTTCATTATCAAATCAGAATATCATTCACCAAAATATAAAGCTAAAAGCTATCAAAGCATTAGTACACGCAGAAAATGAAAGACATCTAAAACCGAGAGGATTAACAACCGTTTTACAAAAGCAAGAGATAAACACCGAAAATATCTAAAACTATAGTTCCACTGGTTTCTTGGATAATTAAGACTTTTTTCTTCTATAACTTAGGGTACTCAGAAAAAACTAGAACAGCAATGAAAACTGAAAATGAAATAAAACATAACCGACTAACGTCGGCCGAATTTCTCTGAGATGCTCGGTGAGCGTTTGGCTTGGGCAGTAGCTATATAATGTTCGGCAGTACTACAATGTTGTGCAAAATGGAGACAAAGAAACAAAGAAGACAGCCACAACGGATAGTGAAAAGTGCAATCTCTTCAACGACTTCTTCTCCGACGTTTTCACCAAAGATGGTAAAATCAACGAACCCTCAGTCTACCCAAAACAGAGACTCAACTACCTCAGAATTTCTGAAGAAATCAAAAGACAACTGCTGGGCCTCCAGGCAAACAAAGCGTGCGGCCCGGACAACATCGGAAATATAATGTTAAAAAATGCCCCAGCTTTGGCAAAGTCTCCCAAACTTATCTTCCAAACCTGCCTTAAAAAAAGAAAATTCTCAGAGCTGGAAAACAAGCAAGATCACCCCGATCTACAGAGAAAACGACAAATCAGACATCACACAGTATCGACCAATAAGTCTACTGAAGAACGTCTCAAAAGTTTTCGAGAAAGTCATCTTCGAAGGGCTTTACCCCCCGGTAGAAAGAACTCTCTCTGACTCCCAACACGGTTTCAGAAAGAAACGATCAGCAGTCCTTCAACTGCTCCTCTTCCCAGACGAACTATACCAGCAACTTGAATCGAAAAAATGCAATGACATTCGAACTCTGTATGTTGACTTCAGAAAAGCCTTTGACAAAGTAGCGCACAAAAGACTCATCCAGCAGCTCGAGGGCATTGCCTTCGGAGGAAAGTTACTCCAACTACTCGAAAGCGATCTCACAAACCGAACGCAAAGCGTCAAAACTGGAACAAGCAAATCAAAGACCAGAAATGTAATCAGCGGAGTACTTCAGGGATCAATTTTGGGGCCTCCGATGTTCATCATCTACATTGACGATCTCCCCGAATAAAATACCTTTCGCACTACAAAACTAGGCATCCTCAGTAGTTCCGAAGAATCGTAGTACTTCATTTATTTCAAATTTGTCAGCAGGACGGTAAATTTTTGATATGTTATCAGGCGTAGATAAACCACTGTGTCCAGTATTATATCCTTACATGTTTTCGTAATATATTGAACTTTTATTCCCTTTGATTTGTCGTGTAACACATCCATATAGATATGATAACAGGCCCTAAAATTGTTGACTGAAGCCGTCTGATGGAAAAAGAAATGTTAACTTAGATTCTCTAATCTCATAGACAACAGCACATCTTAATGCTCTCAGTGGAGACCACTTAACCCTATTTCCATCGATCAAAAATCAAGTGGACCGGAGGAAACGGGAGAGAAACGGAGAGCGAAACTCTCAATACCTTCGTTTGACAGTAATTAACGTTTTTAAAAAAGTCATTAAGAGAAAGCCGCTTCCGTAAAGGGTAGGCAATCCACTCGGGGGTGCCAAGTCAATTTCTAAACACAGATGTATATTGAGACAGCAGTATTATAGGCAAATTAAAACTAAGCTGGAAAAAATCCAAAACATATGATAGATGGAATGGAAAGGGTTCATAGTCAATGATGATTTGAAATCGAGATTTGAAATAAATTTTACGGTTCCAAATGAGGCCTCAAAAGCAGGCTGCAGGTGCATAGAGCTCTCGTCGGGGAATCAGAGTATGGAGCTACAAAAAAAAGCCTAATAATTTAGTTCCAACTTTCATTATCAAGTCAGAATATCATTCACCAAAATATAAAGCTAAAAGCTATCAAAGCATTAGTACACGCAGAAAATGAAAGACATCTAAAACCGAGAGGATTAACAACCGTTTTACAAAAGCATGAGATAAACACCGAAAATATCTAAAACTATAGTTCCACTGGTTTCTTGGATAATTAAGACTTTTTTCTTCTATAACTTAGGGTACTCAGAAAAAACTAGAACAGCAATGAAAACTGAAAATGAAATAAAACATAACCGACTAACGTCGGCCGAATTTCTCTGAGATGCTCGGTGAGCGTTTGGCTTGGGCAGTAGCTATATAATGTTCGGCAGTACTACAATGTTGTGCAAAATGGAGACAAAGAAACAAAGAAGACAGCCACAACGGATAGTGAAAAGTGCAATCTCTTCAACGACTTCTTCTCCGACGTTTTCACCAAAGATGGTAAAATCAACGAACCCTCAGTCTACCCAAAACAGAGACTCAACTACCTCAGAATTTCTGAAGAAATCAAAAGACAACTGCTGGGCCTCCAGGCAAACAAAGCGTGCGGCCCGGACAACATCGGAAATATAATGTTAAAAAATGCCCCAGCTTTGGCAAAGTCTCCCAAACTTATCTTCCAAACCTGCCTTAAAAAAAGAAAATTCTCAGAGCTGGAAAACAAGCGAGATCACCCCGATCTACAAAGAAAACGACAAATCAGACATCACACAGTATCGACCAATAAGTCTACTGAAGAACGTCTCAAAAGTTTTCGAGAAAGTCATCTTCGAAGGGCTTTACCCCCCGGTAGAAAGAACTCTCTCTGACTCCCAACACGGTTTCAGAAAGAAACGATCAGCAGTCCTTCAACTGCTCCTCTTCCCAGACGAACTATACCAGCAACTTGAATCGAAAAAATGCAATGACATTCGAACTCTGTATGTTGACTTCAGAAAAGCCTTTGACAAAGTAGCGCACAAAAGACTCATCCAGCAGCTCGAGGGCATTGCCTTCGGAGGAAAGTTACTCCAACTACACGAAAGCGATCTCACAAACCGAACGCAAAGCGTCAAAACTGGAACAAGCAAATCAAAGACCAGAAATGTAATCAGCGGAGTACTTCAGGGATCAATTTTGGGGCCTCCGATGTTCATCATCTACATTGACGATCTCCCCGAATAAAATACCTTTCGCACTACAAAACTAGGCAACCTCAGTAGTTCCGAAGAATCGTAGTACTTCATTTATTTCAAATTTGTCAGCAGGACGGTAAATTTTTGATATGTTATCAGGCGTAGATAAACCACTGTGTCCAGTATTATATCCTTACATGTTTTCGTAATATATTGAACTTTATTCCCTTTGATTTGTCGTGTAACACATCCATATAGATATGATAACAGGCCCTAAAATTGTTGACTGAAGCCGTCTGATGGAAAAAGAAATGTTAACTTAGATTCTCTAATCTCATAGACAACAGCACATCTTAATGCTCTCAGTGGAGACCACTTAACCCTATTTCCATCAATCAAAAATCAAGTGGACCGGAGGAAACGGGAGAGAAACGGAGAGCGAAACTCTCAATACCTTCGTTTGACAGTAATTAACGTTTTTAAAAAAGTCATTAAAAAGAAAGCCGCTTCCGTAAAGGGTAGGCAATCCACTCGGGGGTGCCAAGTCAATTTCTAAACACAGATGTATATTGAGACAGCAGTATTATAGGCAAATTAAAACTACGCTGGAAAAAATCCAAAACATATGATAGATGGAATGGAAAGGGTTCATAGTCAATGATGATTTGAAATCGAGATTTGAAATAAATTTTACGGTTCCAAATGAGGCCTCAAAAGCAGGCTGCAGGTGCATAGAGCTCTCGTCGGGGAATCAGAGTATGGAGCTACAAAAAATAGCATAATAGTTTAGTTCCAACTTTCATTATCAAGTCAAAATATCATTCACCAAAATATAAAGCTAAAAGCTATCAAAGCATTAGTACACGCAGAAAATGAAAGACATCTAAAACCGAGAGGATTAACAACCGTTTTACAAAAGCAAGAGATAAACACCAAAAATATCTAAAACTAGAGTTCCACTGGTTTCTTGGATAATTAAGACTTTTTTCTTCTATAACTTAGGGTACTCAGAAAAAACTAGAACAGCAATGAAAACTGAAAATGAAATAAAACATAACCGACTAACGTCGGCCGAATTTCTCTGAGATGCTCGGTGAGCGTTTGGCTTGGGCAGTAGCTATATAATGTTCGGCAGTACTACAATGTTGTGCAAAATGGAGACAAAGAAACAAAGAAGACAGCCACAACGGATAGTGAAAAGTGCAATCTCTTCAACGACTTCTTCTCCGACGTTTTCACCAAAGATGGTAAAATCAACGAACCCTCAGTCTACCCAAAACAGAGACTCAACTACCTCAGAATTTCTGAAGAAATCAAAAGTTAACTGCTGGGCCTCCAGGCAAACAAAGCGTGCGGCCCGGACAACATCGGAAATATAATCTTAAAAAATGCCCCAGCTTTGGCAAAGTCTCCCAAACTTATCTTCCAAACCTGCCTTAATAAAGGAAAATTCCCAGAGCTGGAAAACAAGCGAGATCACCCCGATCTACAAAGAAAACGGCAAATCAGACATCACACAGTATCGACCAATAAGTCTACTGAAGAACGTCTCAAAAGTTTTCGAGAAAGTCATCTTCGAAGGGCTTTACCCCCCGGTAGAAAGAACTCTCTCTGACTCCCAACACGGTTTCAGAAAGAAACGATCAGCAGTCCTTCAACTGCTCCTCTTCCCAGACGAACTATACCAGCAACTTGAATCGAAAAAATGCAATGACATTCGAACTCTGTATGTTGACTTCAGAAAAGCCTTTGACAAAGTAGCGCACAAAAGACTCATCCAGCAGCTCGAGGGCATTGCCTTCGGAGGAAAGTTACTCCAACTACTCGAAAGCGATCTCACAAACCGAACGCAAAGCGTCAAAATTGGAACAAGCAAATCAAAGACCAGAAATGTAATCAGCGGAGTACTTCAGGGATCAATTTTGGGGCCTCCGATGTTCATCATCTACATTGACGATCTCCCCGAATAAAATACCTTTCGCACTACAAATCTAGGCGTCCTCAGTAGTTCCGAAGAATCGTAGTACTTTATTTATTTCAAATTTGTCAGCAGGACGGTAAATTTTTGAGATGTTATCAGGCGTAGATAAACCACTGTGTCCAGTATTATATCCTTACATGTTTTTGTAATATATTGAATTTTTATTCCCTTTGATTTGTCGTGTAACACATCCATATAGATATGATAACAGGCCCTAAATTTGTTGACTGAAGCCGTCTGATGGAAAAAGAAATGTTAACTTAGATTCTCTAAACTCATAGACAACAGCACATCTTAATGCTCTCAGTGGAGATCACTTAACCCTATTTCCATCGATCAAAAATCAAGTGGACAGGAGGAAACGGGAGAGAAACGGAGAGCGAAAATCTCAATACATTCGTTTGACAGTAATTAACACTTTTAAAAAAGTCATTAAAAAGAAAGCCGCTTCCGTAAAGGGTAGGCAATCCACTCGGGGGTGCCAAGTCAATTTCTAAACACAGATGTATATTGAGAGAGCAGTATTATAGGCAAATTAAAACTAAGCTGGAAAAAATCCAAAACATATGATAGATGGAATGGAAAGGATTCATAGTCAATGATGATTTGAAATCGAGATTTGAAATAAATTTTACGGTTCCAAATGAGGCCTCAAAAGCAGGCTGCAGGTGCATAGAGCTCTCGTCGGGGAATCAGAGTATGGAGCTACAAAAAATAGCCTAATAATTTAGTTCCAACTTTCATTATCAAGTCAGAATATCATTCACCAAAATATAAAGCTAAAAGCTATCAAAGCATTAGTACACGCAGAAAATGAAAGACATCTAAAACCGAGAGGATTAACAACCGTTTTACAAAAGCAAGAGATAAACACCGAAAATATCTAAAACTATAGTTCCACTGGTTTCTTGGATAATTAAGACTTTTTTCTTCTATAACTTAGGGTACTCAGAAAAAACTAGAACAGCAATGAAAACTGAAAATGAAATAAAACATAACCGACTTACGTCGGCCGAATTTCTCTGAGATGCTCGGTGAGCGTTTGGCTTGGGCAGTAGCTATATAATGTTCGGCAGTACTACAATGTTGTGCAAAATGGAGACAAAGAAACAAAGAAGACAGCCACAACGGATAGTGAAAAGTGCAATCTCTTCAACGACTTCTTCTCCGACGTTTTCACCAAAGATGGTAAAATCAACGAACCCTCAGTCTACCCAAAACAGAGACTCAACTACCTCAGAATTTCTGAAGAAATCAAAAGTTAACTGCTGGGCCTCCAGGCAAACAAAGCGTGCGGCCCGGACAACATCGGAAATATAATCTTAAAAAATGCCCCAGCTTTGGCAAAGTCTCCCAAACTTATCTTCCAAACCTGCCTTAATAAAGGAAAATTCCCAGAGCTGGAAAACAAGCGAGATCACCCCGATCTACAAAGAAAACGACAAATCAGACATCACACAGTATCGGCCAATAAGTCTACTGAAGAACGTCTCAAAAGCTTTCGAGAAAGTCATCTCCGAAGGGCTTTACCCCCCGGTAGAAAGAACTCTCTCTGACTCCCAACACGGTTTCAGAAAGAAACGATCAGCAGTCCTTCAACTCCTCCTCTTCCCAGAAGAACTATACCAGCAACTTGAATCGAAAAAACGCAATGACATTCGAACTCTGTATGTTGACTTCAGAAAAGCCTTTGACAAAGTAGCGCACAAAAGACTCATCCAGCAGCTCGAGGGCATTGCTTTCGGAGGAAAGTTACTCCAACTACTTGAAAGCGTTCTCACAAACCGAACGCAGAGCGTCAAAATTGGAACAAGCAAATCAAAGACCAGAAATGTAATCAGCGGAGTACTTCAGGGATCAATTTTGGGGCCTCCGATGTTCATCATCTACAATGACGATCTCCCCGAATAAAATACCTTTCGCACTACAAAACTAGGCGTCCTCAGTAGTTCCGAAGAATCGTAGTACTTTATTTATTTCAAATTTGACAGCAGGACGGTAAATTTTTGAGATGTTATCAGGCGTAGATAAACCACTGTGTCCAGTATTATATCCTTACATGTTTTCGTAATATATTGAACTTTTATTCCCTTTGATTTGTCGTGTAACACATCCATATAGATATGATAACAGGCCCTAAATTTGTTGACTGAAGCCGTCTGATGGAAAAAGAAATGTTAACTTAGATTCTCTAAACTCATAGACAACAGCACATCTTAATGCTCTCAGTGGAGACCACTTAACCCTATTTCCATCGATCAAAAATCAAGTGGACAGGAGGAAACGGGAGAGAAACGGAGAGCGAAAATCTCAATACCTTCGTTTGACAGTAATTAACATTTTTTAAAAAGTCATTAAAAAGAAAGCCGCTTCTGTAAAGGGTAGGCAATCCACTCGGGGGTGCCAAGTCAATTTCTAAACACAGATGTATATTGAGACAGCAACATTATAGGCAAATTAAAACTAAGCTGGAAAAAATCCAAAACATTTGATAGATGGAATGGAAAGGATTCATAGTCAATGATGATTTGAAATCGAGATTTGAAATAAATTTTACGGTTCCAAATGAGGCCTCAAAAGCAGGCTGCAGGTGCATAGAGCTCTCGTCGGGGAATCAGAGTATGGAGCTACAAAAAATAGCCTAATAGTTTAGTTCCAACTTTCATTATCAAGTCAGAATATCATTCACCAAAATATAAAGCTAAAAGCTATCAAAGCATTAGTACACGCAGAAAATGAAAGACATCTAAAACCGAGAGGATTAACAACCGTTTTACAAAAGCAAGAGATAAACACCGAAAATATCTAAAACTAGAGTTCCACTGGTTTCTTGGATAATTAAGACTTTTTTCTTCTATAACTTAGGGTACTCAGAAAAAACTAGAATAGCAATGAAAACTGAAAATGGAATAAAACATAACCGACTAACGTCGGCCGAATTTCTCTGAGATGCTCGGTGAGCGTTTGGCTTGGGCAGTAGCTATATAATGTTCGGCAGTACTACAATATTGTGCAAAATGGAGACAAAGAAACAAAGAAGACAGCCACAACGGATAGTGAAAAGTGCAATCTCTTCAACGACTTCTTCTCCGACGTTTTCACCAAAGATGGTAAAATCAACGAACCGTCAGTCTACCCAAAACAGATACTCAACTACCTCAGAATTTCTGAAGAAATCAAAACACAACTGCTGGGCCTCCAGGCAAACAAAGCGTGCGGCCCGGACAACATCGGAAATATAATCTTAAAAAATGCCCCAGCTTTGGCAAAGTCTCCCAAACTTATCTTCCAAACCTGCCTTAATAAAAAAAAATTCTCAGAGCTGGAAAACAAGCGAGATCACCCCGATCTACAAAGAAAACGACAAATCAGACATCACACAGTATCGACCAATAAGTCTACTGAAGAACGTCTCAAAAGCTTTCGAGAAAGTCATCTCCGAAGGGCTTTACCCCCCGGTAGAAAGAACTCTCTCTGACTCCCAACACGGTTTCAGAAAGAAACGATCAGCAGTCCTTCAACTCCTCCTCTTCCCAGAAGAACTATACCAGCAACTTGAATCGAAAAAACGCAATGACAATCGAACTCTGTATGTTGACTTCAGAAAAGCCTTTGACAAAGTAGCGCACAAAAGACTCATCCAGCAGCTCGAGGGCATTGCCTTCGGAGGAAAGTTACTCCAACTACTCGAAAGCGATCTCACAAACCGAACGCAAAGCGTCAAAATTGTAACAAGCAGATCAAAGACCAGAAATGTAATCAGCGGAGTACTTCAGGGATCATTTTTGGGGCCTCCGATGTTCATCATCTACATTGACGATCTCCCCGAATAAAATACCTTTCGCACTACAAATCTAGGCGTCCTCAGTAGTTCCGAAGAATCGTAGTACTTTATTTATTTCAAATTTGTCAGCAGGACGGTAAATTTTTGAGATGTTATCAGGCGTAGATAAACCACTGTGTCCAGTATTATATCCTTACATGTTTTCGTAATATATTGAACTTTTATTCCCTTTGATTTGTCGTGTAACACATCCATATAGATATGATAACAGGCCCTAAATTTGTTGACTGAAGCCGTCTGATGGAAAAAGAAATGTTAACTTAGATTCTCTAAACTCATAGACAACAGCACATCTTAATGCTCTCAGTGGAGACCACTTAACCCTATTTCCATCGATCAAAAATCAAGTGGACAGGAGGAAACGGGAGAGAAACGGAGAGCGAAAATCTCAATACCTTCGTTTGACAGTAATTAACATTTTTTAAAAAGTCATTAAAAAGAAAGCCGCTTCTGTAAAGGGTAGGCAATCCACTCGGGGGTGCCAAGTCAATTTCTAAACACAGATGTATATTGAGACAGCAGCATTATAGGCAAATTAAAACTAAGCTGGAAAAAATCCAAAACATTTGATAGATGGAATGGAAAGGATTCATAGTCAATGATGATTTGAAATCGAGATTTGAAATAAATTTAACTGTTCCAAATGAGGCCTCAAAAGCAGGCTGCAGGTGCATAGAGCTCTCGTCGGGGAATCAGAGTATGGAGCTACAAAAAATAGCCTAATAGTTTAGTTCCAACTTTCATTATCAAGTCAGAATATCATTCACCAAAATATAAAGCTAAAAGCTATCAAAGCATTAGTACACGCAGAAAATGAAAGACATCTAAAACCGAGAGGATTAACAACCGTTTTACAAAAGCAAGAGATAAACACCGAAAATATCTAAAACTAGAGTTCCACTGGTTTCTTGGATAATTAAGACTTTTTTCTTCTATAACTTAGGGTACTCAGACAAAACTAGAACAGCAATGAAAACTGAAAATGGAATAAAACATAACCGACTAACGTCGGCCGAATTTCTCTGAGATGCTCGGTGAGCGTTTGGCTTGGGCAGTAGCTATATAATGTTCGGCAGTACTACAATATTGTGCAAAATGGAGACAAAGAAACAAAGAAGACAGCCACAACGGATAGTGAAAAGTGCAATCTCTTCAACGACTTCTTCTCCGACGTTTTCACCAAAGATGGTAAAATCAACGAACCGTCAGTCTACCCAAAACAGATACTCAACTACCTCAGAATTTCTGAAGAAATCAAAACACAACTGCTGGGCCTCCAGGCAAACAAAGCGTGCGGCCCGGACAACATCGGAAATATAATCTTAAAAAATGCCCCAGCTTTGGCAAAGTCTCCCAAACTTATCTTCCAAACCTGCCTTAATAAAAAAAAATTCTCAGAGCTGGAAAACAAGCGAGATCACCCCGATCTACAAAGAAAACGACAAATCAGACATCACACAGTATCGACCAATAAGTCTACTGAAGAACGTCTCAAAAGCTTTCGAGAAAGTCATCTCCGAAGGGCTTTACCCCCCGGTAGAAAGAACTCTCTCTGACTCCCAACACGGTTTCAGAAAGAAACGATCAGCAGTCCTTCAACTCCTCCTCTTCCCAGAAGAACTATACCAGCAACTTGAATCGAAAAAACGCAATGACATTCGAACTCTGTATGTTGACTTCAGAAAAGCCTTTGACAAAGTAGCGCACAAAAGACTCATCCAGCAGCTCGAGGGCATTGCTTTCGGAGGAAAGTTACTCCAACTACTTGAAAGCGTTCTCACAAACCGAACGCAAAGCGTCAAAATTGGAACAAGCAAATCAAAGACCAGAAATGTAATCAGCGGAGCACTTCAGGGATCAATTTTGGGGCCTCCGATGTTCATCATCTACATTGACGATCTCCCCGAAAAAAATACCTTTCGCACTACAAAACTAGGCGTCCTCAGTAGTTCCGAAGAATCGCAGTACTTTATTTATTTCAAATTTGTCAGCAGGACGGTAAATTTTTGAGATGTTATCAGGCGTAGATAAACCACTGTGTCCAGTATTATATCCTTACATGTTTTCGTAATATATTGAACTTTTATTCCCTTTGATTTGTCGTGTAACACATCCATATAGATATGATAACAGGCCCTAAATTTGTTGACTGAAGCCGTCTGATGGAAAAAGAAATGTTAACTTAGATTCTCTAAACTCATAGACAACAGCACATCTTAATGCTCTCAGTGGAGACCACTTAACCCTATTTCCATCGATCAAAAATCAAGTGGACAGGAGGAAACGGGAGAGAAACGGAGAGCGAAAATCTCAATACCTTCGTTTGACAGTAATTAACATTTTTTAAAAAGTCATTAAAAAGAAAGCCGCTTCCGTAAAGGGTAGGCAATCCACTCGGGGGTGCCAAGTCAATTTCTAAACACAGATGTATATTGAGACAGCAGCATTATAGGCAAATTAAAACTAAGCTGGAAAAAATCCAAAACATTTGATAGATGGAATGGAAAGGATTCATAGTCAATGATGATTTGAAATCGAGATTTGAAATAAATTTTACGGTTCCAAATGAGGCCTCAAAAGCAGGCTGCAGGTGCATAGAGCTCTCGTCGGGGAATCAGAGTATGGAGCTACAAAAAATAGCCTAATAGTTTAGTTCCAACTTTCATTATCAAGTCAGAATATCATTCACCAAAATATAAAGCTAAAAGCTATCAAAGCATTAGTACACGCAGAAAATGAAAGACATCTAAAACCGAGAGGATTAACAACCGTTTTACAAAAGCAAGAGATAAACACCGAAAATATCTAAAACTAGAGTTCCACTGGTTTCTTGGATAATTCAGACTTTTTTCTTCTATAACTTAGGGTACTCAGAAAGAACTATAACAGCAAGGAAAACTGAAAATGAAATAAAACATAACCGACTAACGTCGGCCGAATTTCTCTGAGATGCTCGGTGAGCGTTTGGATTGGGCAGTAGCTATATAATGTTCGGCAGAACTATAATGTTGTGCAAAATGGAGACAAAGAAACAAAGAAGACAGCCACAACGGATAGTGAAAAGTGCAATCTCTTCAGCAACTTCTTCTCCGACGTTTTCACCAAAGATGGTAAAATCAACGAACCCTCAGTCTACCCAAAACAGAGACTCAACTACCTCAGAATTTCTGAAGAAATCAAAAGACAACTGCTGGGCCTCCAAGCAAACGAAGCGTGCGGCCCGGACAACATCGGAAATATAATCTTAAAAAATGCCCCAGCTTTGGCAAAGTCTCCTAAACGTATCTTCCAAACCTGCCTTAATAAAGGAAAATTCCCAGAGCTGCAAAACAAGCGAGATCACCCCGATCTACAAGGAAAACGACAAATCAGACATCAAACAGTATCGACCAATAAGTCTACTGAAGAACGTCTCAAAAGCCTTCGAGAAAGTCATCCTCGACGGGCTTTACCCCCCGGTAGAAAGAACTCTCTCTGACTCCCAACACGGTTTCAGAACGAAACGATCAGCAGTCCTTCAACTCCTCCTCTTCCCAGACGAACTATACCAGCAACTTGAATCGAAAAAATGCAATGACATTCGAACTCTGTATGTTGACTTCAGAAAAGCCTTTGACAAAGTAGCGCACAAAAGACTCATCCAGCAGCTCGAGGGCATTGCCTTCGGAGGAAAGTTACTCCAACTACTTGAAAGCGTTCTCACAAACCGAACGCAAAGCGTCAAAATTGGAACAAGCAAATCAAAGACCAGAAATGTAATCAGCGGAGTACTTCAGGGATCAATTTTGGGGCCTCCGATGTTCATCATCTACATTGACGATCTCCCCGAAAAAAATACCTTTCGCACTACAAAACTAGGCGTCCTCAGTAGTTCCGAAGAATCGTAGTACTTTATTTATTTCAAATTTGTCAGCAGGACGGTAAATTTTTGAGATGTTATCAGGCGTAGATAAACCACTGTGTCCAGTATTATATCCTTACATGTTTTCGTAATATATTGAACTTTTATTCCCTTTGATTTGTCGTGTAACACATCCATATAGATATGACAACAGGCCATAAATTTGTTGACTGAAGCCGTCTGATGGAAAAAGAAATGTTAACTTAGATTCTCTAAACTCATAGACAACAGCACATCTTAATGCTCTCAGTGGAGACCACTTAACCCTAATACCATCGATCAAAAATCAAGTGGACAGGAGGAAACGGGAGAGAAACGGAGAGCGAAAATCTCAATACCTTCGTTTGACAGTAATTATCATTGTTAAAAAGTCATTAAAAAGAAAGCCGCTTCCGTAAAGGGTAGGCAATCCACTCGGTGGTGCCAAGTCAATTTCTAAACACTGATGTATATTGAGACAGCAGTATTATAGGCAAATTAAAACTAAGCTGGAAAAAATCCAAAACATATGATAGATGGAATGGAAAGGATTCATAGTCAATGATGATTTGAAATCGAGATTTGAAATAAATTTTACGGTTCCAAATGAGGCCTCAAAAGCAGGCTGCAGGTGCATAGAGCTCTCGTCGGGGAATCAGAGTATGGAGCTACAAAAAATAGCCTAATAGTTTAGTTCCAACTTTCATTATCAAGTCAAAATATCATTCACCAAAATATAAAGCTAAAAGCTATCAAAGCATTAGTACACGCAGAAAATGAAAGACATCTAAAACCGAGAGGATTAACAACCGTTTTACAAAAGCAAGAGATAAACACCAAAAATATCTAAACTAGAGTTCCACTGGTTTCTTGGATAACTAAGATTTTTTTCTTCTATTACTTAGGGTACTCAGAAAAAACTAGAACAGCAATGAAAACTGAAAATGAAATAAAACATAACCGACTAACGTCGGCCGAACTTCTCTGAGATGCTCGGTGAGCGTTTGGCTTGGGCAGTAGCTATATAATGTTCGGCAGTACTACAATGTTGTGCAAAATGGAGACAAAGAAAGAAAGAAGACAGCCACAACGGATAGTGAAAAGTGCAATCTCTTCAACGACTTCTTCTCCGACGTTTTCACCAAAGATGGTAAAATCAACGAACCCTCAGTCTACCCAAAACAGAGACTCAACTACCTCAGAATTTCTGAAGAAATCAAAAGACAACTGCTGGGCCTCCAGGCAAACAAAGCGTGCGGCCCGGACAACATCGGAAATATAATGTTAAAAAATGACCCAGCTTTGGCAAAGTCTCCCAAACTTATCTTCCAAACCTGCCTTAATAAAGGAAAATTCTCAGAGCTGGAAAATAAGCGAGATCACCCCGATCTACAAAGAAAACGACAAATCAGACATCACACAGTATCGACCAATAAGTCTACTGAAGAACGTCTCAAAAGCTTTCGAGAAAGTCATCTTCGAAGGGCTTTACCCCCCGGTAGAAAGAACTCTCTCTGACTCCCAACACGGTTTCAGAAAGAAACGATCAGCAGTCCTTCAACTCCTCCTCTTCCCAGACGAACTATACCAGCAACTTGAATCGAAAAAATGCAATGACATTCGAACTCTGTATGTTGACTTCAGAAAAGCCTTTGACAAAGTAGCGCACAAAAGACTCATCCAGCAGCTCGAGCGCATTGCCTTCGGAGGAAAGTTACTCCAACTACTTGAAAGCGATCTCACAAACCGAACGCAAAGCGTCAAAATTGGAACAAGCAAATCAAAGACCAGAAATGTAATCAGCGGAGTACTTCAGGGATCAATTTTGGGGCCTCCGATGTTCATCATCTACATTGACGATCTCCCCGAATAAAATACCTTTCGCACTACAAAACTAGGCGTCCTCAGTAGTTCCGAAGAATCGTAGTACTTTATTTATTTCAAATTTGTCAGCAGGATGGTAAATTTTTGAGATGTTATCAGGCGTAGATAAACCACTGTGTCCAGTATTATATCCTTACATGTTTTCGTAATATATTGAACTTTTATTCCCTTTGATTTGTCGTGTAACACATCCATATAGATATGATAACAGGCCCTAAAATTGTTGACTGAAGCCGTCTGAAGGAAAAAGAAATGTTCACTTAGATTCTCTAAACTCATAGACAACAGCACATCTTATTGCTCTCAGTGGAGACCACTTAACCCTATTTCCATCGATCAAAAATCAAGTGGACAGGAGGAAACGGGAGAGAAACGGAGAGCGAAAATCTCAATACCTTCGTTTGACAGTAATTAACATTTTTTAAAAAGTCATTAAAAAGAAAGCCGCTTCTGTAAAGGGTAGGCAATCCACTCGGGGGTGCCAAGTCAATTTCTAAACACAGATGTATATTGAGACAGCAGCATTATAGGCAAATTAAAACTAAGCTGGAAAAAATCCAAAACATTTGATAGATGGAATGGAAAGGATTCATAGTCAATGATGATTTGAAATCGAGATTTGAAATAAATTTAACTGTTCCAAATGAGGCCTCAAAAGCAGGCTGCAGGTGCATAGAGCTCTCGTCGGGGAATCAGAGTATGGAGCTACAAAAAATAGCCTAATAATTTAGTTCCAACTTTCATTATCAAGTCAGAATATCATTCACCAAAATATAAAGCTAGAAGCTATCAAAGCATTAGTACACGCAGAAAATGAAAGACATCTAAAACCGAGAGGATTAACAACCGTTTTACAAAAGCATGAGATAAACACCGAAAATATCTAAAACTATAGTTCCACTGGTTTCTTGGATAATTAAGACTTTTTTCTTCTATAACTTAGGGTACTCAGAAAAAACTAGAACAGCAATGAAAACTGAAAATGAAAAAAAACATAACCGACTAACGTCGGCCGAACTTCTCTGAGATGCTCGGTGAGCGTTTGGCTTGGGCAGTAGCTATATAATGTTCGGCAGTACTACAATGTTGTGCAAAATGGAGACAAAGAAACAAAGAAGACAGCCACAACGGATAGTGAAAAGTGCAATCCTTCAACGACTTCTTCTCCGACGTTTTCACCAAAGATGGTAAAATCAACGTACCCTCAGTCTACCCAAAACAGAGACTCAACTACCTCAGAATTTCTGAAGAAATCAAAAGACAACTGCTGGGCCTCCAAGCAAACGAAGCGTGCGGCCCGGACAACATCGGAAATATAATCTTAAAAAATGCCCCAGCTTTGGCAAAGTCTCCTAAACGTATCTTCCAAACCTGCCTTAATAAAGGAAAATTCCCAGAGCTGGAAAACAAGCGAGATCAGCCCGATCTACAAGGAAAACGACAAATCAGACATCACACAGTATCGACCAATAAGTCTACGGAAGAACGTCTCAAAAGCCTTCGAGAAAGTCATCCTCGACGGGCTTTACCCCCCGGTAGAAAGAACTCTCTCTGACTCCCAACACGGTTTCAGAAAGAAACGATCAGCAGTCCTTCAACTCCTCCTCTTCCCAGAAGAACTATACCAGCAACTTGAATCGAAAAAACGCAATGACATTCGAACTCTGTATGTTGACTTCAGAAAAGCCTTTGACAAAGTAGCGCACAAAAGACTCATCCAGCAGCTCGAGGGCATTGCCTTCGGAGGAAAGTTACTCGAACTACTCGAAAGCGATCTCACAAACCGAACGCAAAGCGTCAAAATTGGAACAAGCAAATCAAAGACCAGAAATTTAATCAGCGGAGTACTTCAGGGATCAATTTTGGGGCCTCCGATGTTCATCATCTACATTGACGATCTCCCCGAATAAATCTCATACATCCCGGCCTTCGCATTCGCGGATGATTTCCAAGCAATTACCCACGGTGAGCACGAATGCAAGACCACTTTCGGGGAAATATAGAAATGCAGCAAAGCAAACCATATGGACTCAAATGTTAGCGAAAGTAAAAATCCCTCATCAGAGGGCATCTAGCCGAAGTTGACGAGGCAGGTCTGGAAACCGTTGCCACCCAAAAAGATCTCGGAGTCGTAATGTCTCGAAATATCTCTTGGAGCGCAAACTGCTAACGTAGAACAACTAAAGCGTGGAAGCCTTCTACAAACTCAAACGAAATGTTTCAAGCAGAATCTCAATGGAAACGAAAATGAACACGTATAACGGATACGTAGTGCCCGTGCTCAATTACGCCTCCCAAGTCTGGTAAACTTCAAAGACGGACATGAAATCAATCGAGAAGATCCAGCACAAGGCCACGAAGTGGATATGCGGTGGAAACGACGAACACCATCAAAGACTCGAAACACTGAAAATACTCCCACTCTTCATGTTCATGGAAATGCAAAATGTCATCTATCTCCTCTAAACCCTAGAAGGCAATTACTACGTCCCCGAAGACAAACTTCCAAAGCGAAAAGAAAACGAAACCAGACAAAAGCAGGAATTTGAACTCCCCAAACACCGACTACAGATATCAGACGAAAACTTCTTCTTCAGAGCCGCAAATCTATACAACATCATCAGAAGAACAACGGAGAAGCCAATGACGAAAAAAAATCTGACAGAGATGTACCAAAACTACTTCCACAGAAGCTACAACGAACTCGACAGCTAGACCTGGAGACTTCTATGCAACTGTGGAATCTGCAATCCAGTGAAAAAACTCGTACCAAACGAAAACTGAAGGGTTTACACCCGTGGGTTCCGACCCTATAGACTCTCCTACTACTACTACTACTACTACTACTACTACTACTACTACTACTACTACTACTACTACTACTACTACTACTACTACTACTACTACTACTACTACTACTACTACTACTACTACTACTACTACTACTACTACTACTACTACTACTACTACTACTACTACTACTACTACTACTACTACTACTACTACTACTACTACTACTACTACTACTACTACTACTACAGCTACTACTACTACTACTACTACTACTACTACTACTACTACTACTACTACTACTATTACTACTACTACTACTACTACTACTACTACTACTACTACTACTACTACTACTACTACTACTACTACTACTACTACTACTACTACTACTACTACTACTACTACTACTACTACTACTACTATACGGTTTAGTGAGGCTAGCTTTAGCTTAATTGAACTTAATTGTCCTTAATAGCACAAGAGATGAACGCAGGGGAGGTGATAAACCAGGGGAGGTCGTTGGCTGCACGGGTCGACGTCCTTAGGGTCTGAACGACCGATGTCCAGGGGTGGGGATTAGGGGGGGTCAAAACTCTAAGAACCGCCCTTCACATGAGTAAACGTCTCCAAAAAATTTTCTGATTATCGCATACATGGAGACACATGCGTTCCTTCATGGTTTTTCAGCTTACAGTAAAACTTCAAAGAAACTAGTCCTTTAAAGATAGAAGAGACCCACCAAATGAGAAGTCTACTTTAAACAGCTTACCAAGAAGTCGCCAAAATTGAGGTTTCTGTTTTTTAATATCGGTCTTACTCTGATTATTCTATGTTCCTCTGAGTAATCTATGTGTCCGAATTCACCAAAATGAAAAATTCAGAAGTTTTCAAAGCTTCTTCTTTTTCTTTCGATTTTCCTATTTCTGAAGTCAGGTTCGAAATACAGACAGACCCCAATAAAATTTTGAATGACCTAAAATAATGGAAGTGGATATGAAGATGATGTAAATGTAAATAATCTGCTCTCTGTTTTACGCGAAACACTATTCCTTCACCGAGAGCGCAAAAACTTTCAAACCTTTTCTCATGATCACGGCACGCAACTTTGTCTTTCCAAACAAAAACGACCTTAGTATTTTAGTTCCGAACTCCATAAAAAAAGCAAAGGAATTCTCCTGGATTTCAACCAAAAGCTGAAAAGAGTCCACTAGTAAATTACCGCAACATTTCGCAATGATGGAAAATGGAGTCTTTGAAAGCGCGCAATTAGCCTGAAAAACATTTAAACGTTAATTTTAACTTGTTGGAACAGCAATGAAAGCTGAAAATGAAATAAAACTTAACCAACTAACGTCAGGCGATTTGCTCCGAGACAATAGCCGAGCGGTTGGTTTCAGCAGTAGTTGTCTACGGATTAATGAGGCTAGCTTTAGCTTAATTGATCTTAGTTGTGCTTAATTGCGCAAGAGATGAACGCAGGGGGAGGTGATAAACCAAGGGGAGATCTTGGGCCCCACGGGTCGACGTCCTTAGGGTCTGAAAGATCAATGTGCAGGGGTGGAGATTAGGGTGGTTGGGGTCAAACTCCAAGAACCGCCCTTCACATGAATAAACGTCTCCGAAAGAGTTTCTGGTAATCGCATACCAGGACACACATGCGTTCCTTCATGGTTTTCCGCTTTCAGTAAAAATTCAACGAAACAACTCCTTTAATGGTAGAAGAGAGCCACCAACTGAGTAGTCTATTTAAAACAGCTGACAGAGAAGTCACCAAAACTGAGTTTTTTGTTGTCCAAAATCGGTCTTCCTCAGATTATTCTATGTTCCTCTGGGTAATCCGTGTGTCCAAATTCACAAAAATGAAAGATTCAGAAATTTTCAAAGCTTGTTCCTTTTCTTTCGATTTTCCTATTTCCGAAGTGAGGTTCGAAGTACAGACAGACCCCAATGAAAATTTTGAACGACCTAAAAAAATTGAAGTGGATATGAAGATGATGTAAAAGTAAATATTCTGCTCTCTGTTTTACGCGAAACACTATTCCTTCACCGAGAGCGCAAAAACCTTCAAACCTTTTCTCATGAACAGGGCACGCAACTTTTTCTTTCCAAGAAAAAACGACCTTTGTAAGTTAATTCCGAACTCCATAAACAAGCAAAGGAATTCTCCTGGATTTCAACCAAAAACTGAAAAGAGTCCACTAGTAAATTACCGCAACATTTCGCAATGATGGAAAATGGAGTCTTTGAAAGCGCGCAATTAGCCTGAAAAACATTTAAACGATAACTTTTAACTAGTTGGAACAGCAATGAAAGCTGAAAATGAAATAAAACTTAACCGACTAACATCAGGCGATTTGCTCTGAGACGATCGGCGAGCGGTTGGTTTCAGCAGTAGTTATCTACGGTTTAATGAGGCTAGCTTTAGCTGAAATGAACTTAGTTGTGCTTAATTGCGCAAGAGATGAACGCAGGGGGAGAAGATAAACCAGGGGGAGATCTTGGGCCCCACGGGTCGACGTCCTTAGGTTCTGAAAGATCAATGTGCAGGGCTGGAGATTAGGGTGGTTGGGGTCAAACTCCATGAACCGCCCTTCACATGATTAAACGTCTCCGAAAGGGATTCTAATAATCGCATACCAGGAGACACATGCGTTCCTTCATAGTTTTTCGGCTTTCAGTAAAACTTCAAAGAAACTAGTCCTTTAAAGATAGAAGAGACCCACCAAATGAGAAGTCTACTTTAAACAGCTTACCAAGAAGTCGCCAAAATTGAGGTTTCTGTTTTTTAATATCGGTCTTACTCTGATTATTCTATGTTCCTCTGAGTAATCTATGTGTCCGAATTCACCAAAATGAAAAATTCAGAAGTTTTCAAAGCTTCTTCTTTTTCTTTCGATTTTCCTATTTCTGAAGTCAGGTTCGAAATACAGACAGACCCCAATAAAATTTTGAATGACCTAAAATAATGGAAGTGGATATGAAGATGATGTAAATGTAAATAATCTGCTCTCTGTTTTACGCGAAACACTATTCCTTCACCGAGAGCGCAAAAACTTTCAAACCTTTTCTCATGATCACGGCACGCAACTTTGTCTTTCCAAACAAAAACGACCTTAGTATTTTAGTTCCGAACTCCATAAAAAAAGCAAAGGAATTCTCCTGGATTTCAACCAAAAGCTGAAAAGAGTCCACTAGTAAATTACCGCAACATTTCGCAATGATGGAAAATGGAGTCTTTGAAAGCGCGCAATTAGCCTGAAAAACATTTAAACGATAACTTTTAACTAGTTGGAACAGCAATGAAAGCTGAAAATGAAATAAAACTTAACCGACTAACATCAGGCGATTTGCTCTGAGACGATCGGCGAGCGGTTGGTTTCAGCAGTAGTTATCTACGGTTTAATGAGGCTAGCTTTAGCTGAAATGAACTTAGTTGTGCTTAATTGCGCAAGAGATGAACGCAGGGGGAGAAGATAAACCAGGGGGAGATCTTGGGCCGCACGGGTCGACGTCCTTAGGGTCTGAAAGATCAATGTGCAGGGCTGGAGATTAGGGTGGTTGGGGTCAAACTCCATGAACCGCCCTTCACATGATTAAACGTCTCCGAAAGGGATTCTAATAATCGCGTACCAGGAGACACATGCGTTCCTTCATAGTTTTTCGGCTTTCAGTAAAACTTCAACGAAACAACTCCTTTAATGGTAGAAGAGAGCCACCAACTGAGTAGTCTATTTAAAACAGCTTACTGAGAAGTCGCCAAAACTGAGTTTTCTGTTGTTCAAAATCCGTCTTCCTCAGATTATTCTATAATCCTCTGGGTAATCTATGTGTCCGAATTCACCAAAATGAAAGATTCAGAATTTTTCAAAGTTTTTCTTCCGATTTTCCTATGAATGAAGTGAGGTTCGAAATACAGACAGACCCCAATGAAAATTTTGAACGAACTGAATTAATGGAAGTGGATTCGAAGGAGATGCTGTAAAAGTAAATTTTCTGCTCTCTGTTTTACGCGATACACTATTCCTTCACCGAAAGCTTCAAAACCTTCAAACATTTTCTCATGATTAGTGCACGCAACTTTGTCTTCCCACGCAAAAACGACTATTGTAATTTAATTCCGAACTCCATAAACAAGCAAAGGAATTCTTCTGGATTTCAACCAAAAACTGAAAAGAGTCCACTAGTAAATTACCACAACATTTCGCAATGATGGAAAATGCAGTATTTGAAAGCGCGCATATAGCCTGAAAAAATTTAATCGTTAACTTTTAACTTATTGGAACAGCAATTAAAAAAAAGTGAAACAAAACTTAACCGACTGAAAATCAGACGATTTGCTCTGAGACGATCGGCGAGCGGTTAGCTCCGGCAGTAGCTATCTACGGTTTAGTGAGGCAAACTTTAGTTTAATTGAACTTAATTGTGCTTAATTGCACAGGAGATGAACGCAAAGGGATATGATAATTCAAGGGGGAGGTCTTTGGCTGAATGGAGCGACGTCCATAAGGCCTGAACGATCGATGTGCAGGGTTGAGGATTAAGGGGTTCAAACTCTATGAACCGCCCTTTACATGAGTAAACGTCTCCGAACGAGTTTCGGTTAATCGCGTACTTGGAGACACATGCATTTCTTCATGGTTCAACTTTCAGTAAAACTTCAAAAAAAGCCAGTATTTTGATGGTAGAAGAGAGCCACCAACTGAGAAGTCAACTTAAAACAGCTTACTGAGAATTCGCCAAAAATAAGTTTTCTATTGTTCAATGTAGTCTTCCTCTGATTTTTCTATTTTCCTCTCAGTACTCTATGTGTCAGAATTCAGCAAAATGGAAGAATTAGAAATTTTCAAAACTTGTTTTTTTCTTACGATTTTCCTATGACTGAAGCCAGATTCAAAATAGAATCAGACCCCAAAGAAAATTTTGAGCGACCTAAAATAATCGAAGTGGCTTTGAAGGAGACGCTTTAAAGCAAATATATTGCTCTCTGTTTGACGCGATACACTATTTGTTCACCAAAGGCGCAAAAACCCTCAAACATATTCTCATGAACAAGGCATACATTTTCATCTTTCCCCACAAAAACGACCATTGTACTTTAAACTCCAAAAAGAAACAAAGAAATGAAATTTCTTGGATTTCAACCAACAACTGACAAGAGTCCACAGAAAATACAACAACGTTTTGCACTGAGGGAAAATTGAATTTTTGAAAGCGTGCATTTAGCCTAAAAAACATTCAAACGTTAACTTTTATCTCGTTGGTACAGATCAAACTGCTGTCTTCCCAACATTATTTCATTTTAAATATTTCTTAGCAGGTATTTTACATTGAAAGCACGTGTGCGACCGTGCTGGGTGTCGGAGGGTGTTGAAGATATGGCAAACACTTTTGGCACTACAAATTTAAGCGTCCTCGGTAGTTCCGAAGAAAGGGTATTTAATTTTTCAATATCTTTGCTTGCAGGATGGTCAAAAATTTCAGACGTTGTCAGACGTTGTCAGACGTAGATAGGCCACTGATTCCAGTAAAATATCCCTAAAACTTTTCATATATTAAAAATATATTCGCTTTGATTTGTCGTGTAAGCCATCCAAAAAGATATGATCACAGGTCCTGATTTAAAGACTCGAGAAGTCTGCTGGAAAACTAAATCTTAATGCACATCTTTATGCCTTCACCGGCAACCATTCCATCCTATTCCTCTAATCAAAATGCAAGTAGGTAGGAGGATACGGGAGACAAACGGACAGAGAAAATCTCTTTTAACTTCGTTTCACACTAATTACATTTTAAAAACGGTCATTAAAAAAAGCCGCTTCCAAAAAGGCTAGGCAATCCACTCGGGGGTGCCAAGTCAATTCCTAAACACAGATATATTTTGAGACAGCAGTATTATAGACAACTTAAAACTGAGCTGGATAAAAATCCAAAACATATGAGAGATGGAATGAAAAGGATTCATAGTGAATAGTGATTTGATATCGAGATTTGAAATAAAATTTACTGTTCCAAATGAGGCCTCAAAAGCAGGCTGCAGGCTGAGACAGGCTGAGACCTCAGAGAGCTCTCCTCGGGGAATCGGAGTATGGAGCTACAAAAATAACTTAACATTTTTGTTCCAACTTTCATTATGAAGTCAGAATGTAATTCACCAAAATATAAAGCTAAAGCTATCAAAGCTTTAGTGCTCGCAGAAATTGAAAAAATCTAAAACGGATTAACAATCGTTTTTCATAAGCAAGAAATAAACAATGAAATATCTAAAAATAACGTTCCAATGGCATCATGGATAACTCGATTTTCTCTTCTATAACTTAGGGTACTCAGAAGAAACTAGAACAGCAATGAAAACTAAAAATGAAATAAATCATAACCGACTAATGTCGGCCAAATTGCTCTGAGATGATCGGTGAGCGGTTGGCTTCGTTAGTAGCTATTTACGGTTTAGTGAGGATAGCTTTAGCTTAATTAAACTTAATTGAGATTAATTGCGCATGACATGAGCGCTGGGGGAGGTTGTAAGCTAAGGAGAGGGGTCTTCGGCTAAACGGGTCCAAGTCCATGCGGCCTGAACAATCGATATGCAGGGGTGCAAGTAGGGACTAAAACACTAAGAACCGCCCTTTACATCTTGAGTAAACGTCTCCGAAAGAGTTTGTGTTAATCGAACACTTAGAAAACAGTGAGCTGAAAGTTTTCCGCTGCTTTCCTTCATGGTTTTGCAGCTTACAGTAGAACTTCAAAAAACCTGTATTTTGAAGGTAGAAGAGAGTCACTAGCTGAGAAGTGTACTTAAAACAGCTTCCTGAGAAGTCACCAAAACTGAATTTTCTATTGTTCACTATCGTCTTCTTCAATTTATTTTATGTTCCTTTGAGTACTCTGTGTGTCAGAATTCATCAAAATGAAAGATTCATAAATTTTCAAAACTCATTTTTTTTCTTTCCGTTTTCCTCTGACTGAAGCGATGTTCGAAATAGAGACAGACCCCAATGAAAATATTAAACGACCTGGATTGATGGAATTGGATTTGAGGGAGCTGATATAAAAGCAAATATTCTGCTCTCTGTTTTACGCGATACACTTTCTCTTTGCCAAAAGTGCAAAGACCTTAAAAAATTTTCTCTTGAACAGGGCACGCAGCTGGGTTTTCCCACACAAAAGCAACTATTGTAATTTAATTTCAAGCTCCATTAAGAAGAAAAAAATAATTTTGTTGGATTTCAATCAAAACTTGACAGGAGTCCACTAGAAAAAGGCCACTACCTCTGACACCAATGTTAAATGTAGTCTCTGAAAGATCAAATATCTATATAGCTGCCACGAATATTATGAAATTCATTTTTTGTAATCTATCTTGCTTTTGATTTTTTTTAATCAGCATTCAGACAAACATCAGCTAAGAAACAACTACTACTACAGCTCCCAATGAACCAACAGCAAGTTTGCGTCGCCTAAGTGTCCTTCAGCCTCAAAAGCAGAGGATTGAAATCCTTAGGACTGGGAAGCTGGTTATCTTTTATAGATTTGTATTCCTTAGATGTGATACTAGCGTAGCTGTCTTTTTGCGTATAGAGATTCGATGCCAACTTTTCCAGCGTTTTTAGAGCTAATGGACCAGCTCCAACAGTGCATGCTAAGAAAATAGGAGAAAACGTTTCTTTCTCTACCTCAATCACTCTTTGCTCACATTTGTTATTTTTTGATAGATTCATTCATAGGCTTCGCTTCTGCTTTCGGGGCATGTTTTTCCTTGCGGGTCGACAACATTAGATAAAAAAACTGTTGAACATGGATTCCCAAATTCCGCTGGCCTTGATATCTAATTGTGCGTTATCAACCGTTTTCGTTAACGTTAATTTAAGAGCAAACTTTTTCCCGGAAACAACTGAACAAGAGGCTCGTTCTCGACATCATGACAGACATTGCACATCAATTTTATAAAGAAAACTACGAAGCTTATTATGTTTTTATTTGGGTGTGTCATCTTTTTGGACAGTGTAAGGCATCTGTCAATAAAAATTTTTCCTTGCAAGCAAATAATGAAGTCATCTTTAGTGGGTCCATTTCACAGCGAAGGGAAATGCCATCAAGAAACTCACCTTTCCTTAGCTCAAAATGATACGGCTTCAATGGCATAACGTTCAACCATCTTGATGCTATTTTTTGACTAGCCACAAAGTAATGCAAAACCGCTAACTATCTACGTATAATC